>NW_012113808.1:2840316-2850327 GCF_000951035.1 Colobus angolensis palliatus
GGGCAGATCACGAAGTCAAGAGATTAAGACCATCCTGGCTAACACAGTGAAACCCCGTCTCTACTAAAAATACAAAAATTAGCTGAGCACGGTGGCAGGCATCTATAGTCCCAGCTACTCGGGAGGCTGAGGCAGAAGAATCACTTGAACCCGGGAGGTAGAAGTTGCAGTGAGCCGAGATTGCACCACTGCACTCCAGCCTGGCAACAGAGCAAGACTTTGTCTAAAAAGAAAAAAGAAAGAGAGAGAGGTGGGGGGAGAGAATAGTTCATGGTACTTATTAAGAGCTTAATTTTTAAAAGCAAAGCTCTTATTGTAATTACCTTTAGTTTTTTCATTTATAAAGAGGACAAAGAAAATCACCATACACTCACTAATATAGCACTGGCTCTAGCACAGAGAATTCTGTATTAGGCAGACCCAAGTGGGCCTTGTCTCTACAAGTCAATAGCAAAATAGAGGGTAAGACGAGATCTGAATGGTTCTGGGAGCAGCCCAGGAGAGCAGAAACCAAGATCATTTAGAGAGATGTGGGAGGATGAGCTTCTGTCTCTGGCTGGCCTCTCTTCCTTTCTGGAAGCTTCTTCTGCAGCAGATGGACTATGCAGGATTCCCTCTCACCACGGACAGACCGCAGCAGGCTGGCCCTGGACTCCCACTTAGTGCAGATTTTATGTCTGTTAAACACCCATGACCCTTCTTTGGGACAAAGAAATTCTGAGTTTAATAGAAGCTCATCATCAGGCTAAAAACAATCTGGTGAGGCCAGAGTTGGGTGTATGAGGCTCTTCTTGGTCCATAGAAAGAAAGGAAAATTCACTCTGCCCGCTGATTATATAGGCCCCTGAATACTAGAGGTTTGGGTCATGTTTTTGTTTTACAAAAGTACAACAGGCCACTTAGAACAAAAATATGGAGTAGTTTAGGTCTGGGGAGAAGAAATACATTTTTGTTCCTCTAAATCTCTTAGAATTGTTTTCTCAGCTTGTTCTAGATCCATATTGATTTCAAACTTGATCTCTAGGTTGAGAATTTTTGAAATTTAGCTGAATCATTTGAATCCATCCCCCATGTCGACAATCTGTAACTCAAAACTTAACTATAACACAAACAAGTGTTTGCAGAGGGGAAGGTCAAGAATGCTTAAAAGTTTAATTGAAGGCTTCATTCATTGTCCTCAAGTTTGCTCTGGGATTCACTGAGAATAATTAACATCTGTGGATAGTGTGGGCATCAGAACTGGTCCTCTTCTGTACAAGGCTTTGATGCCTCCAGCAAAGGGTGGCTGTCTGTAGTCCGCTTGGCTGTGGCTTTGAGTTTGAGGGCTGGCTCCAGGCCTTCCGGGGGCTTCCCCATCCCTCCACCTTCCCACTAGCCACTTCCTTTGTGGTTTCCAACATGTCATCTCATGTTGAGTGCTGCTCAAATCTGTTTTGATTAGGGTGGTCAGTTCACAAGTTAAGAATGTGTATATTTGATCAAAACTTGCTCTGCTCCCATTTTGAAAACTTCTAAGTTCTGATGTCTGTCATTAAGAATTATGTTCATTGTATTTGACAGTGCAATAGGAAAATTACAGTTAACAGTTGTTTACTGCAAATTTCAAAATGACTAGAAGAGAAGAATTATAATGTTCCCATCACAAAGAAAGGATAAACATCTGAGCTGAGGAATATCCCAATCACCTGGACTTGAGCATCACACACTGTAGACAAGTACCAGAATCTCACACGTACCCCCAAAATATGCACAACTATTATATATAAATTTGAAAACTATAATAAAAAAGAATAACGTTTATTGAAATTAATTTTGAGGGGACTTTTGTCTTTGTTGTCTGACTAAATCTGCTTAGTCAAAATATAGCCTATCTTTAAATTCCTTTGCCCACGTATGTTCTTCAGTTAATTTTTTAAACCTCATTTCCCTCCACATCACCTTCTCCCTCCTCTGCTAACTTGTCTTATGTGCGCTACTGCCTCCATCTTTCTTCTGACCTCTTTTAGTGGAGGCATCCTTATGCATTTTGCTTCTCATCTCATATCCGATTTATAAAGAAAACGGGTACTGTCACACCCTCTATGCTTGCCTGAGTTAGCACCTAGCGAAGTGATGTATCCCAGAAAAACATTTGAAAGTAAGTTTGCAGGTTCCTTCAAGGATTATTTTGTCTCTAGTTACAGCACATGGAGCCAGATAGCAGATGCAATACATTTATTTTCTTCATGCTTAAAAACACTAACCGCGGCTGGGGGCGAGGTGGCTCATGCCTGTGATCCAGCACTTGGGGAAGCCAAGGCAGGTGGCTTGCTTGAGCTCAGGAGTTCGAGGCTAGCCTAGGCAACATGGTGAAACCTCTTCTCTACAAAAATTACAAAAATTAGCCAGGTGTGGTGGCAAGAGTCTTGTAGTCCCACATCTTCTGGAGTCTGAGGTAAGAGGATTGCTTGAGCCTGGGAGGCAGAGGTTGCAGGGAGCTATGGTGGCACCACTGCACTCCAGCCCAGAGGACAGAGACCCTGTCTCAAAAACAAAAACACCAAACAATTCCCAGTGTGAAAAAAATTAAAATAAAAACACCAACTGCATCTTTCTTTATTTGATCTTATAGTCATACTGACCCTCTGTCTAACTTTTTCTGTCCTCCATATCCCACATCTCCTAATTTTGTTTGTCTAAACACTTCCCACAGGAACATGAAAACTTGAGCTCTCAAGATGTCCATTGGTTTAAGGAGGAGAAGCTGGCTGAGAGGATAGGATATGGACGAAGGTGTAGAGAACAGCACCACTTCCAGACTAAGACTTTGGATTCAGGAAAAAAATGCAGGTTCTCCTTCCAATTAGGGCACATGGCAATGAGCGGGAAATGTGGCTTCTTTAGGGAAGGAGCCAAAGCTTCCTAGCTTTATAGTTTGGATAAGAACTAAAATTAAGATTTCAACTGGGGGCTGTAGTACCCAGGTCTTGTATGCTCAGTGTGACTTCTTTGAGTGCCAGTTTTCCATTGCACACCATGGGAGTGACCACATTTTGATTTGGGTCTTTAGTAGTCATTTCAGAAACATTTACCAAGTGTGTGTTGTGGATGAACCACACAGTGTTTAACACGAAGTATAGATGTCCTAGCCCTAGTGCCCCTCAGGGAATAATAATTTAGTGAGATGGTGAAGCAAGTTCATCCACAATTATATTCCAGAAAGGACATAACCACCAAGACAGAGATTCCAAGAGGGGAAGTGGGTGTTTGGAAATTTGGCAGATCACATCCTTTTGAGGGCAGAAAGGAAGAGAATTCTAGAGACCCAAGAAAGCAAGATAGGAAGGATTAATTTTCCCAGCATAAATTTTGGTAGTTGGGGAATTTATGGGAGCAACAATAAAGCATTTAAAAATCCTGGCTGTATAATTCAAGATCGTATTACTTGGGTGTCTATTCTACAATATGTATTTTACTTAAAGAAAAAATGAGTATCTCTGTAACTGACTTTAAGAATAATTAACTACAGGGCTATTTTCAATTCTGCTGCTCAAGACAACGGTTTTGTTAGGTCAGCTTTCTCTCCGCTTCCATTAAGAAGTCATTAATAATTTCTCACTAAATCACAATTATTAATAATTTCTTAATGACCGTGAAAAGAAAGCTGCCCTAAAGAATGTTGTCTTGGGCAACAGAATCACAAATAGTACTGCAGGTAATTATTAATGAATCAACCCTTTAATCCTTACAGAGATTTACCATTAGCCAGGCTTTATCAAACCACCTTCCCACACTGCAGTGCACGTGAAGATGATTTCAATGGAGTAATTGTTCAGCTCTTCCCTCCCGCTCTTGTGTTCAGGCTGGGGAGTCAGTTACTACATGGCATCAATTCTTGCTAAAGAATAGTCACTCCCACTCAGAAAGCTGCCAGGAGCGTTGGGGCCCTTGGATACTCAGAGGCCATGTGCAGGAAAATAATTTTATTCCAGGAAGATCAGCTTTTCCTGAGGCTTCTCTCAGGGCTTTCCAAGCTGTCCTAACTGGCAGAGTCGGGATTCTACACTCTGAAACTTGGATTCTGTCCCATTGAGAACATGGTTAGGAAACCAGACGGCAAGCCCCTGCCGTGAAGTATCCATCTGCTCAGGAGAACCCATCCCCATGTGGGGAGGGTGCTGCTCCCACGAATGTCATCGTGGTGTTCCAGGGGTTCCAGAGCCATCATCTGCCTCCCCGGCTTGCAAGCCATGCTTCCTAATGGTGGTCCACTCTTTACCAGGTGAAGTCCAAGCTCCTGACAGGTCCTGCATAACACATGCTTGGAAGCCCTTTACCAATGAGTTAGTTCTTTCAGAGCAATAGTGGGAGACAGCAATATTTCTCAGGGAGGAATAAGGATCCTTCAATAGTTCCTTTTTTGCTTCCAAATTAGAGTAGTTTTTAAGAGTTAGTGTATTTAATACAGGGGTCAACCTCCTCTTTTCTTAGTTTGCAAACCACATAATCTTGTCTGTGGCTTTTCACTCGTCTGCAGGTCTGGATAAGCAAAGAGGAGCCTCCCTTTTCTAGGGAGTGGACAATCTCTTTGGACTCGAACCACCAGGGAACGAACCAGCAATGCTGGGAGTCTGGGGTATAATCAGTGGAGCAGAAAAACAGAGACAAACAGATGGGCATTAAGGAAGGGGCAAGTGAGAAGGTAGGAATGCAGTGGCAGCAGCCAGATGACAGGAGGGCCGAGGAAAGGAAAGCGAGCCTTTTGCAGAGTGCCACCTGTGGAAGCTGCTTCTGGTCTGCACAGAGGCCTGACTCTAGCAGCAAAGGGGATGCCCAGGAGAGGGCAGTGCCTGAAAGAGTTCCACACAAAGGGGCAAGAACCCAGTCTGGCTGCCTTGGTCCACCTGTGTGTCCTTACACAAGGCATTTCCTGAGGGGCTGGAGGCTGGGTGGGTCATGTGTATGAGAAGCTCTACCTTTACTACAGCTGCTTTTCATGCACCCAAGTATTTCCCTACTTAAGCCCAGGCAGAGGAAGTTGGGAACAAAGCAAGGTACCTTGGCAGGAGACCTCTCTACCCACCACACGTGGGCCTGATAAGGACCAGGGATTCCAAGTCAGAAAGGCCCAGGCACTTCTTCAGAGGGCTGCAAATAGATCCTGTCCAAGCCCATTCCCTCACCTTTTTACAATCTATGAGCTCCCAAGGTAAGAAGAATGGGTCTCCACAACCAAGCTAAAGAGGTTGCCTCAGGGCTCCTGTACCCTCCCTTGGGCAGGTTTGCCTGCTGCGAAGCGAGTGAGCATAGAGACTCCCCCAGGACCTCACAAGTGACCAGCCACCTCTGTCACCAAAAGTGCCAACAAAAGCACAAGAGGAACACCCTCTGGGGCTCAGTGGTTGAGGAGCTGCCTGGCACAGAGCAGGTGTGCAGTAATACCTGTGACCTGAACGGATGCAGTGATAGCCAGGCTTGAGGATCAGACTCAAATCACTGGCTGAGAGGATGAGAAGATCCAGGCCAGCTCAGGGGAGCTCGGGGTACATGGCCACAGCTGGGCCATTGAGACTGGGCTTGTGGTCAGGTCTTCAGATGGAGGGGATTGAGACTGGGCAATACTTCAGTGCTGGAGGAGCCAGACTGAGGAGATTATCACAATCAGCTCCTAACCCACCTTCTGCCTTCCTTGTCCCTTCTAGCCTCTCTCTCTCATCGGATGGTGAAGATACTTCCCTAAAGCTCCCATCCGACCACATCGTTCCTCTGCTCAGATCCTTTGATGGATGCTTGTAACAGGAAAGATGGTTCCCGTTTATTCACTAGATGGAAGTCCAGGAATGACACTAGGTGCCTGGTGGAAAGACGAATGTCAAGGAGCCTGCAGGCCACTCAGCACCAAGGCAGGAACGCACGAGGCAGGCCACTCAGCACGAGGCAGGACCGTGTTGGGGAGCAGAGGCTGGAGAATAGCTCCGACTCCTCCCAGCACCGATGCTGCCTTCCCATGAGCACCTCCGGATTCCTCCCAGCCTGGCCTCTGCTTTGACTGCAGGATTTGCTCCGTCTCCTCTCCAATGATGCCTCCATTTCTGCTCAGGTCTGAATTCTCATTACACTTCCCTCCAGTCCCCAGCTCAGACATGATCTCCTTTCTGGCTTCTCCTGAGCTTTAATAGCTGTCTGTCCCCTCCCTGTCCCCAGACATTTACCAGGCAGAATTCCCCAGCTACTCTTCCAGGAGAGAAGCTCTGTCAATCCATCATGGTAACCTCTCAGTGCCTTGCATAGCATGGGCCTCAATTCGTATATGTGGAAATTAGGCAAAAATTGAGAAAGTGCCCATGGCAAGAGTTATTTGAGGAGGTGACAAAGGAAGGCTTGATACAGTAGAGCTCCCTTTCCCAGGGGATATGTTCCAAGACTCCCCGGTGGATACCTGGAACCTCAGATAGTACCGAACTCTATTGTCTGAGTCTGTTCGTGTTGCTCTAAAGGAATACAGAAGGCTGGCAATTTAAGGAAAGTGGCTTCTTTGGCTTATGATTCTGATGACTGTAAAATATCAAGATGGGGCATCAGCATGTGGCAAGGACAACGGGCTGCTTGCACTCTCAGCAGAAGGTGAAGGGAGCCGGTGAGTGCAGAAGTCACGCTCGAGAGAGGAGGTAAGGGAGAGAGGAGAGGTGACAGGCTCTTTTTAACAGCCAGCTCTCAAGGGAACTGACAGAGCAAGAACTCCCCACTCTCTCAGGGGAGGGCATTAATCTATTCCTGAGGGATCCGCCCCCACGACCCATTAGGCTCCACCTCCAACACTGGGGATCAAATTTCAGCATGCAGTTTGGGGGACAAACATCCTAACAATAGCACCTATAGGCCTCTGTGTTGCTGTTTCCTTTGCACATACATACCTAATACGAAGTTTAGTTTATAAATTGGGCGCAGTAAGAGATTAACAAAAATAATAAAATAGAACAATTTATGACAATATATTGTAACAAACATTATGTGAATGTGGTTTCTCTTTCTCTCAACATATCTGACTGTACCATACTGACCTGTCTTTGGACCATGGTTCATTCAGCCACAGATTGGGGGGTGCTGCTGTATCTTCCAGGGATAAATGGGTCAGATTTATGTGGAGCAGGGGCCTGAAGGGTGGGAACAGAATTGGTGAAGTGAGAAAGTGTGGCACGGGGGCTTCACCTGTGGGGTCTGCCTATTGAATCCGGATGGTCTAGGGCTGGCTCAGCCGCGAGCAGGATCTTAGGCGACAGCTTAGCGGGGGCCACCTGACAGCGAGGACCAGGCATACGGTGTCACCAGCTCTTCCAGAATGTTCTCTCAGGTGCCGAGGATACCCTGGGGTCTGAGGTGCCAGACCCAGGAGAGTCATTTCAGGTGAGGCGTCATGTCTTGGAACGAAGTCTTGGGAATTTGAGGGGTTTATGAAAGCACACGTGTAGAAAGCAGGGAGGCTCTTCTGTGGCTACCCAGAACGAGCACAGCGGGGCTCCCGTGGCTCCAAGGTGCAGCCTCGGTCTCAGGGAAGGCTCGGTGTGTGATGTCTATTAACTGGGAAGGTTTTATCAGGGTGCTTGGAGTCCCTGTAACTGACTTTGCCCAACTTTATAAATCCTTTCTCTAAATAGTTCTGTGAGGTTTGGCTTGGCTTGGAGTTGTGTGGGAATTAAAAACAATCTGTTTCTTGGCCTCTAGAGTGGGTTCCATTTTCCTCGGCAACCCTCCCATGTACCCAAGAAAAGGGGGTGGGTTTGTAGAGACTTAATTGGCTCACCTGACCCTTCTGGGCTACAATTAGACTCGCATGGCTGTGAGGCGGCCTGGTCTGCACACACTGGCTGACACCAGCCTCTCAAATGGAAAACCCACTCAGGCAGAGAGACCGTCTCTTTCTAAATCTGCAAACAAGCCTCCTCTATTTCTGTTTAGGATATCCCAGGTTCTCCACCCTCACTTCAAAAAGATTTCACTCTCCTCATCAGGGCAATTTCCCTTCTTCCTCTCAGAGTGGTCTGACTGGCCCAGATGAGGCACAGAAGCTGTAGGAGGCTTACAGGCCTCTGTCTCCCCTGCAGAAATGCAGCCCAGGGTCTGGGTCATAGGCAGGTCAGGACAGGCTCTGTGCCCGGGACACCCTTCCTGCTGGGAGACAAGGCCAGGGACAAAGGCAAGGCTTGGAGGAAGTGGAACCCGATGCAGATCCCAGCTGATTCACGAATCTCCAGGCCCAGAGGCACTGTGCCTGCGAGCCCCAGTCCTCAGCAGGGGGGACTGAGTTTAAAAACAGGACCCACCTTACACACATTCCACACACTCCCTCTCTCGAGAAGAGCCAGGCAGCTAGGACACCTGACTGAGGCAGCCAGCCGTTAGCATAAGGCCTCAGACTGAGTCTGGGCCCACACCCAGGGGAGTGTTTTATCTGCTGGGTTTCATTTGTAAGAGCCCTCATTCCTAGAAGGTGCACATTGACAGGACACGGACCAGCTCATCACTACTGCCCTGGAGGCAGCACAAGCTGTTTGTCCCATGGCCTGAATCCCCACCCCATCCTTCTTTTCTCCACTGCCGTCAACATCGACATCTATACCCCTCAGAGTGCCCCCATGGCGCCACAGGAGCACGAGGTAATGAGCAATGGAAAGCGTGTCTCTGGCCCATGCGAGGGGAGCAGCTTGTGGGTGGCAGGTTGCAGGCCATGGTGGCCACCCTGACCTTTCTCCTCCTAGACTTCACTCACTGCTCAGGACAACTATCAGTGACTGGAAGCCAAGGGCAGGAGAGAGAAGCAGGCAGGTGTCAATTGCCCAGGTCTGGGTGCGGCTCTGACTTACATACCTTGTGGCCGTAGAGGCTCCTCTTCATCTCTCAGCCTCGGTTTTTCATCTGCAAAATATTCATAATTGTTGGCACATGTGGTTGTATATGAATGAGTGTGTTCATGAATGTAAGTGTGTGGGTGTATGTGTGTGAATGTGAATGCATGGCTGTGTGTCTTAATCCATTCAGGCAGCTGTAATAAAATGCCTGAAACGGAGTCATTCATAAACAATACAAATTTTTTTCTCACAGTTCTGGAGGCTGGGAGTTTTGGTGTCTGGGGAAGGTCAGGGGTCCTGATTCCAAGATGGCGCCATGTTGCTGCAGTCCCTGGAAAGGAGGGCGCTGTGTCCTCTTGTGGGGGAATGAACCTACTTCCTTTAGCCCTTTTATGAGGCCTCCAACCCCATGCAGGAGGGCTCTGTCCTGATAACTTCATCACCTCCTAAAGACCTCATCTCTTCATTCTATCACATTGGCTATTAAGTTTCAATGCACGAATCTGGGTGGACACTCAGCCCCATAGCGCTGTGTGAGTATGACAGCGTGAACACGTGTGTGGCTGAGAGTATATACGAGGGTGTATGAACGCGGGTGTGTGTGTGGCTGCGGGAGCATCAGTGTGTGGTGAGAATCATTTTTGTATCTCCTTTTTGTTCTACCTTTCACCGGGCATCTTGAGGGCAGATGTGGGGCGTCTGCCTCCTTCTCCCAGAACAGAGGTAGTCAGAAGGTGGGAGTGTAGGCGATGTCTCTGCCTACCTGTCCTGGCTGCCCCAGGTCTCTCAGCCATGAGGAGCGGCTGGCACAGCTTCCCTGACCACGTGGCCTTCTCCTCCTCATCCCACCCATGCCCTTCCTCCAAGCCCCGACCCTTCTGACTCACAGGTCCTGCCAGCCACCTGGGCAGCTCCTCGGACCACTCAGCCTCCCTGACTCTCCTTTGCCCGGAATTTCTGGGGTGAAAGGGGCCTTAGGAACTGAGCCCTTGACACTGAACCTGGGCCAAAGCCCCTTCCAAGGGCTCTTCCTTCTGCACCTGAGCACATCTGGGGTGACAGCTCGTCTGTTTTGACTGTTGTGCCTGGCTGCCTTGAGCTGAGGAAGTCTCCACCTCCCCTCCTGGTTCTGACCAGAGGCCACCGAGCAGAGCCACCAGGAAGTCTCCACCTCCCCTCCTGGTTC
>NW_012113808.1:2850877-2906502 GCF_000951035.1 Colobus angolensis palliatus
GACCAGAGGCCACCGAGCAGAGCCACCAGGAAGTCTCCACCTCCCCTCCTGGTTCTGACCAGAGGCCACCGAGCAGAGCAGGAAGATGATCTTCTCAGGACAGCCCTGTGGCTCTCTCCAGTCCCTCCCAAAACTCTGCCCCAGACCTGGCACCTGATGCCACAGGCTCAGCCACCTGTTGGCTGCACTGTGCAATCTAACAGCACTGAGCAGAAGAGACACCTGAGCTTGGAGTTGAGAAGGTCCGAGTTTAAACCCCCAACTCTGCCAGTTTCACCTGCAAACTGGGGACTGAAACCTTGTCACAAATTCTCAAGAGGATACAGTTAAAAGGCATGTGAATGCAGTTTGTGAAGTATTAACTATTTTACAATTAGATCATAAGACTCCTTTCTGAGAGAGTGCTTCAGATTATTTCCTGAGTGTTCCTTTTGTCCCTGTGATTTCGTTAAGTTATAAAATTCATATTAATGTAATTGAAATTTAATTGAATCTTAATATTTAATATTTAAAAATAAGTTTGGCTGGGTGTGGTGGCTCACACCTGTAATGCCAGCACTTTGGCAGGCTTCACCTGAGGTCAGGAGTTCGAGACCAGCCTGTCCAACATTGTGAAATCCCATCTCTACTAAAAATATAAAAAGTTAGCTGGGCATGGTGGCAGGCACTGATAATCTCAGCTACTCAGGAGGTTGAGGCAGGAGAATCGCTTGAACCCGGGAGGCAGAGGTTGCACTGCACTCCAGCCTGGGCAACTAAAGCAAAAGTCCGTCTCAAAAAAAAAAAAAAAAGTTTTCTGCTTCTTCTGTGTGCATGGAAGCTGCTGTCCTGGCCCCAGGGAGGGGGCTGGTGCACCTGGCTCCTTTCCCAGGCTGGCCTCCTCTCTCAGTCACTGCTCCCTGGGTCTCCTTGACAAGTCAGTTCCCCGGAGCCGTCCCCACCCATTTCCCCGCTTGCTCATTTCTCACAACAGAAGCCGAGACAGCACCTCACCTTGCCACTGAGGATGGCACATGGAGTGCAAGGCCAGTGTGCCGGGCAGTGAGGAGGACATTGGGGTCCCTCTCAGCCTCCTGTCCATTCCATCTTGGAGCCTGGGGAGGAAGGATGGGAAACTGCAGAGGTGCCTGAGTCACAGTTACCCAGTCAGTCCTGGGATCTTGCCAGGGATTTTTGTTAAGTAAACAATGAATGTTTTCATGGCTTAAACCATGTGGGCCAAACCCAGACTGCTGCCTGGTTTTGCGAATTGCGTTTTGTTGGCACACAGCTACCCCTGTGCTTACATTTCATCAGTGGTGTTTTTGTGCTTCAGGGACAGGCATGAGTTGTCGTGACAAAGGCTGTATGGCCCGCGAAGCCTCAAATATTTATGTTCTAGCCCCTTGCAGAAAAAGCTTGCCATCTCCTGATTTAAATCATTGGCTAGTTGGTTTTTTGCTGACTATCAGCCAAATACATCCTAACTGGTCCAGTAACAGAAAAAGTAATCCCCAAGAGCTCAGCCAAGGAGGTGAAAGCATCATCTCCAGGAACATGCGGCGAGAGCTCGTGGGCCGGTTGGCTTCAAGGCTCCACCATATCATCGAGCCCCATCTTCATTCTGCATCTTTGTCGCAGGCCCGCTGCATGGTTGTAGGGTAAATGCCAGTGTGAAGACCCCTTATTCTACAAGAACATTCAGTGGAAGAAGATGTTGATTTCCTGCCAAACATTTATTTTCCTTTTTAAATTTAGACCAAAGAGATGTTCCCCAGATGCCTCTTGGGAGACTTCTCCCTCTCTTGTCGCAGCCAACAGAGCTGGGCCACATTTCTACCCTTAAACCAGCCGCGGGCACATAGCGGTCACTGACCAGAGGGGTGGCTTCACCATAATGGCTTTGGATGAATTCAGATCCACAATTATGCATTTTACTCTTTTCTGCATGGAGAACTCCTTTATATAGAACTTGTAGCCCCAGCCAGTCTAGCAACAAGGAGTGGCCCATCCACATACCGTATTCTAAGTATTGACCTGGCACTAGGCTCTGTGCTGGTCACCAAGGAGTTGGAGTCCAGCTGAGTGACAGGGTTGCACCCCAGGAGCCGTGGGCCTGACCACCCAGATAAGGACTGAGGATGGTTGGGGATGGGGATACAGAATCCTGGGAGGCATTACGTCTACTGCCATTTTTTTTTTCAATCAAAAAAGCCACCAAGGTGAGGATGTGCAAGAAATATTTGGGGAAGTCAGGCAAGGAGAAGGCTTCCAGTAACACCTGCAACATCAAACCCTGCCCCTCCCGCCAGGCCACTGTGTGTCCTGCCTCAGTAGGAAAAATAGCTGACACCCATACGGCATTTGTCACGTGTCAGTGCTTTCTCAGTTCTTTGCATGTATTAGCTCATTTAATCCTCCCTATGACCCCAGATGAGAAGCATTATTACCATTCCATTTCACAGAACAGAAACTGAGGCACAGAGAGTTTAAGTACATCGCTGAAGTATCCCACTGTCCACACTTGGGTGCCACACGTTGGCCTGGGGTCTGGTTCCAGAGGCTGTGTGCATTCCAGTGTGATACTCGGCCTCTCCTGAGGGATGATGGACTTGTGTGTGCGCCCGCAGGAATGCAGCCTGAACGCACTGCTCAGTATCCAACAACGACACTCGTCTCCATAACACATCATTACGGATCCTGGCCCGTGCACACTGAGATAGACCAAGAGCTGGGTGCGAAGCCAAAAATGTCTTCAGGCTACAGACATGCCTTTTGTGTCTTTAATACATCTGAGAGAAGGTTGCAATAAGAATTCAGTTCAGCAAAAGTTTACACAACATTTTCTATGTGCCAGGGCCTTCTGTTATGAGCCGAGGTTTCAAAATAAATAAGACACCATTCTGGTCCTGAGTGACCCCTCGAGGTAGTGGGGGAGTCAGACAAGCAGCAGATAACCGCAGTGAATCTGCGGGTGCTGTCACTCGGTGACGCACCCCAGGGGCTCCAGTGGATGGAGGAGGCTTCTTAGAGAGACAACGTTGATTCTATGCCTTAAACCATGAGTGGGAATCCCATCCCCTGAGAAATCTGGAAACTCCTCCAGGTTCTTCTTGCCATGCTCTCAGTCATGGGGATACTATCACCGTCATTTCTGTGTATATGGCCATATGGCTTTGCTGAGCTTTCCCATATGCAGTTCTGATTAAAGCACGTGGACCCTGTGTGGAAAGCAGCATCCTGTTATAGTGATAGGCAAGGGCTCCAAGTGACTGCCCAAAAGCATGTGGTTGGTGTTCCAGTCTAAATAGACTCAGAAACCCCAGCCTTTGTTTTCTTCTTTTCTTTTCTTTTTCTTTTTCTTTTTTTCTTTCTTTTGTTTTTGAGATGGAGTCTAGCTCTGTTGCGCTAGAGTGCAGTGGCGCGATCTTGGCTCACTGCAACCTCTGCCTCCCAGCTTCAAGCGATACTTCTGCCTCAGCCTCCCGAGTAGCTGGGATTACAGGTGCCTGCTAATTTCTGTATTTTTAGTAGAGACGGATGTTTCACTGTGTTGGCCAGGCTGGTCTCGAATTCCTGACTTTGTGATCCCCCTGCCTCGGCCTCCCAAAGTGCTGGGATTATAAGCGTGAGCCACCGCGCCCGGCCTATCCCTGCCTTTCAAACAAATCCTGTTGCACCACCAATCTGATGTATCTCCCCACCCCACCCCTGAGTCCTCAGCAGGGCCCCATTTATTTGCAAAACATGGCTGTAAACATGGCACTGTGTTAGGGACTGGAGATAACAGTGGTCTCCCGGACAGGCAAGATTCCCGTGTGCTTCCAGGGAGGGATCAGATTTCAGGAGGGGGAGCTCGGTTTGGAAGGAGCCTGAGACAGCTCCCACTTGAGGAGTTATGGTGATCCACAGTGCCACTGACATCTGTGCATATCCAATAAAGGTGTATCTGATGAATAAATGAGCCACAATACACAGTTGGCAAAGCACTGATGAGCTAAGCAAAGTAGAATGAATACAAGGTCATTTGTCACGTTCTGTAGATAGAGCAGCTGTGCAACATTTCTTGCATTGAATGAGAGGAGGAAGGCAGCTTACCTTCTCTGATCTGCTTTATGCTCCCTGAAGACGAGATGGAGAATGGGTCTTTTGGGGGGACACACTCATATTGCCATGGGTCATGTATAGGACGTACAGAGAGAAATCATAAGTGATCTTTTCCCTCGGGGAGCTCAGGGTCTGGTGATGGGCAGATGAAAAAGGAATGCCCACAAATATCTTCAGTGAATGTGCATTGCCTGCCTGTGGCCTCTTGGGTGCCCTAGCAGCCCAGGTACAGAGTCCCCGTGCTCATGGTGCATGCTTTCCTGGCACTAAGTAGTGGTGCGGACCTTGGCCAAGCTGCCCTCAACCCCTTGCCTGCACTTACTACCTCATCTGTCACTTGGCACCATCTGCAATTGTCCATCATAGTGTCTGTGGTGTTTCCTGTTTCTCTTCTCAGCTGTACCAAGATGTAAAATCCTGAGAGCATGCATCCCATCTTTCTTGTTACCATTGCGTCTGAAAGTGACCGAAATGTAGCAAGAGTGCAATAAATAATTTTTAATAAGCAATAAGTAAGAGCAAATGTAAAATTACAGCTGCTCGAACACAAAGAGCAAATGTAAAATTACAGCTGGTGACGAACACAAAGAAGGAAATAAGCAGGATTATTGGAAGGCAGAATGGGAGAGAAACCAGTCGGGGAAGGCTACTTGAAAGAGGTGGCATCTGAGTTAGTCCGAGAAGGACGAAGAGGAGACAATGGCTTGAAATTTGAGGGTGATGAGCACCAAAGTGTTCCAGGCAGAAAAACAACTCCAACACCTTCCTAGAGGAAGTTTGTCGCCTTCAGGGGAGTGTGAAGGAGGGAATCATTCACTCCGTAGGATACAAAGAAGGGAGGTCCCTCTCAAAGGTGGCACTGGAGCTGGTCCCTGAAAGAAACGTAAGATCTGGCTAGAGAGGAAGGAAAAGGTATTCCTGGTGGGAGGAACTGCAGAAGTGAAGGCCTGGAGTTCTGAGTAAGAATGTCGTTTTCTAACAGCACACAGCCTGCCTGCATGATGTGGAGGGGCTGTGGGGAGTGATGGGTAAGTTGGAGGGGTTCTCCAAAAGGTTTGACTTCTAAGTTAGGTTCCTCTGCACAGGTCTGGTGGGAAGAGTTGGTGGCGACAGGCCCTCATGAGCTTTCATCTCTCTGACTCTCTGTGCCTGTCACTTCCATGGATAGTTGAGCTTTGGCTGTGTCCCTGAGCTTCTGCATCCTCATCTGTAAAGCGAGGGGGATGCCAGATGGTTTCTAAGCGTGCATCCAGACCTCACATCTGCGATTCGCTCATGACCTGAATAATAAGGTTGGAAAACCAGTTACCCTAGAAAAATCCCTTAGTCTCGATGAAGCTTGTGCCGCTGGATGGTTCTTGAGGGGAACTCAACATACGCCCCCCCGTCGCAGTGTGCTTGTGATGAAAACTCTTCCTTCTTCCTGGCTGGTCCTGATGGCGGGTGTTCTGAGACATGGCAGACAGCAAGTGTTGGGCATTCTGAGACATGCTGGGGCCTGGGGATCTTGCCAGGCCCAGGTTTAACTGGCACAATTTCTGATGGCTTCAGAGAGGATATTTGTTAGGTCCTGCCTGCCTAATGGAATATGTCACCATTCTGCCAACAGCATACCTGGAGCTGAAATATCTTTGGTAAGCAGTGAAAGAGATTACCTGGGTCAAGTTAAGAAAAGACTGGTGGAAGTCAAGGAAAGATTGCCCCTTTAAACAATATCACCTTTGTGGGTAGACTGGAGAGCTGGAGAAACTGTATGAATGTCACCCCATGCGACCATGCGGTAAGGCCTAAGAAGTTGTTAGGATATATCATTTTCCCAGGTAGAGGGCATGCAATGGTCAAATACTTTTCCTTGGCTATTCAAAACGCCCAGCCAATCAATAAATTCCTGTCTTTTTCCAGGAATGTTGCGCATGGTTGTGCAGTGCACAACCTGTATAACCATCCATGGAAACCAGGCTATTCCACAATTAATTTATTCCACAGGGTTTATTTAATTGTTGTGTTGTGCTAGACATGTGCTAGGCCATGGGGATAAATGGGTGAAATGCAATGGGTCCCAGCCCTCAGGGAAAGACAGAAAGATAGCATCGTAGGTGCTTTGATTGAAGGCTCAGGGAGGATGCTGTGGGAGGGTAGAGGAAAAGCCTTTAGCCCAGAATTGGTGGGAATGGAGGAGAAAAAGAGGACCTCTGAGCCAGGAAAGTGTACTCTAAAGAGAGAGTGGTGCCCATCATTTGCTATTTTCTCTTGGCCCAGAGAACTGAAGTCTTTTTTTAACTGTGCTGTTGTCCTTCCAAACTCTACCACTAAATACTCATTCTTTTTTGTATTTTTTTAGAGATAGGATCTCACTCTGTTGCCCCAGCTAGAGTGCAGTGGTACAGTCATGGCTCACTGCAGCCTCAAGCTCCTGGGCTCAAGTGATCCTCCTGCCTCAGCTTCCTAAGTAGCTGGGACTACAGTCATATACCACCATGTCTGGCTAATTTCTGTATTTTTGTAGAGACAGGGTCTCCTGAATACTCACTCATTCTTCTAGTAGCATAGCATGGCATTATTCTTGGAAGAGAATGCCTGTCCCTGCGGATGTGGTTGGGGGAGGTGGGGTGGGGGTCACCAGGCATGGCTCCCACCTGCTGCAGGTATGCCTACTCAGCCGGCCCCGTCTTGCATCCATGTTTGGGGAATGAGCAGTACAGTTTTTCTATCTAACTCCAGAGTCTGACTCCAGTTGCCAGGATTTTAATCTCACCCTGTTTTCTGTGGTAATCTTTGTTTAAACAATGTGTCAAAATGTTTTTTAAACCATGAAAATACTGCACAGTGGCATATCTCCTATCCACAGGGTACTACTGATCTGGTAACCGACCAAGACGCCAATAAGTAAGCAAAAAGGCTTCCAGGAGCCAGAGCAATTATTTTTATCTCTAGGCAGTGACGTGAAGACATCCCACTCAGAGGGGCCACGAAGCCCACACTCGTGAATGTGTTTACTCCTCACACAAAATCCCACGCTGGAGGCTGGGTGAGGTGGCTCACACCTAACTCTCAACACTCTGGGAGGCCAAGGCAGGAGGATTGCCTGAGTCCAGGAGTTTGAGACCAACCTGGGCAACATAGCATGACCCCATCTCTAAAAAAAAAACACAAAAAATAGCTGGGTGTTGTGGCATGCACCTGTAGTCCCAGCTACTCCAGAGGCTGAGGTGGGAGGATCCCTTGAGCCCAGGAGGTCGAGGCTGCTGTGAGCTGAGATTGCACCACTGTACTCCAGCCCGGGTAACAGAGTAAGACTCTGTCTCAAAAAAGAAAACAAAAACGAACAAAAAAATCCCACACTGAGTTATTAGAATTAAACCCAAGAAATGCATGTGACTGAACTAATCATCTTCCCCTCTCTCTGAGACTGACATCCTCTCCACACCTCCACCCTTCATGCTTCCCCACACCATGTCGATTACAGCCTCCACATGGAAACCAGCCCCATGTCTAACTCCTTACAGCACCCCTCTCTCCACTAAGTCACCATGACAGTGACTTGCCCTCCGCCAAGCACTGTGCAGCCTGATAGGGCTTGCTTTCTTTGTTTTTGTTTTTGAGACAGGGTCTCCCTCTGTCACCCAGGCTGGAGTGCAGTGGTGCTATCATAACTCACTGCGGCCTCCAGCTCCCGGGCTCAAGCCATCCTCTTGCCTTGGTCTCCTGAGTAGCTGGGACTACAGGCGCGCACCCTCACGCCTGGCTGATTTTTAAAAATTTATTTGTAGA
This sequence comes from Colobus angolensis palliatus, assembly GCF_000951035.1. Classification (NCBI taxonomy): domain Eukaryota; kingdom Metazoa; phylum Chordata; class Mammalia; order Primates; family Cercopithecidae; genus Colobus; species Colobus angolensis. The sequence continues at coordinate 2,858,735 of NW_012113808.1, forward strand.
GATAGTCATGCTACGTTGCCCAGGCTGGTGCTGGCCTCCTGGCCTCAAGTGATTCTCCTACCCCAGCCTCAGGTGAGCCACCTCACCTGGCCCTGATGGGGCTTTCTAAACTGCAAATCTGATCAATTGTTTAAATAAATCATACAATGGTTCTTCACTATCCTGAAGATAAAATCCACATTTCTTCACATGGCTGTACAGGGCCTCCGGCGATCAGGCCTTTGTTTGGTCTGATATCCAATCTCTTCTCAAATAGTGGCTTCTTACAGCTCTCCAAGGCATCAGCTCTGTGCATTCCCAAAGTTGTGCATGTGCTGCTCCTGGGCTTATATTGTGTGTGCCAGTTGGCAATTCCCTTTTTCCTTTAGGGCTCGGTTGGGAGGTGGCTTCTTTGGGAAGCTTACCCATCCCTTGCCCAGCTGGGTAAGGTGCTCTAGCATTAGTGGTCCGGTGGCATATTGGGATAATCTCTATGAGGCACTTACATCTGAGGGCTGTGATTCTTCACTGGGTCTTTTAGCTGCATGAGAGCATGGCTCAGTCTTTCATTGATCAAATTTGTAGAGCATAACACACAGAAGGTATTCAATCAATACAAATTAAATGAATGAAGAGATGAGTTTGAATTCCCATGGAAAATGAGAAGAAATACATTCTTAGGTTTGGGACACTTGATGAAGTCAAACATGCTGTTAATTAGGAGTATTTTTAGCTTAGATTGACATGAAGCCTCCAGTAGTGGTGGCTTGGGAAAGAACTTAGTTCTTCATTCTTGTGCAACTCCCGTGGCCTGTAACTGCACAAGCAGGGAGGTCCCGGTGATGTTGGAAGAGGAGCCATCTTCTGAAAGCTGTGCCTATGGCCTGTTTCATGTTCAGCCTTCCTGAAAATTCTATGAGTTGTCTAGATCTCTTACTAAATTACTCTTTCTGCTTTAACTAGCTAGTATTGATTCCAGTTGCGTGCAGCTAAGAACTCTGGTAAATACAAACCTTTGTCTGACTCTCACAAAAATCTCAAAGCAATAGTAAAGCCTAGTTTTGTAGAAGTAACCACAGAAGCTTAGAAAAGGCAGCTTGGGAAGCAGTTGAGATGCTGCAAGCTGATTTCCAGGAGGAGAACTGGTCTATGCTGAAAACCCACCTGCAACCTCAACTTTGCTTCTCTCCTGTGTTTGACTGCTGAATGTTGAAGCTGGAAGGAATAACAGGTTTCCTAGTGGAAATTTATGCATTTGATGGAGAGCGCCTGAGGTGCCCAGATTGCATGGCTTCTTTTTTTTTTTTTTTCTCTAGAGACAGGGTCTTGCTCTGTCACCCAGGCTGGCATGCAGTGGCATGATCACAGCTCGCTATAAACTACAGCTCCTGGGCTCAAGAGATCCTCCTGCCTCATCCTCCCAAAAGTGCCGGGATTAGAGGTGTGAGCCACTGTGCCTGGCCCCACACAGCTTCCTAGCAGCTGAACTGGGAGGTCAGGTTATTTCTGTCGCTCCACACTGCCAAGGGCTGACAGAACAAAGAAACAAAGAGGAACTAGAAAGGCTGATCATGGGGCCGGACCATGGCTAACTGGCTTAAATCACAAATCTGTGTAACCATAATTTGCCGACTTGTAAATGTTTTATACCCCAAGGGAGCCTAGAACAGCCTCCTTGCACTTAGAAGGCCCAGCCGGGCCAGTGCTGACTCCGACTCCTTGGTGGACAGGACCCCAGGGGGTGGGAGGATAAGGGCCAGGCTGGCCAGAGCCTAGACGTCAAACCCGAGAAAGGGTCACAGTTTTTTGCTTGTCAGTTTCCCAGCCTTTTCCATTACAGCATTTTTACCTGGGAGGTTTAATGAGCTCCCCTGAGTTTTCCCCTTCCAGGAGCTTAACTTAAAGTGTCAGTGTCTTAAGCATTTTCCCAGTAGTGGGCCTGGTGCCTTTGGAAGCTGCATTTCCTTTTTCAGGCTTTGGGGGGACCGCTGGGTTCTGGGAAGGACTGACGGGGCGAATGGCCCCAAGCAGCAGCAGCAGCTTCCGGGCAGGGCTGCGCAATTCAGGCCGCCTGGGGAAAGGTGCTGTGAGAGATGAGGGGCAAGAACAGCTTTAAAAGTTAATGAGCTCAGCTGAGCTCCCAGGACCCTTCTTTCCAGGCGGCTTGACTTCTCTTTGCATGTCCTTGTCCTCCGAGCACCCAACTAACTTTTAACCTAGGTTCTTCCAAAGCTCTAGGGAAGAGGCTGCTCCCCTGGCTTCCTACAGAGTGAGTCTCTGCTCCACGCTCTGGACATTGCTCTGGGAAACCCCTGCTTCCCAGACCAACCACATCATGAACACACTTGGAGGGGAGCTCAGTGCTGTTTCCTGTTACTGGTGAGGCTGGTGCCGGTGTGCACTGTGCAGGCATCAGGACTGGTCATCGCTGTCCTTACAACCCCCTGCCTGCCATCCTTCACCCCCTAGTTTGATCAGGGTGCATCTCCACTGCCGGTCTGTGCAGGGTGGGGCTGAGTGCTTCCCTCAGCCTCCCCTTGCCCCAGAGCCTGCCTCTAACCGCAGTCTGCCCTGTGGACTGCTAGGCCATGAACAGCCCTGGAGGCTTGGTCCCACCTTTGGCTTGGGGGAGCACTGAGTGTGAGTCTCCAGCCTGTGTGGCCTCAGGGCCACATCTGCAAACATTCTCTTTCTTTTCTTTCTCTCTCTTCCTTCCTTCCTTGTCTTTCTTTTCTTTGACAGGGTCTTACTCTGGTGCCCAGACTGGAGCACAGTGGTGTCATCACAGCTCAGGACAGCCTCAAACACGGGGGCTCACACAATCCTCCTGCCCCAGCCTCACTAGTGTCTAGGACTATAGGTGTGCACCACTGGACTCCTCTAATTTTTTACCTTTTTAGTAGAGATGGGGGTCTTGCTATGTTGCCCAGGCTGGTCTTGAACTCCTGGCCTCAAGCATCTTCCCCTTGGCCTCCCAAACATCTTGGGGCTACAGATGTGAGCCACCATGCCCCACGAACATTCTCTTTCTCGATCCCTGAGTCCAATAGCAGGAAGGTAGGGGGTGAGGAAAGGTTTCAGCATCACTGGGAGCTTTTCCAAAAATCTCATGTTGTCCTTCTCTCTGGAGAGCATTTGAAAGGGGCCACAGTGGCTGAGAAACATTGGACTGTATTACTATTTGCAATCTTCTGATTGTCTATGAGAATTCCTTGGGTAAGATTTGTTAAGAATTCAGATTCCTGGGCTCCTTCTCAGACCTACTCAGTTGAAAGCCCTGGGGCAGGACCTAGGAATCTGCATTTGAATAGTCTCCTGGGTTGTCCTCATACTCAGCAGGTTTCAGGCCACTGAGTAAGGGGCCTTGCAGTCCTCTAGTCCCTTGTCGCAGTGCTGGAAGCAGGACGCTCCAGGTTTGGATCGTGTTCGGGCCCCTTTTTAGAGCAGCCCTTCAGAACTTCACAGTGAAAGTCCGGCATCTCCCCTGGCCTGGGAAGGTCACCTGCCAAGTCAGAGAGTGAAAGGTGCACAGTGTGAAAAGGGTGCCCTTATCTGATTAGAAACAGACACAGCTGTGCTGTATTCTGTAGCAGGGGAGAGGAGGAAGGGTGCTCGAATAATGCCATGCCCTGTATACACGTAATGCAAAATCAACATTCCCTCTGCTTGTTCCCAGTGGGGAATAAGAGATCCCATTGCACTCCTCAAAGGAACCACCCTCACCCATTGCCCTGGACACTTCCCTTCAATGTAACAGACTCAGATGTCCAGAGCTGTGGAGAGTTCTTTCTAAAGGCAGAATAGCTGCTTTGTCCAACTCCCCAGGCCCTCTCCTCTGAGCAAATGACTTTCAGATCCCTGAGAGATAAGTTGTAGTTTGGCTTCAGAATGTTGATAAAGGAGAAGAGCGTTCTCTTCAAGAGCAAACACCCTGAGGTTTGGGCAAAACCTCAGGGTATTGGGCAATAAGAGTGATCAAATGATACAATTTCATTATCTCTGCCTGTCTGCGTAGATCTATTGGCTTTGGGAGGCCAAGAGGAGTTTCAAAAGAATAGTTAAAAAAAAAGGAAATCAGCAAACAGCCAATTCACAGCTGTGTCCTGGATGGTAGGCCAGGTGGTAAAAGAAAAAAGAAACCTGCCAAGATCAAATTTAAAATGGAATGAGTTTCATTTTACAGTGAGAAAGAGATGAACAGCCAACACCCAGGGACTGGCCTGGTCCCAGGCACCCGGCCATCATACTGCCTCCAGATCACTGGGTGCTCTCCTGTTGAACAGTGTCTGAAATGTAGACAAAGCAAAGGCATCTTATCACATGGAGGAAACTGAGCGAGGCTGAAACTGCACCCTATTTATACTTGCCATCCTTAGTGAACATCTAGGGAAAGTAAGACATAGACTCAGGGGTGGGAGCTGGGAAGAGATGTGAGTGTATAAGTGGGGGCAGTTTGGGGTGAGAGACTGCACAAAACTAGTTTGGAAAGTGACCAACTAGAAAATCAGTTTTTCTCCCATAACCTCAGGAGATGGCTGTTTAATTCAGCTTTCTAATTATAATCCAAATATTCCCAGGTGTCACCAGCCTGAAGATCCAGAAAAACCATCCACATTAGCATTCAGTTGGAGGGTTCTGACCCCTCCTCAGTGTCCTCCCAACGTTGTCTCAGGTGTGCTCACCTGAGTTCACATCATCCAGACACTGCTGCCTTCCCCCCAGGAACTGCTGGTTGCCTATGTCCAGGGCAGACAGTCGGCAGCCACACTCTGGGGTGGGTGTACCAGCTGTTTACAGCTGGGTACGTTAGTTATGGCTGCTTAGTGCTGGCTTTAACGTCATGCTGGGCGTTAAATATTTTGAATATAACCCTGCCCCTGTCCACAGTCTGCTGGAGGTGGAAGATGACGGAAAGGCCCTCCACCAACTGTGGGTTCATTTGGTCTTGTGGGCCCAGAAACAGCATTGATTGAACTCCAACCTCACAAAGTCCCTCCTGAGAACCCCACAGGCTGGACTGAAGGCTTCATACTCCTTGCTTCGCCTCCTGTCCTTGAGCCACACTGGGACACAGGCACAAAGTCCTCTCCATTTCCCATTGGCTTGAGCCACCTAAACTGTCCCTGCTTCTCCTTCAGGTGAAATCTAGAAATGCCTAAGTGGATCAGCTGTGCAAATGAATCTTTCCAGGTTCCCTTGTCCCCAGACTCCTATGTGGTCACGTAGGCTCAGCTGGGACCACCATGCTCCATAATCAAGGAGACAGACAAAATGTTCAGCACTGAACACTCCACAATAAGAGTTTGTGGGAAGAGAAAATGAACAAACCAAGCAATTGTGTTAAAAATTGCAGAGGGCAAGCCACAGGTCCTAAACTTGGACCATCTGAATGCAATTCCTGGATCTGCGACTTCCAGCTTCAACGTGTTATGTGCTTTCTGAGCCCCAGTTTCATCTTGTGAAAAATGGGCATAATAACAGTACCTCCTTGTTAAGAGCTGTTGGGAGGGTCAAACACGATAATCTAGGTCTAGGGTTTGTCGTAGGACCCATTGTATGCTAAGCGCTCCATAAATGTTGACTCTGATCATTATTACAAATAATCAATGAATCCACATTTTAGAAAGAAGACATATGCAGAGATGATGGGAGAAATGGAAAAGATGATTTGCTTTAAATTAAATCTGGCCAGAGATGGCAGGATACTAGGGTGCCACGTGTTCAAAAAGCCAAATTAAACACGGCTCACAGCTCCCTGACCCTCGCCCTCCATTGACCAGGTTTCTTGCTGTGTCAGAGGGTGGGGAGGAGGGCAGAGCAAAGGAGGCTGCAGCTGGGCTATGTTGAATTTGGCCCTCCTACTAGCCTTAGCCTTAGCAAGTGAGGCCAAGGCTTTTTTGTCGTACCGAACAGTCAGCCTTGTTTTTCTTGAATGGTGATTGGCCAGGAGTCTCTCAATTTGGCTGCACATTTCTGTTTCTGTGGGCTTGGGTTGAGGATCAACAGCCACATTTCCACTTGCATTAATACATTTAGGTAGACCCAGCCATCTGGAAAAAACCTTGAGATCAACTTCAAGCTAATGAGATGCTAATGGTAGCAAGAAAACTGGAAAAAGCAAAAATAAAAACATCAGCTCAGCTGATTTCACTCTTTTCTTTCTACATCTATTCTCCAGCAGAGGTGTCCATTGTCAGGAAACTGACTGCAGATACCATAGACTGGGTGGCTTAAATAACAAACATTTACTTTCACAGTTCTGGAGGCTGCAAAATCCAAGATCAAGGCACTGGCAAATCCGGTGTCTGGTGAGGACTGGCCTCCTAGTTCACAGACAGCACCTGCTTGCTGTGTCCTCACATGGTGAAGAGAAAGTCCTCTCTCTCATGCCTTTTCTTTTGTTTCCTTTTGAGACAGGGTCTTGCTCTGGCATGGGCACACCAGCTCTGTGACCCGTGCTGGAGTGCAATGGCATGATCACAGCTCACTGCAGGCTCAACCTCCCTGGCTCAAGTAATCCTCCCATCTCGGCCTCCTGAGTGGCTGGGACTACAGTCATGTGCACCATACTGGCTAATTTTAGCTTTTTGTAGTGGTGAGGTTTCACCGTGTTGCCCAGGCTGATCTTGAACTCCTGAGCTCAAGCTGTCTGCCTGCCTCGGTGTCCCAAAGTGCTGGGATTGCAGGAGTGAGTCACTGTGCCCAGCCTCATGTCTTTTCTTAAAAGGGCACAAATCCCATCATGAAGGCTCCACCCTTGAAATTTCAAGGTTTGAATTTTAGAGGGACACAAACATTCCGTCCATGACATCAATTATTGTAGTATTGATATCTATCCATTTACTTGACTAGATCGCTGATCACTGCACTGGCATCATCCAAAAGTGTCTTCTGGGGCCCGGATGTGGTGGCTCACACCTGTAATCCCAGCACTTTGGGAGGCCGAGGTGGATGGGTCACTTGAGGTCAGGAGTTCAAGACCAACCTGGCCAACATGGTGAAACCCTGTCTCTACCAAAAATACCAAAATTAGCCAGGTGTGGTGGTAGGCGCCTGTAATCCCAGCTATTTGGGAGGTTGAGGTAGGAGAATCCCTTGAACCCAGGAGGCGGAGGTTGCAGTGAGCTGAGATCGCACCACTACACTCCAGCCTGGGCAATAGAGCAAGGCTCCATCTTTAAAACAAACAAGCAAACAAACAATAAACAAAAGTGTCTTCTGGTGTATGGAGCCTGAGAATTAGAAGATCTGGTCTTGATTCTTGAAATCATGCTCATGGCAAAGTGTGTCATTGTCCTGTGTCATCTCTAAGACCATAAGAAATCTGAGGGCAGGAGCCTCACCTTGTACTTTTTAGTATTCTACAAAAATGCTTAACAGGTTGACTGATCTCCCAAATTAACTACTTTTAGACCACAAATCCATCTAAATGTCTTTCTCTGTTTCATTTTCAAGACATAAGCCCATGCTTTACTATAAGTTTTATGTGGTATGCAACAAGTGAAGATAATGGAAAATATGTAACTATTACCATATTAAGCAATAATTGGTCAACAAATTCACATTTCTTCCAGTGAAACAGAAGGAAAATAGATAATTATCTCTCCAATCAGCTTAGATAGTTTTCCAAATAGCAGTTGGCCATTTAAAAGGAATCTTCGCTTAAGAATATCAGAACATAAAGTTCTGTAGGCTTAGATAGCAATTCCGAGGTTTATAGAGGGGGCATGATAGCTGGAATGAGAAATCCTTGGACAACCAATGATCTCAATGTTATTCCAGTTTTAAGTGAAGCACTCTCTTGCTAATACAATGCTAATGTGGTTATAGAAAGTAAGCGTTTTTAATGGAAACTCATGTTTAGTACCTTGGCTTACATGGAGTACATTTGTTATTAATTACTCATTCTTTTTCAAAGCCAAGTCTAATGGGTGATGACAACACAAAAAATTGGCAAGGTCAAAAATAGTTCAGCAGTTACTGGTTTAAGAAACATTAATTGAGCAGTTTTTGGGTAGCAGGCAGTGTGCTGGGTGCTGGGAGGTCGTGTGGTAGGAATATACAATGTCCCGCCTCCCAGCTCCATTTTATCCAGGGGTCACGGGCTGTGGGTGCAAATTATGGCTCCACATGGACATCCAGCTGGACCAGAGCTGATCCTGTGGGTGGTGCTGTGCTCTCTCCCTCAGCACCTGTCCCTGGAGGGTCTCTGAAAGTCCAGGTCAGCCCCTGGGCTGGGTCCCCACAGTAAGAAGAGAACTATGATGGGCAACACCCCAGAAAATAAGACTTGCAGCCTCACTTCAGGTCAGTTTGCAAGGACTGACATCACACAGCAGGCATTCGAAGATGCTGCTGACCCAGGTGGATGACACAGGGCACTGGGGTTGGAGGAAGGTGAGCAGGGAGGGGAGAAGGCCCTATATGATACATCACAGACATACATTCCTGGGTGAAAAATGGCAGCCTCTGACCTGTCTCTTTGGGCTGTCAAGGAGATGATGAAGCTTGGGATGGGGTGGAGAGAGGCAGTGCTCTGGGGGAAAGACTGGTATTTTCCTGGGGGAATGGGGGTGGCGGTAGGGGATGAGAAAGTATCTCTTAGGTGAGAAGTCAATGGTCCATTTCCAACACTGGACTGTAATGTCCTTCTAATCAGTACTCCGTCTATCTGATTTCATAATGGCATTCGAGGAATGGGGACACCGTCTCATCTTTTAGGGAGGAAATGATGGTCTAGAGAAATCATTGATTTTCCAAGGTCTCTCTTAAGAGACCCATAGTAGTGCTGGGATTTTAACCTTTGGCTCTGTTTGGGTACAAATAACCAGAGTGAGAATAGAAATCTAATATAATCATCCAAACCCGTCATCAAAGGTACTTTCAGCAGACTGAGTGATTCATTAAAAACAAAACCAACCAACCAACCAAAAAATGAGACAGAGAGATGCGCTGAGCTGGTGCAGGGGAGGAGATCCACAGAAGCCTGAAGAACAATCCTTGTCCTCAAGGACATGAGCCAGAAACCCAGGTGAAAGGCAGCCCCCAACACAGGTGTTAAACCAGCCATCTCCAGTCCAAGGTGGAACAGAGCAGGCATTCTGGGGTGATATAAAAATTGAAATACGGGAGTCTCTACCATGTCCCCATGCTATAACTCTTGTGCACTTCCAAGCCCTCTTTCTTACTAACACCAAGGAAACAATGAACAAGTCACTACCTTGCTTAGATATTTCCGATGGTCCCATCATCAACAACAAAAGTTGCTCCTTTGCGTGGGAACATGCCCTTTGTAATTTACACCCTGCTTTCCTTGCCAGCTTCCTTTCTTCAGACCATCTAGCTTGCTGCTTCTTGCCCAGCCATGTGGAGCTAATGAAGATGTGCTGTTCCACGCCTCTGTGCCTCTCCACATGCTGTTCCTTTCGCCTGGAGTGCCAACCCTTTCTGCCTGCTGTCCACCTATCAAACTTCCACTCATCCTTTACAAACCAGCATAAGCATCAGCGCTTTGGGGGTGTGCGAAAATACCAATGTGTAAGTAGAAATGAAATTTTTAAAAAATCTGCCCAGAAAGAGTCAAATACATGCCTTTCATGGACTTTTTGTGAAACATGAGAGGAATCCAAGGTTTCTTTAATGAATGCATAAGCCAAATGACATGCAAATAATACAGAAAAAGAACTTCTAGGAAAAAATGAGGCCAAAGTATTTGGAGCAATTTAAGGCATCCAGAGAGCTGAGCTTTCTCTCTCTTCCCAGGTGTGTTCCATGCACTATAATTGCCTTTCCTGGCCTTGGGGAATGACAGTAACCTATGATCAGAAGAAGCTGAACAGGCCACCCCAGCCTGAGGGGGAGATTTCACACTGGAAAAGCTTGCTGAGGTGGCTTGTGGAACATGAGTTGAGTTGTAGATAAGCAGATAGATGGGAATGGAGTGGGATGACTTGGGAGAAAGGCACAAGCAATGGTGTAGAGGGAGGAAAGTGAATCTGGCAGGGGGCTATTCCTGTCTCCTGAAGCTGCCCACTTACATATGGTGACAATATATGTGGCATATTTGATATATTATGTATCTATAAGCATACACATCATAGTGCCCGGCTTCTGAATCTGGGAACATACTCACTATAATAGCTATACTTGGCCGGGTGCGGTGGCTCATGCCTGTAATCCCAGCACTTTGGGAGGCTGAGGCAAGTGGATCAAGAGGTCAGGAGTTCAAGACCAGCCTGGCCAAGATGGTGAAACCCTGTCTCTACTAAAAAAAAAATACAAAAATTAGTTGGGCGTGGTGGTGGGCGCCTATAATCCCAGCTACGGGAAGGCTGAGGCAGAGAATTGTTTGAATCCAGAAGGCAGAGGTTGCAGTGAGCAGAGATTGTGCCATTGCATTCCAGCCTTGCAGCCTTGGTGACAGAGTAAGAGTCCGTCTCCAAAAAAAAAAAAAAAAAACAGCTATGTTCTGTGGATGTGTGTGTGTGTCTCATGTAGTCACTATATATATTCACTGCAGTATATATACAGTGTGTGTACGTATATCTACACACACACATTTTAGGATCTGGGAGTATAATCACTATAATATCTACACTGTGTGTATGTATATATATATATAATATATACAGCATATATATTTAGTCACTCTCTCTCTATATTCACTCTAGTATACATGCTCTACTGAAAGTTCTGTACAGTCCTTGTAAAGAAAATGAATTCTGGCCCAGCGTGGTGGCCCACGCCTATAATCCCAGCACTTTGGGAGACCAAGGTGGGCGGATCACGAGGTTGGGAGATGGAGACCATCCTGCCTAACACAGTGAAACCTTGTCTCTACTAAAAATACAAAAAATTAGCCAGGTGTGGTGGCGGGTGCCTGTTGTCCCAGCTACTCGGGAGGCTGAGGCAGGAGAATTGCTTGAACCCAGGAGGCAGAGGTTGCAGTGAGCCGACATTGTGCCACTGCATTCCAGCCTGGGCGACAGAGTGAAACTCTTGTCTCAAAAAAATAAAAATAAAACAAAAATAAAAAAAGAAAAGAAAATGAATTCTTTTGGATCCTGGGGCGAGTGTTTCAGACCTTCAGGGGTCTTCAGATCAAGGGAGGTCACCCTGCATTATTAGTTAAGGGCTTTAGGCAGGCACTCACGTCAACCTGGTCATAAACACTAACACTGCTACTAAAGTCTCCTAGATCACCCAGATGATCAGGATAAGTTTATTTTGAATTTTTAGAGTACTGCAATGAAAACAAAATAATTTTAAAATTAAGATTAGCTAGCCCACCTTTAGGAACATGCAGCTCCCCAGATTCACTTTGGGAGATGAAGCAATTCTGGTCTGGGACAGTTGCAAAGTTCCTTTTAGGGAGAAAATGTTTCTTGGATTCGTGAAACATCTTAAAGGCATTTTTTAATTTTAAGACAGTGTCTTGCTCTGTCACCCAGGCTGGAGTGCAGTGGTACCATCAATGCTCACTGAAGCCTCAAATTCCCGGTCTCAAGCAATCCTCCCACCCCAGTCTCCTGACTAGCTGGAACTACTGGGGCATGGCACCATGCCCAGATAACTTTTTTATTTCTAGTAGAGATGAAGTCTCACTATGCTGCCCTGGTTGGTCTCAAACTCCTGGGCTCAAGCAATCCTCCTGCCTCTTATTCCCAAAGTGCTGGGATTACAGGCAGGAGTCACTATGCCTAGCCCTTAATGGCTTTTTGGTTATTCAAAGGTTAACCTTTGCCTTGTCTGTATAGGAGAGGTTGAGACAGACAGTTGTTTGCATAATGTTCTGTTTTCTACGTGGTAGCAGGAGAGAGACCAAAGATCCGGCCCTGGGACTCGGTGAGGTGGAAGGGCAGCAGACTCCCTGTGGAGATAAGGAGTCCCAGCAATATGGTGGCCGCTGGCACCACACAGAGGAGGTCAGTGTGCGAGTCCCTGGCAGCGGACATAACCCATGAACCACAGGAATACTGAATCCAACGTTCAGTCTCAGATCTTCCTAATCCTTCGCTGTCAGTGATAGACAGACTTTGGGCCCAATAGCACACTGCCTGTTGTACTTAGAGAATAGAGGGGAGGAGGCTGTGTCCACCCTGGAGGAAGAAGAAAGAAAAAGCAAGCAAGCGAACGAGAGAGAGAGAGAGAGAGAAAGAGAGAAGCTCCAGATGATGAGAGTTGTGGTAAGAGCAGGAATTTGGAGTGAGAGTAGGGAGGGGTCACTTGGTATTACCAGGAAGTCCTGGGAAAGGCACGGAATGTCCCACAGTCCTGTGGGAGACGTGGGCGGGGGTGATTTAAATTTTTTTTTAATAGAAAGGAAAGGATGATCACAGACAGCCTGACAACTAGGATAGACTCAAGTTACTTGTGTGGGGCAGCGATACCTCTTCCACCATTATCTGACTCCTATTTGTGTGATTCACCTGCATTTGTTTTATTGTTAAACTTTCTCTGTGTGTTAGTGCCTTCTCTTCCTCAGTAGTTCTGGATTCTTTGGAGGCTACCATGGACAGTTTCACTTGAGTTTGGTGGTGCATACATAAGGAGTAATTGGCGATAAACTGGAAGAAGTTGGCTAGGGCCAGATCATCGCACGGCATTGCTTGCCATGTATTTCAGAATAGACCACTGTGAACCCTGTGACATGTTTATGTGTGAAGTTAGCTTCATAGCTTAGGATCAGTTAGTAAGCATTCAAGAATTAACACTCACAGGAGGCTCTAGCAAGTACTTCCAATGTCAATTTTTCATTGGCGAAATAGTGGGATTCAGGACATGTGGGTTGTATAAGTACTTGCACCATTACACAGTGACAGTGAGGTGTAAAGACACGGCACACTCAGTTGCCCACCCCTGGAGTGCAGCTGTCAGTGGAGAACTCTACTTGGTCCTCTGCCCCACCCCAGTTCATCCTTCACAGAGAACTCACCGACCCCCATAGACAGCTTGCTGACAGAACTCCTACAGCATCTGCTTTAGAGTGGATCTTTCATGCAGGATGCTTGCGGGGAGCCACAAAGGACAGAGAACAGGACCTTACTGAGGTTACAGGAGCAGATTGTATGACTGTTTCTACGCCTGTTTGATATCGAAGTTTCTACATTTGGCAGATCTGAGTGTGGTGCTCATTGTAACATTTCCTGTTGCAGGGAGAGGAGCCACTGCTGATATTTTCCGATCAGTGTGCAACACACGGGTCGTTTTGACATGTATGCAAAGGGTGTTTGCAATAGAAGACACTGACCGTGAAGGCTTTGAAGCAGGGAATGACATGGAGAAGGTGCTCTGTGCTGAGAGCGGGAGGCTGGGGCAGGGATTCAAGTTAGATCCGGAGAGTGGAGCCAAGAACCTGGTGACCCGAGCTAGAACTGCTGCAAGGTCAGAATCCACGGGCTCCCCCAAACTCCCCTGAACCCTGGCGCTGGCCAAGGACTTTCTGAGTTAGAGGGGATGTGCAGGCAAGCCAACTCCTTCCACGGTGACAAAACCACACTTTGATGAGTCAGGAGGAGATTCATCCCAGACACAGATCACATTTCCCCTCATTACATTTGCCTCCATGCATGTGGAGTCGGGGGTTGGAATTCAGAGAAGGGCAAATGTGAAAGGCAGCTTGAGCTTCACCAAGAAGACACACTCACAGAAACGACGCTGAAGCAGTGAGCAAGGCTTGGAGCCCTAAACTTTCCCAGAGTGGCCCGGTTTTTCCAGAGGGGGCCCATTCATTTTGTCGCTTGTGAGATCTTTTGTGAGTCTATTTTAGTGGCCTTTGGAGGCAATCAGTATGAAGGATCCTTTTTAAGAAGAAATTCACAAAGCTAAGAGGCTCCCTGCAGATCACTTGGCAAGATGAGGTGGAGCTAGGCTCAGGACCCTTCCTGATTTTGGCTCTTCTTCCTCCCTCCTCTCTGGTATGGTTGGGCATTCTCTTCCCTTTGGGCTCCCTCTCTGAGACTCATTTTCCAAGTATGGCTTCTTCTCAAATGGAGGCTACACCTTTTCTGATCAAAACTCATGAGCTGTGCAGTGCACTAGCTATTGCTTCCCAGGGTGGGTTTTCAAAAATATCCAGAAAATGAATAGGAATAAATAGGCTGAGGAACAGCCTGGTGCCCCCTGCTCCCTTTCTCTCTTTTCTGTCTTTTAGTCCCCTTCCCTCCCCTTCCCTTCTCTACCTTCCCCTTCCCTCCCCTTTTCTCTTCTTCCCTTCCCTTCCCTCCCACTCTTGCTCTTCAAGTTAGGCTTACAGGATAGAGTGGAAAAACCTTTAGAAATCTTTAGCACATGGCTCTTTCTCAGTTGTCAGGTAGGTGAGGACATTTGGAGAACAAGGCTCAGGCCATCTTTCAATGCCTTTTCATGTTCAGTGCCCAGTGATTCTTTTCTCTCAAGACCTCTACCTCTCTCTATTCACAGTACTGCTGTGAGGAAAGAAAGTTGATACTTGTGAATAATAATAATTATTAAAATAGTTTACCATGATTGAGTGGATAGTCTGTGCCACGCAGGTGCCAGGTACTTCACACAGAATAACCCATTCAATCCTCATAGCTCTTTGAGATAGCAACTACAATCTCCCCATTTTACAGGTGAGGAACCTGAGATTTAGGTTAAAATATTTGTCCAAAGTCATTTTAGTTGGTTAAATGGTGGCCCCAAAAAGATGTGTCCAAACCCCTTAGATCTGCGAATATGACCTTGGTTGGGAAAAGAGTCTTTGTAGATATAATTAAGTTGAGGATCTTGGGATGAAATCATGTGAAAAACAAGAATGGGCCCTAATCCCAATGATAAGTCTCCTTATAAGAGACAAAAGGAGAAGGCCACGTGAAGACAGGGTTAGAGACTGGAGTGATGTGGCCACAAGCTAAGGAATGTGGACAGCCACCAGAAGCTGGGAGAGGCTGGAAAAGGTTCTCCCCTTGAGCCTTCAGAGGGAACATGGCCCTGCTGACACCTGGATTTTTGGACTTACGGTTTCTATAACTGAGAAAGAATGAGTTTCTGCTGTTTTAAGCTACCCAGTTTATAATAATTTGTTACAGCAGCCCTAAGAATCTAATTCAGTCAAATAGCTGGCTCGTAAGTGGTGAAAAAAAGATACTATCAATATTAAAGCTGTTATAATAACCAAATTTATTTTATTTTTGAGATAAGGTCTCACTCTGTCACCCAGACTAGAGGGCACTTGCATGATCATGACTCACTGCAGCCTCAATCTCCTGGACTTAGGTGATTCTTCCACCTTGCCTTCAGGGTAGCTGGGACTATAGGCACATGCCACCATGCCCAGCTAAGCTAATTTTTTGTACTTTTGTAGAGATGGGGTTTCATCATATTGCCCAGGCTGGTCTCGAACCCCTGGGCTCAAGCAATCCACCTGCCTTGGCCTCTCAAAGAATTGGGATTACAGGCGTGAGTCATTGCACCCAGCCAATAACCAAATTTCAACAAGTCATTATAGAAAAATAATGAATAACATACAAAAAGAATTATTATATATTATCAGTTGAAAGGAGCATGCTAAGAAAGAAAGAAAGAAAGACAGAAAGAAAAGAAAGAAAGAGAAAGAGTGAGAAAGAAAGAAAGAAAGAAAGAAAGGGAAATAAAGAAAAAGAGAAAGAAAGAAAAAGAGGAAAGGAAAAATACAATACTAGTGGATATTCCTGAATAATAGAAATACTTAATATTCTTCTTTGGCTTTTCCTGAATTTTCCAGAATTACCAATGAATATGTACCTCGATAACTAATATTTTAGAATGTGTTAGAAAGAATTTCAGTGGACTCAGACAGGCCTGTTCACCACTGACGATAGTAACAGGGCTGCGTCTTGGGTGCTTTCCTGCAGTGCCCCAGGGAGTAGGCTTTCTACAAAGTCCCACTCTTTCATGAGTCATCACCAGAATCCCCACATTCTCAGCAAAATCAAGCCTGGAGATTCCTCTTTAGGGTCACAATGTCCACAGATTCATTGCTTCCATTTAGGAATTATTTACATATGCTTACATTCACACCTCACATTAAGTAGATTTGTCCCAGAAAGGTTGTGATAAGTGAAATTTTTAATGAATTCAATCATCCTGAAAATGTGGATGAGTGGCTTCTCCCAAGCCCAGGCGGGCGGTTTTGTGAAGTAGATTACTATCTCACACCCACTCCTACTTCAGCCCTCTCTGTTCTTGTACTGGATTTCCTTAAAGGAGAGGCCTCCAGTGCGCCTCATCAACCACACTCAGCTCTTAAATGCAGCTACTCACAGAGGACCCAGGCTCCCCCCTGCCCTGTGACACCACGTGGGATACACACCTTCACAGGTGACAATCAACCCTCGCACAGGCGAAGCCTCTGGAAGCTGTTCTTGTCTTCGTGGACACAGTGTGGCAAAGAGGCAAGGCCCGTCCATGCGGTCCTGGGAAGAGCTGCAGGAAGGCCTGGCAGGGTGGGCAGGCCTGTGGGTCTGTGTTCAGGTGATGGCTGGTCTGAGCAGTGCACTACCTGGTCTCCTGCCTGGGCGGCAGCGAGGGCAAGTCATGCTGGACTGGGAGTCAAGCTATTCCACATCCCTAAAATCCAGTTATTTCCATTGGCTTTGCTTTGTTAACCAAAAAGTATCTGAGACAGATCTCAATCAATTTAGAGATTTATTTTGCCGAGGTTAAAGATCATGGCCCCTGACACAGTCTCAGAAGATTTTGAGAATCTGTGCCCAAGGTGGTTGGGTTACAGTTTGATTTGATAAATTTTAGGGAGACAGAACAGGCAAAGACAAAAATCAATATATATAAGGTATACATTGGTTTGGCCTGGAAAGGTGGATTTGCCAGTCAGATTTCCTGATTGGCAATTGGTTGAAAGGGCTAAGCTCTGCCTGAATAGTTGAAAGCAGCTTGCAATAAGGTAAAGGTGGGTTGAGGGAGACTGTGGAAGCCAAGGTTCTTATTATGTACATGAAGCCTCCAGGCTACAGAAAGAATGGATGTGAATTTGTCTCTTATCAAAGGTGTCAGACTCTGGAGAGACCTAGTCAGGGAAGGAGATTCTCTAGAGAATGCAAATTTCCCCTACATGGGACAGCTGAATCTATTTTGGGGTAGAATACTTGGATTTCTCTCAGGGCCTGCTATCTGTCATGTGATGCTATGCTGGGGTCAGGTTGAAGCTTGGTCTCTTATTGCTACTAGGAGTCTGTTCTGTCCGTCTCAGGATCTCTAATTTAATGTTAATGCTGGTCAGCTGTGCCTGAACTCCAGCGGGAGGAGGGTGTGATGAGGCGTGTCCAACCCTCCCTGTTTCCTGTCATGGCCTAAACTGATTTTTCTGGTTTCTTTGGGTCTCCGTGGCTAAGAGGAGGGTCCATTCAGTCAGTTGGGAGGCTTGGAATTTTATTTTTGGTTTACAGTTTGTAGGTGATTGAAGCCCTTTAAAAGATGAGGGTCCAGCTAAGAAGTGAATTACTCCATAGCTGAATACACATCCTTCCATCTGGATTCTTTTTTTTTTTTTTATATGTAATGGGTTCTAAAATTCTATTATTAGTAAATAAGGCTTTATAGACAAAACTGTCAAAAATTTTCAGGTGACATCCAGGCTAAAACCCCACATCCCAAGCTGGTCACAGGCACTGTCTGTCTCTCAAGCATTCTTTTTAATTGTCCATTGTTTGGAGGAACAATTTAACATTGGACTAATTGGAACTGGTGGAATCTCCCCTCCTATCCCAACAGCCCTGTCTGTCTAGTTTAAGCAAGGGATGAATTCCTTGCATTGTTCTAGGGAATTTGAAGAATCTCCAGGAGGGCCAGAGAGAAGACTTGGATGCCACCCAGCCAGAAATAGAGAAGTTGGGACCACCCAGCCAGGCACAAGGCCACACCTCAGCCATCACCACCCACAAGCAATGCAGCATGTATGAGTTGGGACAGGACACCAGAAACCACCTCATGATTGCTCCGGAAGAAGCAGCTGCAGGTGCTCAGCTATCCTTATTTCCTGCCATCCCCAAACTATGAAGACAGCAAAGCAGCCTGTGGAGAGACTGCTCATAGAGGCAACTCTGCCCTTACTTGGCGATGGCACATGGAACTCTACCTCCCAGGTGGAAAATGGAAAAGTTGTTTCCTTCTCTGATCTACTGCCTGAGCTGTCATCAGGATTTTGAGGACTGACTTAATGAATAAAATATAAAAGCTTAGCGTGAGCCCGGGATATGCATGGTGGAAGAGAATAAATAGCCCTTTGTACATCAAAGATACTTTCTGGATAACCCAATCTGAGAAATAGCTACTTCAGCCACATCTGCTGGTAGGGAAGGCTGAGAAAATAGTGACTATAAAATGAAATGAGGCTTGTAGGTGAACCACATGAAATCCTGTGGACTGGGGAGAAATCACCAGCTATTACAATGAAGTCTAGCTAAGAAGGGGCACGTGGGGGTGGGGAAATCGTGACCAATCAACAGTGCAGCTTGAAAATGTGGGTTTTCTCTTGGGAAGCTTCATTCCCTGGGAAGGAAGAAGCTATAACCAAACAGGAGGAATGAAGCTTTGCCTGGAGAGAATGCTGCTCACATTTGCATGTTAAATGAACTGAGGCCTCTCCTGGCTCCCCTTGGAGGGCTCTCAGAGGCAGCTCTAGCCTCAGAGGGTTTCTTGCTCACATCTTACTCTGATTCAGAGCCCACATCCCCAAAGAGAGCCTTGAACACAGCAGGTATTCAATCAATATTTGTATTAAATTGCATTTTAAAAGCTGATTTATTGAGTGACGCCTTCCCCTACCCACCCCCAAAGACTGTCCTCCGATATCTCTTTGTGCATATCCTGAATTCAAGTTGCAGTGAGAGGCTTTAGCAAGAGAGAGAAAACCCACTCTATTTTATTTCTCGCCTCTGCCAGCCTTTAGATGAACAGGTCCTAAAGAGCTATGGAAACAGCATCGTGGAAACAGCACGGTGTGTTTCAGACTTGTGTGGCTTGGCAGGGCAGCCTCGTTTTTAGTTGTGGTGGCTTGCCAAAAAGGCTGGCTCTCCCTCAGCTGGCTCCCCTGGGCACTGTCACCTCCAGTGGAGCCTCTTTACTCTGAGGGGTGGCCCCCACAAGGAGGGTCCCTGCTTGGCAGCTTTGTCTTGTTCATATACCCGGTCTACCTGGAGGCAGGCAGGAGGCTCTCGGGTGGCCTTCATTCTTACACACCTGCATACACCTGTGTCCAGGTGCCACCACCTACACACTGCCCAGGCCTCTAAGTCCACATGCTCGGAATCTGGTTGCTTTTATTACTTATTTATTTTTTGACAGTCTCATGCTGTCATCCATGCTGGAGTGCAATGGTGTGATCATAGTTCACTGCAGCCTCAACCTCCTGGGCTCAAGCAATCCTCCCACCTCAGCCTCCTGAGAAGTTGAGCCCAACACCATGCCTGGCTAATTCTAGTAGCTTCTGATAAATAAAATTCTCTCTGTTTACTCAAAATATAGTTATTGAATGACTGGTCTGGCCCAAGCATTATTCTAGGCGCTGGGGATGCAGCAGGTACAAAATAGATAAAACCCTCTGCCTTTATGGGAGTGGTGGGGATGGGGTAGACAAACATCTAACATGATAAGTAAGTCAATCTGTTTTTCTTTTTGTGTGTGTGTGTGTGATGGAATCTTGCTCTGTTGCCCAGGCTGGAGTGCAGTGTCACGATCTCGCCTCACTGCAACCTCCACCTCCTGGGTTCAAGCAATTCTCCTGTCTCTTGAGTAGTGGGGACGACAGGCGTGTGCAACCATGCCCAGCTAATTTTTGTATTTTTAGTAGAGACAGGGTTTTACTATGTTAGCCAGGCTTGTCTCAAACTCCTGACCTCAGGCAATCTGCCCGCCTTGGCCTCCGGAAATGCTGGGATTACAAGCGTGAGTCACCACGCCCAGCCCATAAGTCAATATTATAATATTATAATATTATGACAGGAGGTGATACTTTTTTTTTTTTTTTTTTTTTTGAGACGGGGTGCTGCTCTGTCACCCAGGCTGGAGTGCAGTGGTGCAGTCACAGCTCACTGGAGCTTTGACCTCCAGGGCTCAAGCAATTGTCCCACTTCAGCCTCCCAAGCAGTTGGGACTACAGGTGCGCACCAGCATGCTGGGCTAATTTTTGCATTTTTTGTAGAGATGGGCTTTTGCCATGTTGCCCATGGGGCCTCGAACTCTTGAGCTCAAGTGATCCTTCCACCTTGGCTTCACAGTGCAGGATTACAGGTGTGAGCCCCTGTGCCTGGCCAGGTGATACGTGTTTTGGATAAAAACAGCAGGATAAGGAGTGCAGGGGGAGGAATTGGTATGTAAAAGAGGTCATTTTGGTAAGTCTTGGGTAACCTTTTGGTAAGTGCTGGGTAAGCCTTCAGTCTGAGGCAAGCTCACCGTAGTTTCGGAAGGAGAGCCGTGGGCCTGAGGAAAAGAGAGGAACCAAGGGCAGATGTCCAGTAACTGACAGGACCCAGATATCTTTACTGAGATGGAGAACTAAGGGAAAGGCTAGATTGGGGCAGGGGCTGTTGGGGGAGCACAAATAACTTATTTTGGATGTTATGAGTGGGGAGGAGAGGCCAGGCTTGGTGGCTTATGCCTGTAATCCCAGTACTTTGGGAGGCTGAGGTGGGAGGATCACTGGAAGGCAGGAGTTCAAGACCAGCCTGGGCAACATAGTGACATTCATCTCTAATTAAAAAAAAAATTATTTTTTTTAAAGTGGGGAGGAGAGTGAATGAAGGAAATACAACTGAGATGGGCAGTGGAAGGAAGTTCTGCCCAGACACCGAGGAGGAAGGAGGGTGGAGGGTGCAGGAACAGAGTGATGCCTCTGGAGCACTCTGTCCCCCCTCCTTCTGTCCCCAGACGGGACTCAGGCTTGACTGGTCCAGAGCTTCTGTGGCTCAGTGGGGATTGTGCTCTGATGGGGGTGAGGACTGTCCCCTGAGGAAAGCCCAGGGCTTCTGTTCACATCTCCATCTACCACCCAGGGGAAATGTAAGGGGATCTAACATTTATCTCTGGTTTGTCTGTTTCACAGGGGGCCTGGATCATAGTCAAGATTACTGGATACTTGTTACATGAATGAATGAAGTCATCCAGGACTCATTGGCCCCACCGGGCTTCGACTTGCTGGACACAGCAAGCCCACCAGGGAGCCCTGAATATCCCTCCTCTTTCCAAACAGCTGGGGAAGCTGGTTGCCCTGGAAACCTACTTCGGGTGGCAGCATCTTCCTCCAGGAGGTGGAGGTGTCTCCTGGACCTTAGAGACTCCAGGACGCAGGACAAAGAGCTCTGAACTGTGGAGCTGGGAAACCTGGCTCCAGTCTCAGTCCAGATTTACCGGCTGTGGACTTGGCCAAGTCGCTCACAAAACCCAAAGGATGAGGCAGAGCTGGCCCTGCCTGCATGGCAGGGAGCTTTTGAGAACCACGAAGAGAGTCAGGAAGTGCCTGAGGAACGAAACCACCGGGCCGTGCAGGGCATTGCTCTCCCACTTCTCCACTGGGGAAAAAAAAATCCAGACAAAGACAGTACAGAGAATACTGTAGCCAATACTGCAGCAGTTACCACCCAGAAAAACAGATACGAATACAATAACTTGTGATTTTTGCTTCATATCTCTGTGGCATAAAACCATGACACATAAAGTTTATGTCCCCCTTTAACCATTCCTCAGTGCAATTCCCCTCCTGTCTCCCTCTCCCCAATGGCAACCACTGATAAGTTCACTTTATTCGATGCTTTTCATATTTTAAATACGTTGTTTATGGGAATGATCATAAATAAGAAATACACTGTTTGTTTTAAACATTTGCATAAATAGTATCAAAGTAAATTATTTAAGTTTCCTCAGCAGTCCCTGCCCCCGTCCACCTTTCCCTCAGTTCTCTTCCATCACAGTAAAGAAAACTGCCCAAACCCAGTCACCACCCCTGGACTTTCGAAGTGGCTTCCTACTTGGGGCCCTGCTTCCAACATTGGCCCTATGAGTGACAAGGATCTCATTCTTTCTGTGCTCAAAGCTCCGGCCTCTTTCTCCTTCCCTGGCCTTGCCCAGTCCAGCTCCACCCTCTGTGCTCAGAACCTCACACCTGTCGTTCCCCACCTGGGGTGCCCTTCCCGCTGGCTGGCCCCCACCTCTCTCAGATTTCTGCTCTAATGACAGTAGCTGGCGAGGCCTTGCCCGATGTCCCTTCCTCTTTCTCCTTACCTTGCGTTTTGGTTAGGCATCCTCCTCCTAATGGCTTTATTGATTTATGTGTTTAACCACCATCTTCTTACTTTTCTAAGGCTTGTCCTGAGTGTTTTCACAGCCTGGTATGTGAGCCAGCAGTGATTCTATACCTGGCAGCAGCCTGTGTGCCAGAGCTGCATGTAAAGCAGTCCATGTAGAACCCTGGGAGAGCCCAGGGAGAAAGAAAAATGAAGAGCCGGAAAGTGGACCAGAGCCTATCATTCCAACCTGCAGGTGCCTAAGGTCCATCAGAAGGTTCACCAGGAAAGACCAAGAGAATTGTAGTGACCCTCCCACAGTATCAGTGGGAAGGGAAGTACAGCAGTGCAGACCAGCCCCGCAGGTGCTTAGCCAGGCCTTTGGTTCTGCTAGGGAAAGGAGGGCACCTCCCACAGCATGAAAACCACACCACGTCCCCATGTGTCCGGGATCTGCTGCCAGCCACCTGCACAGAAGTCAGGTGGATGCCACCGGGGTACAGCCCACACTGACTCCTGACCCCGGGGGGTACAGCCCACACTGACTCCTGACCCCGGGGGGTACAGCCCACACTGACTCCTGACCCCGGAGTGGGAGGGGCTGGCTCAAGATGAAATCTCGAAGGTGGGTCAGGCTAGGTCCTGGAGTCAGGGGAAGCATGGGGTTCAGGCCAGGCCTGGGTTCTCCCTGAAGTGAGGCTGACTCTGAGCCTTTCTCGAAACCCCAAATGTCACAGCAGTGCCCCGAAGGCAGGTGAGGCTCTGTTGCAGGGAATGCTGAGGAAAAACGGAACATCAGGGATTGGTCTGGCCTGAAGCTGCACTCCTCTAAATTATACCCTGGGATGATTTGGGCTTGCTGTGGAGTTACCTGAACTAACTTGAGGTCCTCGGGGGAAACAGAGATGGACAGGGTTGATGTATATTTCAGGTTGATTTGGACTCTAAGGATTATCCCAGCTCAGACCTCGCTCTCAAGGAATAGGAGCCTGGCATGTGTCTATCACCCTCTTGGCCCTGGGTATGGTCTGGATGAGCAGAGGCATACGTGTGGCCCTGAGAGTCCTATCCTCTGGCTCTCTCCTCCCAAGACATTCCGGAGCCGTGACATGTTTCCCAGGAAAGGAGAATTATTTTTGTCTGTGGCATAAATAAAGCCAGGAATGAGTTCCAATAATCACAAGCACATGCCAGTGTGTGGAGGCTACTCTGACAGCAGCAGAAGGTTCCAAGCACTGCCTGCCCTGCTGGTCCTGGCTGCAGGGAGGTGACCGGGATGGTCAGGGGTCAGGAGCAGGAGGGAGCCTCTAGGATTTTATTTAAAATGATCAGGTTTTTCAAACAAATGGAAAAATAAAAAAATCTTGAAAACAAATCTTTAAAAAATTTACCCACTTCACTCCAGATCTTAAGAAATAAAAATAAAACATGACTATTCCTCTGGAAACCTGACCCATACCATACCACTCTCTTCTCAGAGGTCATTGCCAACATCGATTTGTGTTTATTTTTCTCATGCTTGCTTTAATATTTCTACTATATATGTATGCATCTATAAATAAACTCTATGCGACATTGTTTTGTGTTTTAAAATCCTTTGACTTTTTACTGTATATATGATTCTGCAACTTTCTTTTCTTTTAGCAAATTGGGGCAAAAAACCACATAGCCTAAAATTCACCCTCCCAACCATTTCTGCCTGTACCGTACAGTATCTTTAACTATACTCAAAGTGTTGTGCAACAGATTCCTAAATCCGCTTCTCATCCTGCATGACTGAAACTCTGCACCGACTGAAAAGCAACTCCTCTTCCCTACTTCCCTAGCCCCTGGCAACCACCATTGTGTTTCTGTGAGTCTGATTACTCTAGACACCTCTTACAAGTGGAGTCATACACTTTTTGTATTTTGTGATTGGCTTATTTCACAGCCTCAGGGTTCATCCATTGGGTGGCATGCAACTGAATTTCCTTCCTTTTTCAGGATGAATAATATTCCATTGTGTTTACAGAGCATACTTTCTTTATCCATTCACCCATTGATGGATATTTAGGTTGCTTCCACCTCTAGGCTCTTGCGAATACTTCTGCTGTAAACATGGGTGTACAAATATCTCTTAAAGATCCTGTTTGCAATTCTTTTGGATACGTACCCAGAAATAGGATTGCTGGATCATAGGGTAGTTTTGTTTTTATTTTTTTGAAGAATCTCCATACTGTTTTTCACAGTGACTACACCATTTTGCATTCCAATCAACACTGCACCGGGTTCTAATTTTTTCACATCCTTGCCAAAATTTATTTTCTGTTTGTCTTTTGTTTTTATAGTAGCCATCCCAACGGGTATGAAGTGATATTTCTTTATGGTTTTGACTGAATTCCTTAGTGATTAGTGATGCTGGGCACCTTTTCATGTGTTTGTTGGCCACTTGTATATTTTCTTTGGAGAAATATCTATTTAAGTCCTTTACCCATTTTTAATTGGATTATTTGGGTTTGTTGTTGTTGTTATAGAGTTGTAGGAATTCTTCATATATTCTGACTATTGACTTTTTATCAGATGTATCATTTAAAAATATTTTCTCGCATTCCATAGGTTGTCTTTTCACTCTGTTGATTGTTTCCTTTGCTGCAGAGTTTTTAAGCTTGATGTCATCCCGTTAGTCTAGTTTTGCTTTTGTTGCCTCTGCTTTTGGTGCCACATCAAAGAAATTCTTGCCAAATTCAATGTCATGAAGTTTTCTTCATGTTTTCTTGGGCTGGAATTGAGTATTTTCCCCTATGTTTTCTTCTATGACTTCTATATTATACTTTCAGGTCTTAACATTCAGGTTTTCAATTCATTTTGAGTTAATTTTTGTGTATAGTATATGCGATTTGGTTTTTAAACTTACTTTTGTTTTTGAGATTTACCCACATTGGTACAAGTAGCTCCAGTTCAACACACGTTGCTGCTGCTGGAAACCCCTGGTAATGTTAGTTATCCACAAATTGTTCATTCATTTGTAAACTCTTTACACACAGTGCTGTGACGAGTGTTCTCTAAGGTTCCTGTGCGCACATGAGACAAGCAGAATCACTGGCCCTGAGGTTGTACTTCTTCCGTATTAACAGATAATCCCCAGTTGCTATGCAAAGGGGTTGTAGGCACTGGATATATACCCACTTCTGTAAAGACTGAAGAAAAACTCCTTGTACTTCTCGCAGGGGGAGAAGAAAAGTAACCATTTTAAAATACACCAGAATATTCTGTTCTTTTTAACAAGGGTTCCCTCAGGAGAAACTATTTAGCCAGAGTCTAATCTATTTATCAGAACCTAATCAAAGTGGAGGAAGGAAAATATCCAATTCTAGCCCACGAACTAATTTCAGACAAAGTAGACTTCAGAGCAAGGAAAATTATCAAAATAAAGAGAGATATTATGTAATGATTAGGGTCAATTTTCCAAGAAGACATAACAATTCTTAATGTGCATGTACCTAAAAGAGCTGACATGTGAGACAAAATATGTGAGAGAAAACTGATAAAAATCCAAGGAGAAATAGGTAAATTCACTTTTATAGTTGGAAGCTTCAACCCTCCTCTATCAGTAATTGACAGATCCAGTAGGCAGAAGATCAGTAAGATGTAGTTGAACTGAGCAGCATCATCAGTCAACTGCATCTAATTGACATTTATAGAATACTTCATCCATTAATAGCAGAATACACATCCTTCATAAGCTCCACAGAATTCACCAAGAGAGACTGCATTCTGGTTCATGAAGCACACCTTAACAAGTTTAAAAGAATAGAAACTGTATAAAATTTGCTCTCAGATGACAGTAGAATTAAACTAGAAATCAGTAATACAAAGACAGTAGGAGAAACCCCCAATTACTTGGAGATAAAACAAGCCACTTCTAAATGGCACACAAGTCAAACAAAAAGTCTCAGGAGAAATTTAAAGATATTTTGAACTAAGTGAAAATGAAAATACAGCCTATCAAAATGTGTAGAATGCAGTGAAAGCAGTGCTTAGAGGGATATGTACAGCATTAACTGCATATATTTGGAAAGAAGAAAGATCTAAAATTAATAATCTAAGCTTCCACCTTCAGAAATGAGAAAAAAGAAGAGCAAATTAAAATCAAAGTAAGCAGAAGAAAACAAGTAATCAAAATAAGTATAGAAATGAAACAATTTAAAATAGGACATCCTAGAGAAAATCAATAAAACCAAGAGCCGGTCCATTGAAAAGACGAATAAAACTGATCAATCCAGGTTAATTAAGAAAAAAGAGAGAAGACACAAATTATTAATATCAGAAATAAAAGAGGGCTGCCACTACTGATCTCATGGACTTTTAAAGAATAATAAAGGAATATTATGAAAAAGCCTATGCCCACAAATTTGATAAGCTAGATGAAATGAACCAATCCCTTGAAAGGCACAATCTACTGAAATGCACACAAAACCTACACAGAAATAAATATATAATCTGAATAGGTCCATATCTATTAAAGGAATTGAATCAGTAATAAAGAAAGCACCAAGCCCAGATGGATTATTGGTGAATTCTACCAAACATTAAACAAAGAAAGTCTACCAATTCTCTAAAATCTTTTCTAGAAAACAGAAGCAAAAGGAATACTTCCTAACTTATTCTGTGAGGCTAGGGTTATCCTAATACCAAAACCAGACACAGATATTACCAGAAAGGAAAATTACCAACCAATATCTCTTACAAACCCAGATGCAGAAATCCCCAACAGACTGAGCATGGTGGCTCACTCTGGTAATCCCAGCACTTTGGGAGGTTGGGACAGGAAGATAACACGAGGTCAAGGAGTTTGATATCAGCCTGGGCAACACAGTGGGACCCTGTCTCTATGGAAAATAGAAAAAAATAGCTGGGCACAGTGGTGCACACCCATAGTCCCATCTATTCGGGAGGCTGAGGTGGGAGGATCACTTGAGCCCAGGAAATCAAGGTTGCAGTGAGCCATGTTCACAACACTGCACTCCAACCTGAGCGACAGAGTGAGACCCTGTCTCAAAAACAAAACAAAGCAAGCAAACAAACAAAAAACAAAAGAATAAAAGGTAAAAAATAGAAATCTTCAACAAAAGATCAGCAGGTTGAATTCAACAACATATGAAGATAATTATACACCACAACCAAGTGGGATATATTTCCAGGTATGCAAGGCTGGTTCAACACTTGAAAGTCAACTAATGTAATCTGTCTGCTCTAGCTGCTAAAATGCCACAACTGGGTGGCCTAAACAACAGAGATTTATTTTCTCACAGCTCTGAAGCCTGAGGAGTCCAAGGACAAGTGCTGGCAGATTGGGTTTTTGGTGAGGGCTCTCTTCTTGGCTTGTAGGTGGCCACTTTCTTCCTATGTCCTCACATTCCTCAGTGTGTGTGCATGGAGAAAGAGAGGGCATGCTTTCTGATGTCTCTTCTTACAGGAACACTAGTCCTATCAGACCAGAGACCCTTCTGATTTTATTTAACAGTAATTACTCTCTTAGAGGCCCTATCTCCAAATACAGTCATACCAGTGATTAAGGCTTCAATCTATGAATTTTGAGGGGACACACACATTTAGCTCATAACATAATCCAACACATCAATGGGCTAAAGAAGAAAAATCATATGATAATATCAACAGATGCAGAACAATATTTGACAAATATCCTTTCATGATAAAACAAAACAAAAACAACTCCCAGCAGACTAGGAATAGAGGGGAACTTCTTCAACTTCATGGAGAACATCTATAAAAAATACACTGCTAACATCAAACTTAACGGTGAGAAACTAGATGCTTTCCCACTAAGATCAAAAACAAGCAAGGATGTCCCCTCTTGTCACTCCCATTTAAAGTAGTACTAGAAGTCCTACTTAATGCAATATGACAAGAAAAGGAAATAAAAGGTATGTGGTTTGGTAAGGAAGAAACAAAATTTTCTTTGTTCACAAATGACATAATTACCCAAAACTCCTATAATAGCAATTATAGCAAGGTTGCAGGATGCAAGGTTAGTATACAAAAGTCAGTTATTTTTTATATATATACCAGCAATGAACACTTGAAATTTAAAACTAAAAACAAAATGCAACTTACATAAGAACTAGAAGAAAAAGAAATATGTAGGTACACATCTAACAAACTATGTACAAGAGCTGTGTAAGGAAAATAAGAAAACTGATGAAATAAACCTAAGAAAATCTAAGTAAGTGGACAGATAGTTCACACACATGGATAGAGAGTGTTTTGGTTTGTTACGGCTGCTGTAACAGAATACCACAAATTGGGTGGCTTAAATAACAGAAATGTATCTTTTCACAGTTCTGGAGGCTGGAAGTCCAAGATCAAGGTGATGGCAAGCCAGGCACTGTGGCTCATGTCTATAATCCTAGCACTTTGGGAGGCTAAGGCGGGAGGATCATGGGAGTTTGAGACCAGCCTGGGCAACAAAGTGAGACCTGTCTCTACAAAAATGAACGGAAAAATTAGCTGGGTGTGGTGACGTGCTCCTGTAGTCCCAGCTCGTTAGGAGGCTGAGGTGGGAGGATAGATTGAGCCTGGGAGGTCAAGGCTACAGTGAGCTGTGATCACACCACTGCACTCCAACTAGGGGAAGACGGTGAGACCCTGTCTTAAGAAAGGAAAAAACTTGTTGGCAGGATTAGCTTTTCCTGAGGCCTCTTTCCTTGGCTTGCACATGGCTATCTCCTTCCTGTATCCTCACATGGTTTTCTTCTCTGTGTGTGTGCATCTCTGCTATCTCTTTCCTTGTGTCTTTATCTCCTCTTCTTATAAAAACACTAGCAGATTAGGTTAGGGTACATTTCAACTTAACTACCTCTTTAAATAGCTCCATTTTAACTTTAAGGTCTTATCTTTAACTGTCCTATCTCCAAATGTATTTACATTCTGAGCTACTGGGATATCAATACATGAATTTTGAAGGTGGGGGGACATAAGTCAGCTCCTAACAGGGTAACTCAATATTAACAAGATGTCAGTTCTTTCCAATTAGGTCTATGTATTCAATGTAATCTCAACCCAAATTACAGAAAGTTATTTTGCGGATATTGAAAAACTGATTCTAAAGTGTATATGAAGAGGCAGAAGACCTGAAGTTGGAGGACTGACTCTAAGGCCACAATAATCACAGCAGTATGCATCGGCACAGAAGTAAACTGATCAGTGGAACAGAAAAAAGAGCCCAGAAAGAGACCCACACAAAGATAATCAACTGACCTTTGACAAAAGAGCAAAGGAAATTCAACAGAGAAAGGATAGTCTTTTTAACACACGGTGCTGGGACAACTGGATAGTCACATGCAAATCAATGAATCTGGACATGGATCTTTCGCCTTTCACAAAAAATTAACTCAAAATGAACCATAGGCCTAAATGTAAATCAAAAACCCATAAAACTCCTATAAGATGACACAGGAGAAAATGTAGGTGACTTTGGGTTCAGCAATCACTTTTTAGACACAACAGTAAAAGTACCATTCATAACGCAGAACATTGGTAAGTTGGATTTTACTAAAATTAAATATTTCAGCTCTGTGAGAGACAGTGTTAAAAAAATAAAACACAATTCACAAGATGGGGAAAAATGTTCGCAAAACACAAAGCTGATGATGGTCTGGTATCCAAAATAGACACAGAACTCCTAACACTCAACGATAAGAAAATGGACAACTCAATTTAAGAATGGGCAAAAGACTCAAACAGACACCTCACCAAAGAAGGTACACAGATGGCAAATAAATACATGAAAAGATGCTCCACATCATCTGTCATTACGGAGCTGCAAATAAAACAACGAGAGACTACTACACACCTATTAGAATGGCCCAAATCCAAAACACTGACAACACCAAATGCTGAAGAGAATGTGGAGCAACAGGAACGTTCATTCATTACTGGTGGGAACACAACATAAAACAGTCACTTTAGAGGACAGTTTTGTGGTTTTTTTTAAAAGTAAGCAGTTACCATATGATCCAGCAATTGCGTTCCTAGGAATAAACCCAAATGAACTGAAAATTTATGTCCTCACAGAAAACTACACATGAATGTTTATGGTGTTTTTCTTCACAATTGCCAAACCTGGGAGCAACCAAGATGTCCTGTAGTAGGTAAATGGATAAACAAACTGTGGTACATTCACATAATGAAATACTATTTATGACAAAAATAAATGAACTATTAAGCCACGAAAAGACTTAGAAGAATGTTAAACGAATAGTACCAGTGAAAGAAGCCAATCTGAAAAGGCTACGTCCTGTATGATTCCAACTGTATGACATTCTGGAAAAGGCACAACCATGGAGACAGTACAAAGATCAGTGGTTGCCAGAGGCTTAGGCAGGGGAGGGAGGGATGAACAGGCAGAGCATGGAGGATTCTTAGGGTATGAAACTACTCTGCATGACACTATAATAGCAGATACATGTCATTACACATTTGTCACAATTTGTACAGTGTACCAAACAGAGTGAGCCCTAAGATTGTATCAACATTGGCTCACCAATTGTAACAAATGCACCACACTAATGCAAGATGTGAATAATAGCGGAAGGTGGGGAGGAAGAAAGTAAACAGGACTTTGTATTTTCTGTTCAGTTTTTCTGTCAATCTGAAATTGCTCTCAAAATTTGAGTCTCTTGGTTTAAAAAAAAGTAAGAAAAGCAGGTGGTATTGGGAATCAAGAGGCAACTGAACAGATGACTAAATCAGAATCTCAAGGCAGATGGGAAGACAGAAATGATGCGAGTGTTGAAACATTACACAGAGTTGAGCCTGAGGAACAAACATGCTGACAGTCAGGAGTTTGTAACTCATCCTGACAATACAAACTGCTCATGAAGGATTTCTCCACCTGAACTTTGCCTGATCAGAGAAGTGCATTTCAATGGCAACCACTGGACTCCAAAAGCATTAACTACTCAGATCAAAAAGCTGGCTGGGCTTGGTGGCTCATGCCTGTAATCCCAGCACTTTGGGAGGCTGAGGCAGGAGAATCACTTGAGCTCAGGAATTGAAGGCTGCAGTGAGCCATTATCATGCCACTGCACTCCAGCCTGGGCTACAGACCAAGACACTGTCTCTAAAAACGTATTTTTTAAAAAAACAAAGTAAGCTGAAGAACCTATAAAACACTGTCTCCTAATTAAGTAAACCTTAACCTTGTAGCATTTTTGCCTTACTACTTGTTTAGCAAAACTTTCCTTTCATAGGTAATTCTAAAGTAAACTAAAAACAAGCCTCTTGGGGATTCCTGGGGCCCACAGAAGTGAGGTTTTATCAATTACTATTCTACACTAAATTGTCCCTTTCTGTAATGATAGCACGGTTTCCTGTTTTTGAGTATTGTAGAGGATAGGAGAAAAATAAATACAAGCTCCACTAATTCAGCTCTGGGATCAGCCATTGGCCATCAGTAAAGCTTTATAGAGGTTGAAATTGTTTTTCAGGGATCTTGAAACCCTGCTTCTTGCCTCATTGTGTAATAATGAGAAGAAATACCACTGACAAATCTCTGCCGCAACTGGATGAACACAAGAAGGCAAACTGTTCAGCCCAATATGCTGGGCCTCGGAGATCAGTCTCTGTGTTTGCTGCCAAAATCTTACATCCATAGGGCTTAAGACCCTTTTAACAATATCTGATAATGAGCTCAAAATACAGACTTACTAATTTTTTTTTTGTTACAAAGAAAATGCACATGCATATGGATTTGAACTAGAATTGGCCTTGGAGATGTTCTATCTAGTTAAACTCTTCATTTTAAAGAAGTAGATATTCTCAGAGTTTGACTTGTCTGGGACTCACCCAGCTAATACTGAGAAGAATGATTAATAATTGCAAACTTCTTTGTTAGGATATAGATCTATTGAGGGCAGGACCTAATTCCTATTTGTTCTTGGACACCCAGAATTTAGCACCTTCCACAAGATAGGTGGTTAGTGAATACATATTGAATGAACACTCAAATGAATGGATGTATGAGCCCATTAATAGGGTTGGAATACATGCCTCCAGACAGCCAGGCTGTTATTTGCATTTGCTCTTGTACTTTGAATCTACCAGCAACTCTAGAGTACTTTGATTATCCAGCTTTGATTGTCCAGCTAAGTCTTTGGCGTTGATTGGTATTTTGGGCTCATCAATTTTATCATCTTTTAAAATCACTATGTTAAAAGAGTTTTGAGTATGATATTTGGCACCTTCTTGATGCTCAGTAAAAATCTGTTAATAAATGCTAAGAAAGGATGATTTTCTTACTCTGTGATTTTTGAATACTTCCTGTTTGCTTGGAGGAAAAGTTGGGAAGTTAAGGTCCCTGACATTGATCATTCAGCTTCTTATAATTGAAGAACAGAGTCAGAACTGCATGGTCCTGACAATTTCAGGTTCTTCCAGCCATGAGGGAAACTTCTATTGTTTTGTTTTATGTTTTGTTCAACATCCCAGGATCTGCCACCACTGGTCCCATAAAAAGTGAAGGTGCCCAGGCACAGTGGTTCACACTCATAATCCTAGCACTTTGGGAGACTGAGGTGGGAGGATTGCTTGAGGCCAGGAGTTCGAGATCAGCCTGAACAACATAGTGAGACCCCCATCTCTAAAAAAATAAATAAATAAATAAGAGAGAGAGAGAGAGAGGAAAAAAAAGTGAAAGTACAGCAGAGTGATTAAGTAGGTACCAAATAGCAGTTACTGACCCCCCACCACACACACACCTTTTTATCAATATGCAAATGTTCTATGAATGTTCAAGGTAATACAACTCAGTTTCTATGTGGATTATTACATTTGGATAGTAGAGTCTTCAGAGCACATTCACAACTATTTGATCACCATATAACCACAATAATGTAAAAAAAAGTAATAGTATCAATAGCTAAGTGTTTTCTACTTATTTACACATTTAGTTCTTCCAACCTAAAAGAAATGTTCTAGCATTATCTTCATTTCATATATGAGGAGACAGAAGCTTAGAGAGGTTTTCACCTAGATTGTCCAATAAGTGAGTAGCAGCTGGATTCAAAGTCAGATCTCAACTATGCCGTCCTCCAGGCCTCACCCCCAGAATGTGCTTCCACATCGTGGTTTTGGGTGGTCTTTAAATCAGTCCTCCCTACTGTTGTCTCTTTCCAGATTCACAGCCAAACCGCTTGAAAGCGTGGTCTACACCGGGCATCTCTGCTTTCTCACCAATTAACTCATGGCTCTTTGATATTCACCCCACCGCTCTGTTCCAATTGCTCTCACCCAGGTCTGCATTTTTCTTTCAGAAATTTGGGCAGCGACTAACTTGGATTAATGGCCTGGAATGTGCCAGACCTGTTGGAGGCCCTGAGTTTCAATGGTGCTCAAACAAGACCTCTGTCCTTCTTGGCTTACCTGGCTTACTTCATGGTCCTAGTCTAACTTTTCTTCTGGCAACATTTGAATCAGTACTCCTCTCACTTCTTGGAATGCTCCCACCTCCACCCTTTTTTGACAACCAATTGTCCGGGTTCTCTTCCTCTCCTCTCCCTGCTTTTCCTCAGGCTCCTGTGGAGAGGCCCTCCTTGTACTCCATTTATCCCCTAAGTGCTGTGTTCCCAGGGCTCAGTGGTAGGAACTCTTCTTGTCTCTCCTCTGCTCTTTCCTACTCTTTGCTGAGCAACTTCATCAAGCCGCAAGGCTTTATTTCCACCTGTGAACTGACAACACCTCATCCCCTTCTGCTGACCTGTGGAACTATACTGACCTGCCAGCTGGACAGCTCCTTCTGGATGGCCATGGGTGCTTACACCCCATGTGCCCATCACTGGAGTCAGCTCTGCCTCCTGTGATCTGAGATCTGCTCTTGCTCAGAATAAAATCACCATCCTCCCAGCTACTTCAGCCAGAAAATGTCCTTTCCCTTCACTCCTCCCTCCTTCCTCTTCCACACTCAAGTATCTAGGACATTCTTCACTTCTTTCTCCCTTCAGAACGACCGCAGTCCATATCACCATTACTTCTCATTGCAGGTTTCTTTGCTAAATGCTGTCAAGGAATCTTATTCTTTTCCATTAGAAACTCGACCTCTGTTTGTAACTACACATTCATTGTTGTGGTCACCTGATTTTTGGTTCCCCCTTTGAATTGTAAACTCCACGAAAACAGGAGTCTTTCCCTTTTTGCTCACTGTTTTATTTCTGGTACCTGTACAGGGCCTGGCATAGACTAGACCCGGGTCCAGTTTATTGAAACAGCTCCCTAACTGCTCTCCTGTCTTTGCCCTTCTCCAATATCTTCTCCCAACAGCAGCAAATACACATATCTGATGATGATGTCATTTTCTTGCAGAAAACATTTCAACAGCTTCTCATTGCCCTTGGATAGAATTCCACGCTTGAGACAGCTTAGGATCTGGCCTCGGTCTCTTCTGTCATCACTCTCCAGCAGTATCCCTAGGCGCTGGGACACGTTCTCTTCTTTGTTGCCATCCTTGCCACCTCCCTTGCTTCCAAGCCTTCCTATCAGTTGTTCCTGCTGCCTGGAATCCTTGCTCTTCTGTCTCCTTTTGTTTAACCTGATTATTATTTCTCATTTCAGCTTGGATGTCACCCTGCCAGAATCAGGCGCCATCCCCGACCCCCTTCAAAAACATCAGCACTCTACACATCACAGAATTTCCTCTCTCCCTTGACTTAGCCTAAAAGGGATCTTTAGTTTCAAACATCAGGAATGATGATGTAAGCTGAGGAAGGTTTAAACACCATGACTTAGAGAGGGAGCATTTGATTTAGTATGTTTAAGGCAATGTCAGAACAGATTCACAACCCTTGGAAGAAGGTCACCCGCGGATAAAACACAGCCTCCTGAGTGTGGACTCGCCTGGCCGCCTCCAAGCTCCCTCTGCCCTCCTGCGGGCTGGGGCGGCTGCTCCTCTTTCACACTCCTTCACATGTGCTCTCTCCTGCCTGCAGGCCTATGCTTTTCCTTTGAACTTTATGTATTTATAAGCATTTTATGTGATTATTATTAATCATATTAAGACATAATGTGATTATTATTTTTTTTTTTTGAGATGGAGTCTCGCTCTGTCGCCCAGGCTGGAGTGCAGAGGCACGATCTCGGCTCACTGCCACCTCTTTCTCCTGGGTTCAAGTGATTCTCCTGCCTCAGCCTCTCAAGTAGCTGTGATTACAGGCATGCGCCACCACGCCCAGCTAATTTTTGTAATTTTAGTAGGGATGGGGTTTCACCATGTTGGCCAGGCTAGTCTTGAACTCCTGGCCTCAAGTAATCCACCCACCTCAGCTTCCCAAAGGGCTGGGATTACAGGCGTGAGCCACTGTGCCCAGTCCATAATGTGATGATGTTTTGCTGCCTTAACTGGTCTGTCCTTGAATAGGATTGAGTACATGCCATAGAAAAGCGTGGTTCGGTTCACCAAGCCTATGGGAGTGAAGGTCTTCAGACCACAGAGCCCTGAGCCCACGGTGCTGGCTTGCCTGGTCCCAGAGTCCCGTGTTTAGGAGGAAAAAGCTGCCTCTCTCCTATCAGCCCACAGAGAGTGATTGCCGAGCCCAGCTTCCCTGCCCACCCCACTTCTACCCTGATAATGTGCATTTATTTATTTACTTATTTTGATTTGTATATGTTTTATTTGTATAAATTTAAGGGGTGCAGTGCAGTTTTGTCACATAAATATGTTGTGCAGTGGTGAAGTCTGGGCTTTAGTGTAACTGTCACTCAAATGTACACTGTACCCATTGAGTAACCCCTTACCCCTCACCTTCTTCCCCTCCTTCCCTCCCAAGCCTCCATTGGCTCTTCTTCCACACTCTATGTCCACACGTGCGGTTCTGCCTCAGTCTCACATGAGGCACAAGTCAGTAAGTACCCAGCACCCCCATGTTCCAAAGATGGGAGCCAGCCCCCTCCAGAGGTCTCTGGACCCAGTGTGGTGCCATCCTAGAAAAGAGGCTAGAGATCTTCGGGCAGTTGGAGACTTTTTTTTTTATTTTTATTTTTTTTTGAGATGGAGTCTCACTTTGTCACCCAGGCTGGAGTGCAATGGTGCAATCTTGGCTCACTGCAGCCTCTGCATCCTGGGTTCAAGCGATTCTCCTGCCTCAGCCTCCCGAGTAGCTGGGATTACAGGTGTGCGTCACCACACTTGGTTAATTTTTGTAGTTTTAGTAGAGACAGAGTTTCATCACATTGGCCAGGCTGGTCTCAGACTCCTGACCTCAGGTGATCCACCTGCCTTGACCTCCCAAAGTGATAGGATTACAGGTATGAGCCACCGTGCCCAGACAAGAATTCTCTGGAGTGTGTGCAGCCAGTCCTTCCCCTTGTGGGGAGGGTACAGAACATCTCCTCTCCTCCAGCTTAGGGAGAACAGCCTTAGGCAGACACAGCAGGGCACTGATGGGGACACAGTGGACTGGTCTGCCCCGGCCTGTGGAATCTCGGGGGTGAGGGAGAGGGAGTGAGACCAAGGGTGCCGGTGGGAAGTTGTCCACCCTGGGAAGGGATGTACCTGTATTTACAGCAGAGAGGACACGACAGAGCAGGCCCAGGCTCTCCTCCATGTCCTTGCCCTTGACACTCCTCAGAGAATGTCCCCCTGCTGCCCTGTGTGGACGTGAGCCTCTGAGAATCCAGGGCTGAAAGGGAGTTGATGATGGCTGCATGAACGGTGCGTCACCCTCATCAAGATAGCTGGGGGTGAGCGGTTCCCAGAAATCAGGAGAGGGCTCCCCAAAGACCCAAGAAGATGTTCCTGAGAGGAAAACAGTTTTCCTATAGGCCATGGCCAGCATTCCAAAGCTGGATCTCAGGCCGACAAACACAATCCCTCCCTGCCTAGTACAGTGCTGCCCATCCCTGCTGTAGTCCTGGAGAGGTCAGAGTGAGAGAGAGATGGGGGTGGAAATGCCAGCAAAGAGAGAAGCTCGTCAGGCAGTAGGGGTTGAATTAGGTCCCCTCAAATTCACATGGTGAAGTCCTAACCCCCAGCACCTCAGATTGTGACTGTTTGGAGACAAGGGCTTTAAAGAACTAATTAAGATAAAATGAGGTCTTTAGGGTGGGCCCAATCCAACCCGACTACTGTCCTTGTAAGAAGAGATGAGGACACACACACACACACACACACACACACACACACACACACACACGGAAGACTACGTGAGGAAGACAGCCCATGTCAGGAGATGGCCATCTCCAAGCCAGAGAGAGGCCTCAGAGGAAACCAGCCCTGACAACGCCTGGCTGTCAGCCTTCCACCCAGCCTGGGCCACTGTGTTGGGCAGCCCCAGCAGGCAAACTCACTAGGTCTCTGCCATTCTCTTTGCATGCTTCCTGCCTACAACAGGCTGTGCTTTCACTTTGAATGAAAGTCACATAAGATATGTGAATAACTGAACTATGATCATGACCGTAGTTCCCATGACCAGAAAACTTCTCTTTGTCTCATAAGCTGCAGCCTGGCTTTCCAGATCCGGAAAGAGCTAGCCACAGAGCTGGGTTTACAGGAGGATCCAGATAAACACGGGGATCGCTTTATGGCCACCATTAGGGGCCCTGCTCTTTTAGGGTCCTACTGACATCCTTCATGAAGGCAGGAGGCCCATCACTGTCATCCTAAGCAGCTCTCCCACATTTGGCAGAGCAGTTCACACTTCCTGGGTTAGAGTTGGACTGCACCGACTATTCTTTGGAGAAAATAGAAGTTCTAAGTCCAAAGGAATGAAGGGACTAAAGCATGCCTGCTTTCAGCAGGGACCAGGCTCCAACTCTGTTCCCCGCATCCCACGTCTGTTGAGTCTATTCTACTCTAAAAGACTGTCTTAGGGCCTGGTGGGGGGAAATGAGTTTCTCCTTTCACCAGGCTGCAGTGGGGTCTTAGTGGCCTCGCCTACAGATCTTTTTCCCAGATTTCAGTCTGTCTGGCAGATTCTTCTCTATGACGTACCTATTAAGGCTTGTCTTAAATTAAATCTGCTGAGCCAGGCTTGTTGCCGAAGTGACCCCACAATCGCCTAGAGGTGTACTGTGTCCTCAATAATATGAAAACTGACCCAAACAGAGAGGGAGGGATTGGTTTGGTCTTGTTCTTCAGAGTAGCCAGGCGGAAGCATCAGGACTCCATCGCCCTAGCAGAATGAGGCTGCAGCAATTTATTCGTGTTGAAATGAGTGCATTCTTTTTGATCTATCATAGATGCATTAGCCCCATTTCCTAGACACACTGAACAAACTGAGAACAGAAAACTGAGATCAAATCCCACCAATTCCCATCAACCAGCGCTGAAGGGGGAGGATGGCTTGAAGCCAGGAGTTTGAGACCAGCCTGGGCAACAAAGCAAGACCCTGTCTCTACAAAAAAAATGTTTTAAAAAATTATCTGGGCTTGGTGACACAAGTCTGTAGTTCCAGCTGTTTGGGACACTGAAGTGGGAGGGTCGCTTGATCGCCCAGGAGTTGGAGGCTGCAGTGAGCTGTGATCACACCACTGCACTTTGCCTGGGTGTCAGAGTGAGACCTCATCTCTAAAAAAAAATTAAAATAAAATAAAATTATAAAATAATAATAAAAAAGAGAAGGGTCACTCACCACAGAGAGCAATTAATGTCCAGAGAGTATGAACAGATCCTGGGACTGCTTTGCAAGACAGTTTAGTTAAAGTTGCTTTAACTTTGTAGGTGGACCAGCCTCTGCTCAGCCCTTGAAAGGGAAGCTGGGTACTCACCACGCTCAGTAAGCTGAATAAGAGCAGGCCACGAGGCCACCAAGCCCTCCAAGGATAAAACATGAGCCCTGGGGCAGCTGGGCAAGTGCTGGAGATAGGTGGCTCAAGGCCAGTGCCTCTTCAGTGCTGGAAACTGTTGACTCAAGATTCGTGCGTCACCGGGCCCTTGGGGGTGGGCCAGGGATCATGACTCTGGCAAGCTCACAGAGTGCCTGAGATTGAAGCTTCCATACATGGTGGCTGCTTTATGTTCCTGCAATAACTGACAGGAATCAAAGCGGAAAGCATCCTGTGTATGGGCTGAGGGTGGCTGGAATACACATTTAGAGGTTTGAACCTAACCTTTTCAAAAACAAAACCAATCAAATAAAACAACTCCTTGCCATCACCTGAGGACTTTTCACAAGCTTTCTGGTAGATTCCAGGAGTTTCTGATCCCCCAGGCTGAGGCATTACTTGGTGGTTATTAACATCGTGTAGAGCAAAATGAAATGCAGATCCTGAGGTCCTTTGGGACTTAGAACCTCAGCCAAAGTTCCAGAGATCCTGGGGTTGCTTTTCTGAAGTTCCAGCTTCTTCAGCAAAGTCACTCCCAATTTCTCAGATAGTGGATACACCTCTGGAGAGTGGCTCTCAGTCTTAGAAAGTGTGAGATATGCCTGAGGAGCTCGTTAAAAGTTCAGATTCTACACACCTAACAATGGCAAAAATTCAGAACACTGACAACACCCAGTGCTGGTGAAGTTGTGGAGAAACAGGAATTCATTCATTGCTGGTGGGAATGCAAAATGGTACAGCCACTTTGGAAGACAGTTTGGTGGTTTCTTACAAAACTAAACATATTCTTCCCATATGATGCAGCAATCGTGCTCCTTGATATTTACCCAAATAAGTTGAAAACTTATGACCACACAAAAGCCTTCACACAGATGTTATAGCATCTATCTATTATCTATCAATCAATCTGTATGTATATATATCTATCATCCTATCATCTATGTATCTATCATCTATCTGTCATCTGTCTATATATCATCTATCATCTGTCTATCTATGTATATATCATCTATCATTCTATCATCTATGTATCTATTTATTTATCTATCATCTATATGTCATCTATCATCCTATCATCCATCTATCTATCTATCTATCTATCTATCTATCTATCTATCTATCTCTTATCTATCTATCTATCTATCATCTGTCTATATATCTAGGTATCTATCTATCTGTCAATCATCTATCTATCTCTCTATATCTTCTATTGACTGTTTCTTTGGTGAACCTTGATTAAAAACATTGCTCTAAAAAATCATGGTTTTTTTTCTTTAAGAAAGATTATATGACTGGGATCTTCTCACCATCCACAAGAAATTTTGATTCATTAGTGCTGGAGCTGGGCCTGGGAATGTACGTTTTGATGGCTTTCCTCTATTTTCTGATGCCAGTGGCATGTGGGTCACCCTCAGAGAAGCAAAACCTCAGAGCTTCTCCCTGTAACTGGCAGAGACAGAAAGAGCTACAATGTGAGGTCCCCCTCCCATGGGACTCTCTTTTTCCCCCACCCACTCCAGCAACTGAGATGGGCTGTGTACCCTGGCATGGGGTGCAGTGCAAGACATTTTGGCTTCTCATTCTCCTAGCTATGGCCTTCCTATCTTGTGCATCAGATAGATCATGTGGTAAACTAGGGAGATGACTTGTGAGTGCTTCACCTACCCGGCAAGAGGCTTCCTCCTGGCAGAGGCCGGATGATTGCAATGACCTCCTCCTCCCCGGCTGCTCTTGGACTGTAGGCTTTCCCCGTCTGCAGCACTTGTTTATACAACTGACCACACAGTCTTCCTCTCCCAACATTTCCTTACATCATCTCCTTCCTCAAGAACCCTCCCTGCCCCCCTACTGTCTTTAAGGTCAAACCCGAATGCTGATCTCTGTGCAAGCCCCTTGTCTGTCTGCACGTGTCCCTCCTTCCAGTGTGCACGTGCCACCCACCCCCACCACTGTTTTCCAACACTCCTTGACCCTTGGGGCCCTCAGCACTCAGCTTCAACTTGCCTCTTTCCAGTGCTTCTCTGCCTGGTTCCCAGGACTCTTCCAGCTTTGTCAGTGCCAGAGCATATTGCAGGGTCATTACTGAGGGGTCTTTCTACTTGAATTTGACCTAGAGTGTGCTCCTACCTGCCCTGCCTCAGTGAAGGGGCCGGTGTTTATGCAAAGCAGGAAAGCAGAAATACCAAGAGCACTGGACTCGACAGACCTGGGTGCAAGGACACACGCAGCCCTTCAGGAGCTGTGAGACCAGGGACAAGTTCCTCAGCTTCTCTGAGCTTTTGTTTCTTTGCCATATACATGGGAATAATGAGACCTGTTTCCCAGGACTGTTGGGAGGAGGAAAGTACGATGGTCATGGAGGTGAATGTGTGGAAATCATACTTCCCAGGAGTCAGCAGCTGTCCCTCTCAGCTGCATGAAGCGGGCTTCGGCACTACTGGACAGATTTGGCTGGTGCGTTGGTGGCCAGACAAGGCACAGAGCAGACACAAGGGTCAGAGAAGGGGACCACTGTTGTCCTTATGCACAGCCTGGAGGAGGACCTAGAAAACAGCACTCAAATATATGAAGTCAGGAACGAGGGGCAGAGTGCTGGATTGGAGATGTGCAGAAGCAGGTCTGCAGAGTTGAACAGGGACAGAGGCCGGGGACAAGAAAGCAAACAGGGGGAAGAAGGAGGGATGAGGACAGAGAAGGCCACTCCATGTGGCTTAGAGAAGAGCTTCTGGGACACTCTTCATCCAAGGTCAATTCTGTGGCTTAAAACATCACCGGTACAGCACAAGAATGCATCCTGGAAGTCAGGAGCCCTGGAGACTCTGGAGGCTGGCAGCTCCCCTCTCCTATCTGGGGGTGATGTGTTTGTGCAGGATTTGAGGAAACCGAATCGTGTAATCATGTGGAGCTTTGGCTTTGAAATGCTTTCTGTGCCCTGGACAATGACATCTCAAATGTTATTGAAGTTCTTGAAGCCCCTGTTCCTCCTCTATATGACAAGAATCCTAGTGACCACTTCACAGGGTGGTGATAAGATTTCAGTAGATACAGCACAGAAAGTGCTGAGGACGGGGCTGGGCACAAAGGAGGTGATCTTGGTTGTAATAATCATTCTTATGCTTATAAAGGTTGCTTAGGCAATGCATGGAAGCTGGAAAGATGTGAGTCTTCTCCATACAGAATATGGATAAGGAAAAAGCTTACTCTCAACATCAAGAGATGCCTTCTCCAGGCTGGAGTGGAAAAGGAGCCCTTGACCTGCTTGCTTTGGTCTGGGAATGTCTCTGTGGCCTCCAAAAAGCAGATGAGGCTGGAGAGGGTTTGTTTTCTGGGGCAGCTTCTGGAGTTCAGACATTCAGGTTTCCCATCCTTCACAGGGTGCTTATCTTAAAAACGTGTACCTCAGTCAAGAGGTTCACTTCTAATAAGGAGAAGTTGCCAGAGCTGGCCACAGAGGGCGGCGAATGCAAGTGTAGCCCCGTGGTGTTATGATAGATACTGGTTTTCGTCCATGCTTCCTGGCTAATAACTCCCATAGCCCTCGTTAGTCTTTTATTATAATGTTGGGTGTGTTAGGCCTCACGGTCATGCTTCTGACCTTCTCTTGCCTTCCTCCCACTCAAATGCTCCCCAGCCTTTCTGACTGTGCATCTTAAGACCTCCTATGAGGGTCCCACCCTATACACTGGGGAAAGGAGTGCTGACGTCACGAAGTTTCCATAAAAACCCAAGAGAACAGGGTGTGGGGAACTTCTGCACAGCTGGACACTTGGAGGTTCTTGGAGGGTGGTGCTTAAGAAAGGCATGGAAGCTCCACATCCCTCCCCCCATACCTCACCTTACTTGTCTCTTCATCTGTATCCTTTGCAATATCCTTTATTATAAACTGGTAAATGTAAGTGTTTCCCTGAGATCTGTGAGCCAATCCAGCAAATTAATCAAACCTAAAGAAGGGGTCCCATGATCCCCTCTTGAAGCTGATTGGTCAGAAGTTCCAGAGGTCTGGACTTTCAACTGGTGTGTTTGCGGGGGCAGTCTTGGGGACTGAGCCCTCAACCTATGGGATCTGACACTGTCTTCATGTAGGTAGTGTCGGAACTCAAATAGAGGACACCCAGCTGGTGTCCTCTGGAGTGTGTGGTAAAAAACACCCACGTATGGTGACAGAAGTCTTCTGTGTTTGATGATTGCTGTGGTATGAGAGTAGAGGGGAAAAACAGTTAGAAAGAGTTCTCTCCATACAAACCCTCAGTGGGAAGGTTTGATGATTATCAGAAAGGTATGAATGGGCTGGAGGCTGGGCTGCAGGGAGAGGCACTTGCTTGCATTGTGGTCATGCTCTCAGCCTGGACACAGGGGCCAGAGGGCTGACCCTGAAGGGTGGTAGGGCCGCCTGAGGCGGCATCTTATGCTCTGCAAACACAGGCCCCTCAGTTGCATACATGAGAGCAAAGTCCAGGGAGACTTTCTGATCCTTGAGATGGCTCCTTTGTAACTGAAGGAGAAAATGCATTTTAGAGCATTAAAATTTGGAAGTTGGCAGTAAAGTTGGCCGTGTCCTAATGGTCAGCACTTGGAAAAAGGAAGTAAGAGAAGGTGGGAGTGAGGAAGGGAGGCTGGATCAGCTCTTCAACTACAAAACTTTTGACAAGTTCCATCTTGATTTTCACTCCTCTCTTTCCCATGCATTAAAGTCAACATCTAGGATAAATCACAGTGCAATTCATATAGATTCTGAAGATGAGTGTGCTGGACATTTCTTTTACTGCTGTTTGGCTGCTATGCACCCTTACAGGGATTTCTCTGGAGAGGTAGATTTCTCTGGAGAGATCGTATTCAAGTCCTGCTGGTAGAAGATGCTACCATGAGGTGTTTTTTCCTAGTCTAGAATGACTTTTAACCCTAGGAAGCGTGCGGCTTCTGGGGCAAGCCCTGGATGCAGCTTCCTGCCGCTCTGGAGCCTCAGGTGGTAGACGCGCTGAGGTGGCACCTCATCCCACTTAGCACCCGTTTTTGGAACAACATCACACAGAACGTGTGGGCTTTTCTTTCAAAAGCTGTCACTTGGGGAGCAATCTGTGTGTCCTCCTATTATATAGTTTGATGTCTTTTTAGAATAGAAAGATTTCAAAATTAGCATCAACATTTGGGGAGAAATCAAATCTCTTCCATATGCTACTTTGCTTGTGTAGCACCAAGAAAAAGGCAGAACTGAGCCCCAGAACGTGTCTCTCATAGCCCCCACCCTGCGGCCCAAGCAGGTGTGTTCTCAGACAGCCACCTCCACAGTGGCCTAATTTCATCTTCTATGGTTCCTCCCTGCTCTTCATCCCCATGCTCTCTCTTCCCCCAGCATCTGGCTCAGTTCCCCCTCTGCTCTTGCTTCCCTTGCTGATGCGGTAGCGTTGTAACTTGAAGGCCAGCAATCTGAGACCCCCCTCCTCACTCCTGGGCTCTCTCTCCCTCATGCTGATTCTTATGGGAGGAAGGGCTGGGAATTGGGCAACGTGCCTCTGATCTGGCCACACCCGATTCTCCAGGGAGCCTTGCCAGGTCTTGTCTCACCCTAAACATAAAAACAAGTGACACTGACCTCAAAGTCAAGGCTTCTGTAGAACTCTCAGATTAGACAGCAAATATTCCCAGATCAAAGTAGGCACAACTCTTTTATGGACCACTCTTGTCAGTGAAGGATTCTGTTCTCTGACTCATTCATTGGAATCTTTGCAACCTGTTCATCT
The DNA here is from genome assembly GCF_000951035.1 of Colobus angolensis palliatus. NCBI lineage: Eukaryota > Metazoa > Chordata > Mammalia > Primates > Cercopithecidae > Colobus > Colobus angolensis. The sequence continues at coordinate 2,903,499 of NW_012113808.1, forward strand.
GCATATCCTACAGACAGGTCTCTGGGCATTTCATGGTGCCCTGTTGACCAGACAAAAAACCTTAGACCTTGACCTTTTTTGTTTTAGCTGGATAATCTCCTGGGTCTCATCTAAGTAAATATTTTTCTTGTTCACAAAAGTTCTTGTGGTGATCAGTGAATTCTCATACAAAAAATACTATCAAGCAAGAATTTCTTGCCTTGTAGAAAATCATCATTTTATCCAGGTTGATCTACCTTGGAAAATTACCAACTAGTCCTAACCATAAAAAAAAAAATCAGTAAAATGCTTCCCTTTTGGCCTTTTGTGCTGCCAGAGCAGATAAACTTCACCTCACAGGGTCCAAACACTGAGTACTGGCCTTGGGCTTTTTTTTTGGTACCTTGAGACCAAGGAAAGCAAATTCAGAATTAATAAAAATGATTCCATATATTATAATTCGTCATATTAATAGAATGAAGTAGAAAAATATGTTCTTTTCTTAATATATACAGAAAGAAAGAGACAATATTCAACATCAATGAGTTCTAAATCATTGGTAGCAAACTTGACCTAGGACAGAGCTTCCTTTTTGGGGCCCTTTGTCTTTGGTTCAGATTAATTCATTGAATCAAATAGCTGACACCTTGGAGACTTTGGAAGTCTGAGGTCAAGTGAGTGCCAGTGGAGAGGGAAGGTGGACAAAAATAGGAGAGGGCAGAGGCTGTCCAGTGTGGTTGTAAATTCCATGCTTACCTCCGGGCTCTCAGGGGTCTCTCTGGCATACTGAAGAAAGTCAAAATATTTCATTCCAAAATATATTTCTTTGACACATTTTGAGATGGCTGTTCACAGAGCCCACAAACAGAAGCAGCCCTGTAAGGCTATCTTTTGTGGGGAAACTTGCACCTGCAGCGAATCTGATTGACGCAGCCATCTCGGAGGCCCTCCCTTGTCTGGATCTAGGAAAGATTAACTGAGGTTTCTTTTCTTTTTTTTTGACATGGAGTCTCTCTCTGTCGCCCAGGCTGGAGTGCAGTGGCCGGATCTCAGCTCACTGCAAGCTCCGCCTCCCGGGTTTACACCATTCTCCTGCCTCAGCCTCCTGTGTAGCTGGGACTACAGGCGCCCGCTTCCACGCCCGGCTAGTTTTTTGTATTTTTAGTAGAGACAGGGTTTCACCGTGTTAGCCAGGATGGTCTCGATCTCCTGACCTCATGATCCGCCCATCTCGGCCTCCCGAAGTGCTGGGATTACAGGCTTGAGCCACCGCGCCTGGCCTGAGATTTCTTTTTTAAAGAATGGTCTCGATCTCCTGACCTCATGATCCGCCCATCTCGGCCTCCCTAAGTGCTGGGATTACAGGCTTGAGCCACCGCGCCTGGCCTGAGATTTCTTTTTTAAAGAATTGACACCTTTAAAGATCTGAAAGAAACATTCACCCGCTGTGCTCTCTGAGGGCTGCTACCTGTGGGGCTTCAGGTATGTAACAAGGTGATCTTTGCTAGCCAGGCCTCCTCTTCTCCCCCTTCCATAACCTGTGTTGCCACCATAACCTGATGAACCACGATTGCTTGTTTTTGGTCATATTCTGAGTCCTCTTCTCTCTGTAACCTCAAGATGTACCCCACTGGGCGGTTGGGTAATCGCTTTGTGATTTTCTGCTCTGTGCATGTTAGTAACTTTGTATACCTTTTCTCTTACTGATCTGCCTTTTGTCAGTTGATTTTTCAGCAAACCTTCAGAGAGCAAAGGGGAAGTTTTCCCTTGAGCCCTACAATGCTAAGGTGGCACCGAGACGCTAGCCAGTAGGGGCAGCTCTCCTGGCCTCCCTCTTCTCCCCAGCATCCTGCATTGTCATACTCCTCGCTTCTGTTCCCAGACTAGTGGGACTGGAAGAAAGTGTGGGAGCAGCCTCCAGTCTCTGTTCTTCTCTCTTGTCGTGCATGTGAGTGAGGGCACCAGGGCAGCCAGGCAGGATAGACTTTCATTTGTCTCTCACAGAACAGTCCAGAGGCAGGGGGGGTCCTGGCAGTTTGGCTGGATGCATGAGGCCATCCCAAGACCCTGGTTTCTCCCCTCTTGATGCTCTGTCGTCCCCTGGGTGGGTCACATCTGCACCTGTAGCCCATGAGAAGCCCAGGGGGAGTAGAAGATGCCCCCTTCCTTTGTAAGACATGTGACCCAGAAGCTGTCCTGGTCTACTTCTGCTCAGATCCCATCAGCTGGAACTCAGACGATGCCACATGCAGTCCTCAGGGAGACAGGGACTGCTGGTCTCCAGCTGGGAAGCTGTGTGCCCTGCTGACCCCCTATGGAAGGAAAGAATGAGAGAATGGAGACAAGCGCAGCCAGCCACGCTCTCCCTCTCAGCTCGACTCAGATCCCACTTTCCACAGGAGTTCTGGGCTTGGGCCCCTTCCCAGTGCTCTTGCTTGCCAGTGTCTGCGCCTGAGGGCCTCACATCCCCGCGGGTCCCAATTTGAGGGGCTGGCCGCTCCCTTGGCTTCTGTTCCAGATTACTAGGTAGAGCTATAACACTCCGCCTGGCTGCCAGCTGCTGGCCCGAGCTTTGGGATCATCAGCTGAGCTGCTGGCGTCCGGCCCTGCCTACGTGTTGGCAGGGGCTTCCCGCACTTGCAGGCCAGATTAGGGGAGGCTGCCCACCTCTCACTGCCCATCCTGTTGTAGCAACCCCCCGCCCCTGGGAGTCAGGCTCAGTTCTTCTCCCTTGGGCTCTACTCAGGTAGGTACAGATGAGAGGGCACTTCAAAGGGCACAGGAAAGGATAATGGAAGGAAAGGTGGGCCCGGGGTGAGCCCAAAGTCCCAAAGCCCTCTGTCCCCTTCAATTCTTTGTCTGCACAGGAAACCAGAGAGTGAGAAGGACAACTGGGGATACGAAGGCTAACCGCGATTGTGAGTCCACGCTTGCCCACCCCCCAGGCTGCCACTGAAGGGCCAGACCTCTTGGATGAAGACTCAGAATGTAGGGGCTGAAAGAGACCTCAGCTCCTCCCCTGTGC
>NW_012113808.1:2907917-2956829 GCF_000951035.1 Colobus angolensis palliatus
ACACACACACATGCATGCACACACATATACACATACACACAAATACACACATATACACATACACAGAAACACACAGACACACACAAACACACATAGACACATACATAGAAACACACAGACACATACACATATACACATACACAAACACACAGAAACACACATACACACATACACACACACGTACACACAGATACACATATGCAGACACACACATACACATATGCACACACATATACAAACATACACATAAACACACATACACATACACACACAAACACACACACATACACACATGCACACACATATACACATACACACAAACGCATACACATACACAGAAACACACATACATACACACAAACACATATACACACACATACACACAGACACACACACACATCTTTGCTTCTGTCTCTATAAAATGGAGATTATACATTTAGTCCAGTGCCTGGCACTTAGGAAACTATTAATAAATTAGAATACTAACCTTCATCAGGCCATGATGATTATCATAGTAGTGCTGGGAAAAACTGTAAGAAGTCTTGCCCTTCCTGTTCTTCAAGAAATCTTGTCTCTATCCCTCATTCTAAGCAATGAAAATCTCACCTTTTCTTGAAAATCTCAAGCAAATGAGATTGTAGAGGCATCCTCTGCTGAGCACAGCAGCCCTGCCCGGCATGTGAGGGCCCCGATGGCCCCAGTCCCACCTCTGCCCTCGCTGCTGGGCAGCGAGGAGGAAGCAGCAGAAAGTGTTTCCCAGTCAGGACGTGTTTGTTGTCAGCTCTTTCCCGGACAGAGCCAGCTTTTCCTTCTTGTTTTACTTGGCATCGATCTGTGTATTATCTGTGCAGTTCTCTGGAAAAGAACAGAAAACCAACTTCCTATGTGAATAGCCAAGAGCACTGAGCTCTCTGCTCTCTGGGTGTCTTCAGGACTAACTCAGAATTCCTGGCTCCTCCTGCCCCTGGCCCGGAAGGCCTCCTGAGGTAGTGCACGGAAACCTCAGCTGGTATCGGGAATGTTCTGCAGGACCAGGGGTGCTTCCAGGGTTGTTACATAGAAGGGGCTTGAAGGCAGGAGTTTGGTTGGAAGAGAAATTGTCCTATAATTGTATCTGCAGCACAAACACACTGGTTTTATTTAGACGACATATCATAGAGCATGAGGGTGACAAAGAGGCCAGTGGGACAAATCTAGCCCCCTACTTGTTTTTGTAAACGAAGTATTGTTGGAATGCTTCTATGCCGTTTCTATTGCCTATGACTTCTTTTGCATTGTAGTGGCAGAATTGAGTAGTTGAAACAGGCTGTACGTGTGATCTGCAAAGGTCTAGAATACTTACAATCTGGCCCTTTACAGGAAAGTTTGCAAATCCCTATAACACAGCAATAAAACAGTACGTTTTAAAAAAAGATGCTTCATTTATAACAATGTGCATAAAAATGAGAAAGCATCCTTTGCTCGTTTCAAATCATATTTTGGGGATGTCTTGGTGGGTGGGATAATGAGGTCTCTGGGTGGGGAAGGGAGTGTAAATTTTCCCAGGTGACCTGCTTGTGCTGTGACCATGGAGACACTCCTTCCTCGACCCAGGTCCTCTGAATCTCACAGAATGCCAACCTGTGGTCTGAGTTTGTGCTTCGTTTTCACGTTCAGGCCTCTGCCCAGCAGCAGACTGTCCTCTCACCTTGGGTTGTTTTTCAGTTTTCTCGCGTCATGGCAGCTAAGGAAAATGGCATTCATTATTTGTAAAAGGATGCGTCTGCTCACGGCTGAAGAGACAGCCACAGAAGCTGTCCCAGACCCCATCCCCAGGACTGAGGCATTGGCCTCTGCACACATGAAACCATTAGCAGTCCGGAAGACATTGCAGCGGAGGGCTGGGAGGCTCCTGCTGGTGTGCTTCCCCTTGTTCCTGGTGACAGTGCTCTGGATCTGCCACTCAGGGTGTCAAGGAGAGTCAGTCACTTTTTCCTGTTTCTGCTCCAGGATGGGCCCTCCTGTCCCCCAGAGCCCCAACCTTAACAAAGACCTGAAGGAGCATGCTAGGTCCTGGGTGAGTTGTCTTCTCCTATGCTTCATTTAAGCCTAATTAAAGTTCTGGCATTAGACCAGAGAGATATGATACTATTAACTATGTTTTGTAATGGAGAATATGGAACCTCAGAGCCCTGCAGCAAGTTGCTTAGGTAAATGGGCTCTGAGCCAGAGGATCAAGTGCTGGTGGAGTGCTGGCAATGCCAACAACGGGCTCTCCTTGCACAGCAGGAAGTGGGGAAGCCTCATCCATAGCATCTGCCCCAGGCCTCAAATAAATCCCCCACCCAGGGGGCTCCCCACCCCTGGATTCAGATCCCTGACCCTCGCTGGGCCTCTATTCCCTGACCTGTGGGTTGAGAAGGCATAGTGCCTGGAGCTATGGAGCAGACCTACACAGGAAGTGCTGCAGGAACCTTTAAAAGTCACAGTCTTACAAGGCGTGTGTCGGTGCCAGCAAAGTAGGAGCCCCAAGCATGAAAAGACCTGGCACATCCCACCTCAGTCACCCATGTGCAACTAAAAGCAGATCTGACACTAAGCCATCTGTTTAAGAAGGCCAGTTTTTCTCATGATGCCTATGTAAATCATCACATTAAAAAAAAGTGTTGGGCTCCCTATCTTGCTATTGCCCTAAGCATGTTCTTGGCCTTTCCATTGGGTGACCCAGCCTGGAGACAATATGTTTGAGAAAGATGGGTATCTTGTATCTTTCAGAACCCAGCTAGAAACATAAGGAGAGTTAGGCGTATCCAGCTTGGAGTAACTTCGATGGCCTGGGACTGAGTTTAGACAAATGGCCTGCAGAATTGTACCTAACTAGCTGTGTAATCACTCGTGAATTGTTTTCTGAGCACCTCTGGCAAGGCGCTGAGTGGGGAGAGGTGAGATGTTTGTCTTCTCTGGGGCTGGGGATGGGGTAAAAGACGCATGTGACAGAGGCCACTTATAACCCAGAGAGTGCTGCTGCCATGATACCTGGGCAGCATCCAAGGGCCCACAATGGCCAGGTGTGCTGTAAGGGGGTCAAGAGATCACTGTTGAAGTTGGCAGCTGCAGGAGGCTTCCAGAATGGCAGATGGAGCTGGGCCTCGAAAGGCAGGTGGGATTCCAGCAGGGGAGGACAGAGGCTGGACCAGCACTCTTGGGGATCCACCGAGTGGTTTTTCCGTTCTCTGTTTCACATGGATGCCCTTGATTCTCACTTCCATTTTCTCTCCTGGTTTGACTCCTGAATTATATCCTCAGGTGAGAGGGTAGCCTTGACTCCCCTCTTCTGGGACTGGTTATCAGGCTAGGTGGGGGTGGACAGGAGGTGACTTCCTCCCAGAGGCAGGAGTAATATACCCAACCAACACTCCAGCTCTCTTTAAAGGCATCTTCACATCCCTTTAATAAGTTCATTTTTCCATTATGTAGCCTAGAGGTGTGTGATTGGCTAAAATTCAAAGAATTAGTATTTGGCCACCTTTTAGCAATTATTTCAAGTATGTTCCTGTAGAAGGTGCAGGTGCTTGTTAAGAGTTCTTTTCAGCAAACATCCTAACACAACCGGAAAAGTCCTATGTAATATCCTGTTATGTTCTCTAGGTTGATTTTACATTCTGCCTAGATGATCAAACACATTTCCAATGCAATGAAAAAATAGTTTGCAACAACTCAGCGGGTGCCAATGTGCAGCTTCCTCAGTTGCCTGGCCTGTCATTTTCATCATTTTCATCAGTTTACTCTTAGGGCATTCTGTGACCCATGACACTAAGGCTATGTGACCCATAACATAAGACCAAGGCCTGCTGGCCTATAAGGCAAGGTGCTATTACCAGCTTACTTGACACGCCTGGCTCATCTTAGACTTGAGGTCTCCTAACTCGTTGCTTAGAACCCTTTCACAAGGTTCTTTCGTTCCCCAAACAAAACAAAATAAAACAAACAAACAAACAAACAAAAAACCAAAACCAAAGCATTGAGACCTCACTTTTTGATTTGAATTTTTATTTAACCTAATGTCCTTTCATCTCTTAATAGTTGGCTCTGGGACCCACTATGCAGCTGAATCCTCTTTCATCGGCCATTGTGTTTGTTGGTATAATTTGGTGTAAAGGAAAATAAAAAACTCTCAGGACCCCCAAAGTCCTTATGCAAAAGGGAAGGTTAAGCCTGGAGACTGAGTCACATAACACTCTCTTCCAAATGAATAGCTGTTACTAGCATTATGCGGTTCCCCACTGGAAGATAAAAGTCCTCAGGCATCTACAAAGGACCACCCCACGGATCATTCAAAAGTAAATTCTTTGCCAGCCTCCCATAAACAAGCACATGTCAATTATAACTTTAGATCTACAGTCTACGGCTAGAGCCAAAAACTAGTCAGTTCATTCTATATTGACAATGTCAGTTACAAACTTACCTTCCCAGGTGCAAAACATAGACAAGATGAGACCAGTCATTCCTCCACCTACCCAGAGAAGTCTGCATAATCAGTTCTTCATTTTCTCCCTTTTTTCTCTTCAAACATATACCTTATCTTTGTAAAATGTAGATTTAGTGGGTACTAACTAAAGTCTCACAATAATGTGACCATTTACCTTACTGCCTACCTGTCCATTTTCCTACCTGCCTTCCTCCCTTTAAGGAAATGTATAAATACTAAACCTTCTGAAAACCTTTTTAGAAAAAAACAGCCACAGATGTGTCTGTGTTTTTCCTGGATGCTCCCTCAAGCTGGCTTAATAAACCTTGATTGACTGAGACTTTTGCTTCCGTCACTCATTTCATCAGATTACATGAGAATATCCCTGTGATATCTAGAAAAACAGCCTCTGCTGCTATAGAGACAATGCTAGGAAAGCCTTTCCTCGTTTTCAGTGTCTGCCTGCCCTTCTGCGGTAAAAGCCACCCACTCTACCTGCCCATACTCCCCTAGCACCAGCCAAAGGATGTCTCGCTGTGAAGACAAAGCTGGTGATGCCCAGGAAAGAGTCCCCAGGAGGCATCTCCACATAGGTAGAGTGTCTGGAAGAGGCAGGGTCCTCGGGTCCCACCAGCCAGAGAAACATTCAGTTAAGGCAGAACCTGGCGTGTGAGCAAGGAATGCTTTGCTGAAGAAGAAATCTCGAAATAGATGTGTAGGTATAACTGAGTAACCCCCTTTTTCTAAGAGATAGAGAATAAGTTGTTATTATTATTATTTCTCTTCTTTTCTCTTTTCTCTATTTCTCCATGCTCCCCACTTCCTACTTAGCCCTTCAGAAATGCAATTATAACCTTCTACCTCCCCTTCACCAGACACTTCCTACAGAGCAAGTTCGTCTATGTGCTTAGAAGCTCTAGAGTGGGACTGTCTCCCACCAGGAAACTGCCTTGAAGACAACAGTCAATTTACAATTCAAAGTATGCCTGCTATGAAACTGTCTCCCACCTGGAGAGTTTTGGCCATCTTTATAACCTAGTTCTACCCACCAAGGCACCAACTTGACTACCTGGTAGATAAGGCACTGAAGGTAGTATGTGGACCCCTACCTGTTCACTTCCTGCCCTGCATATCATTCATGCCAGGTCCCCTTTTAAAAGTGCCCACTTTCTTTTTATTGTATTTATTTATTTTTTTGAGATGGAATCTCACTCTGTTGCCCAAGCTGGAGAACAGATCTCAGCTCATTGCAGCCTCTACCTTTTGGGTTCAAGTGATTCTCCTGCCTCAGCCTCCTGAGTAGCTGGGATTACAGGTACACACCACCACGCCCAGCTAATTTTTTGTATTTTTATTAGAGATGGAGTTTCACCATGTTGGCCAGGCTGGTCTCGAACTCCTGACCTCAGGTGATCCACCCACCTTAGCCTCCCAAAGCGCTGGGATTACAGGTGTAAGCCACTACACCTGGCCAAAAGTGCCCACTTTCTGCTCCAAATGTGAAGCGATACCCTTAAGGCAGGGAAGCCTGTACTTCTTCCCCTAAGCTAGCTTTGGAATACAAAATCACCTTCTTTACACCAGACCTCATTCTTCTTCACTAGACTCTGCAAGGGGCAAGTGACTGAACCTGTATTTTGGTTACACAGAGAAACCTCGGCACCTTCAACACATTAAAAATACTGAATATACTGTCTCTTTTACTTCTGGGTCCACATCAAATTTACTTTCAGGTTTTGTTTAATTTGGGGAGGAAAGAGAAAAGGAAAGTAATCTTGGTGAGATCTTTTCTTATTGATCCATTTATTTATTCATTCATTTACTCAATGAATCTGCTATGTGCCACGTGATTTGCTAGTAGTGAGCAGTGAGATGATAAATGATAAAAAATACCATCTATCCATGCCCTTGTCAAGTTTGATGTCCAGCCAGAAGACATCAGCATTTGGAAAAGTTTTTCTGTTATCACAGTTGCTAGCCTCCCCCAGACCACATTGTGAGAAAGGTGAAATTTGACCTGAATGCAATTTCACTCTTTTCCTTCCTCTCGGTATCAACCTTCCTCTTGGTATCAACCTTCCTCTGCTACCTCACTGGGCCTGGAAGCCTGTAGGATCTACTGGTGGTCTCCGTTTCTATAAGGACATGACTGACCTCCCAGGTCCCTTCTCTGAATCCCACCTCCTCGTGGTCTTGGATCAGAGGGTAACTGTCCTTTGCCATTAGGGTAGCCATGGTGGGGAAAGAAGAAGACATGGGCTTACAGTCTTCCCAACCCTACTTTCCAAAAGCCTAAGCCCCAGAAAGAGAGAGGATTTGTAGGTGTAAACAAAACATCTTGGCTAGAAACAGGGAGAGAGAGGGGTGCTTCTCTCACACACCAGAAGGATGTTCTCCATGAGGAAGATGAAAGAGGAAGGCAAACAGCAATAGAAAGAGAAAAAACTCAATGAGGGGCCCTGTGGGCAGGATGAAGGAGGGCTTCACCATGACACAGGAAGACCATGGGGTCCTGGCTGGTCTGATGACCCACAGCTGTGAACAGTCCTGCGAACAGGGATGTCCAAGTGGGAAGAGGGTGACTCAAGTAGAATTAAGTTAAAAATTTTAGACCACGAAGGGAGAAGCGGCAACATGGCGGCTTCCGGGGCTGGTGACCCTCTGGATGCTAAGCGTGGAGAGGCCCGGTTCGCTCAGCGTATCGACCCGACTCGGGAGAAGCTGACACCCGAGCAACTGCATGCCATGCGGTGAGCGCAGCTTGCCCAGTGGCAGAAGGTCCTACCGCGGCGGACCAGGAACATCGTGACCAGCCTAGGCATCGGGGCCCTGGTGTTAGCTCTTTATGGTTACACCTTCTACTCGATTTCCCAGGAGCGCTTCCTAGATGAACTAGAAGACGAGGCCAAAGCTGCCCGAGCCCGAGCTCTGGCAAGGGTGTCAGGATCCTAATCTGGATGAGTATTGATCATGTCCAACCTGCTGGAGCCCCTTCACATGGTGGAGGATGCCCCATGACCCTGTAGAAATTGAATCCTGCTCACAACATTTTTGGCCTTCTTACTAACCTTGGGCCATGATTGATCCCAAGAAACCAGGGACTTAAGCATTTGGCCACTGTCAAAAGAAGAGAACTCTGCCCACTGCACACTTGCTGAGTACAGTGACTGAGCCCTTTCTTGTAGTTTGTTTCCTTGAGAGGTGCGCGTGCGACCGTGGCTTTTCCCAGTGTTTCTGACTTTGTGGTTTACCCCCTCCACCTTCCAGGGATGTGATTGTTACCAGGTTAGGTGTGGCAGCTCTGTGCAGTGTTTGAGCCTAAAGTGGGATAGATAGGGTCAAACTGGGAACAATAAACTGAGTCATTCTCCTGGGAAAAAAAAATTTACAATCTGGTGAAGTAAGCCTGGGGCATCTTTCTGTACCCATTGAACACTAATTCCCCATTCTGCCTCCTTTTAACCCCCTTTCAACTTTCTATCTGTATGCATTTGACTCCTCCAGGTACTTCATACAAATGGAATCATATAGTCTTTGTCCTTTGTGACTGACTCATTTCAATTAGCATAATGTCCTCAAAGTTCATCTATGTTGTGGCATGTGTCAGAATTTCTTTCCTTCTGAAGGTGGAATAATATTCCATCTTATGCATCCACCATTTTTTGTTTATCTATTGATCTGTTGATGGACTCAGGTTGCTTTCACCTTTTGACTGTTATAAATTAGGCTGCTATGAACATGAATGTACAAATACGTCTTCCAGTCCCTGCTTTCAATTCTTTTGGGCATATAACTAGAAGAATTGTAAACTGTATGATAATTCTATGTTCAACTTTTTGAGGAGCCACCAAACTGTTTTTAACAGGGTTTCAACCATTTTACATTCCCACTAAGATTTCAGTTTCTTCACATCCTCACCAACACTTGTCACTTGTTATTTTGTGTGTGTGTGTTTTTTTTGTTTTGAAGGTCATCCTAAAAAGTGTGAAGTGGGATCTCATTGTGGTTTTGATATGCATTTCCCTAATGATTAGTGACATTCAGCATCTTTTTATGTGCTTGCTGGACATCTGTATATATTCTTTAGAGAAATGTCTACTCAAGTCTTTTGCCCATTTAAAAAACGAGTTAATTTTTTTTTTTTTTTTAAAGAAGTGGAGTCTTTTTATGTTGTCCCAGCTGGACTTAAACTCCTGGGCTCAAGTGATCCTCCCACCTCATCCTCCCAAGTAGCTGGGACCACAATGTAGGAGTTAATATATTCCAGATATTCTTTTTTTTTTTTTTTTTCTTTAAGACGGAGTTTTGCTCTTGTTGCCCAGGCTGGAGTGCAGTGGCATGATCTTGGCTCACTGCAACCTCCACCTCCTTGTTTAAGTGATTCTCCTGCCTCAGGCTCCTGAGTAGCTGGGATTACAGGCATGTGCCACCATGCCTGGGTAATTTTTGCATTTTTAGCAGAGATGGGGTTTCACCATGTTGGCCGGGCTGGCCCCGAACTCCTGACCTCAGGTGATCTGCCTGCCTTGGCTTCCCAAAGTGTTGGGATTACAAGCGTGAGCTACCTCATCCAGCCTCCAGATATTGATTCTTTATCGATACAAGATTTGCAAATATTTTATCCCATTCTGTGGGTTACCTTTTCACTCTCTTGACAGTACCCTTTGAGGCACAAAAGGTTTTTTTTTTTGTTGTTTGTTTGTTTGTTTGTTTTTGTAGAGATGAGGTCTCACAATGTTGCCCAGGCTGGTCTTGAACTCCTGGGCTCAAGCAGTCTACCTGCCTTGGCCTCCCAAATTGCTGGGATTACAGGTGTGCACAAAAGTTTATAATTTTGATGAAATCCTATTTATCTATTTTCTCTTTTTGTTGCCTGTGCTTTTGGTGTAATATCTGAGAAATCATTGCCCAATCCAAGTCATAAAGTTTTCCTTGATGTTTTCTAAGAGTTTTATAGTCTTACCTTTAGGTCTTTGATCAAGTTTGAGTTAATTTTTGTAAATGGTATAAGGTAAGGGTTCAACTTGATTCTTTTACGTGTGGATATCCAATTTTTCCAGCACCATTTGTTGAAGACACTGTCGTTTTCCCAGTGAATGCTCTGCAAACCTCTGTTGAAAGTCAATCAACCAAATATGCAAGGATTTATTTCTGGGCTCTGTATTCTGTTCCATTGACATCTTTGTATATCCTTATGCCAGTGCTGCATTGTTTTGTTTTGTGGTAGCTTTGTAGTATATTTTGAAATCAGGAAATGTGAGAGTTCGAATTTTCTTTCTTTTTCTTGATTGTTTTGGCTTTGTGGGGCCCCTTGAGATTTTATATGAACTTTAGGATGAGTTTTTCCATTTTTGCAAAAATCACTATTAAGATTTTAATAGGAATTACACTGAATGGAGATTGCTATGGTTAGTATTGTCATCTTAATAATGTCAAGACTTATCATCTCTGAACAAAGGATGTCTTTCCATTTATTTAGTCTTCTTTAATTTCTTGTAGCAATGTTCTGTAATTTTCAGCATACAAGTTTTTTGCTTCCTTGGTTAAATTTATTCCTAAGTATTTTATGTTTTTTGATGTTAGTGTAAATGCAATTTTTTCTTCATTTTCTTTTTTAAATTGCTCATTGTTAGTATATAGAAATGTTACCAATTTTTTGTATGTTGATTTTATATCCTAAACTTTGCTGTATTTGCTTGTTATTAATAGCCGTAACAGGTTTTGTGTGTGTCTGATCTTCTGCATATAAAATCATGTCATCTGTGAACAGAAGTGGTTTTATTCTTCCTTTCCTTTCTTCCTTCTTTTTCTTGCCTAATTGCTTCAGTTAGAACTTGCAATACTGTCTTGAACATACGGCCAAAAATGGAAACCCTCGTTTTGTTCCTTATCTTAGGCTAAAAGCTTTCAGTCTTTCACCATGGAGTATGATGCTGGTGGTGCATTTTCATATATGGACTGTACTATGTTGGGAAAATTTCTTCTTACTCCTTATTTTTTAGGCATTTAAAAAATGGGTGTTGAATTTTGCCAAATGCTTTTTCTTCATCAATTCAGATGATCATGTGGGGTTTTGTTGTTTTTTTCTCTTCATGCTATTAATGTAGTGTATTACATTGATTTAGTATCATATGTTGAACCATTTTTACATTCCAAGAATAAATCCCACTTGGTCATAGTGTATATTCTTTTTAATATGTTGCCAAATTTGGTTTGCTAGTACTTTGGTAGGCACTTTTGTATCAATATTCATAAGGAATATTGGTCTATAGTTTCTTTTCTTGTAGTTTTGTTTTCTGGCTTTGGTATCAAAAGTAATGCTGGCTTTATTGAATGTTAGGAAGTGCTTTCCCTTCAACTTTTGGGAAGAATTTGAGAAGCATTGGTGTTAATTCTTCTTTAAAAATGAGTAGAATTCACCAGTAAAGTCATCTGCTCCTAGGCTTTGCTATTTTTTTTGTTTCATTTTCAAAATGCATCACTTTATTTTCCTTATAAGGCAGCCACACATTAAGCACGTGACAGTCACCTGATTTCTTCAGTGAGCCCCCTGGCTTCCACGAGCTTTCCTGGAGCCTGTGGCTAGAAGAGTCCTGAGATTTCAAATATTAAAGCTTTCTCCACAGCCACAAGTTCCTGTGATGTTTGGGTGATTGAACAGAAACTCACTGGACAATTTGTCTTCATTATAGTCCATTTCTGTTCCTAGAAGTGTTAGCTGTGCTTTCTTTTCGATGAATACTCTGACTCCATCTTGAATAACTTTTTCATCAGAATCTCCTTTTGTCTTTGTATATTCTAGAGTATAAAAAAGGCCATTACAGCCCCTGGTTTGGACACCAACATTTACACCTACATGCTCAGGCTTATCTTTAAAGTTGTTTTATCTTGTTTACTGCTTAAGGCGTCAGGGTGAGGGCAGTCCTGGTGGGCTGCAGTTTGCTCTTTCTAGTTTTTTTAGTTTTCCTAGTTTTTCTAGTTTTTTAGTTACGTGGACTAAGGAAGCCGACATCTTTGCTGTCCTGGAGCCCTGGTACCTCGGAGCCCGGCTGCCTCAGCCTGTCTCCATGGACACGGCGGTGCACTCCTGGGCTTTTCTTTCTTGGAGGTTTTTGATAAGTGATTCGATATCCTTCCTAGTTATAGATCTAATCAGGTTTTCTATGTCTCTGTGAGTCAATTGTGATAGATTTTATGTTTTATAGGAATTTTTAAATGTCACTACTTTATCCAGTCTGTTGGTGTATAATTATCCATCATATTCTCTTTTATTCCTTTTTATTTCTGTAAAATTGATGGTAATGTCCCCACTTTTATTTCTGACTTTAGTTATTCGAATCTTCTCTCTTTTTTCCTTAGACAATGTAGCTAAAGTTTCTCAATGTTGTTGTTTTTTTGAATAATCAACAATTCATTTTGTCTATTTTTCTGCTCTGTTTTTTTAATTTCTGCTCTAATCTTTATTATTTATTAATTATGTTCCTTTTGACAGCTTTGGTTTTAGTTTATTCTTCTTTTTATAGTTTCTTAAGGCATAAAGTTAGCTCGTGAATTTGAGATTTTTCTTCTTTTTTAATGTAAGCCTTTAAATCTATGCGTTTTTTCCTAGCATCACTTTTACTGAATCCCATAAGGGATTTTTAATTATAATTTTTTTATTTTAGATTCAGGGGATACATGTGTAGGTTTGTTACAAGGGTATTTGTGTGATGCTGAGGTTTGGGCTTCTACTGACCCCGTTATCCAGACAATAAACACAGCACCCAATAGGAAGCTTTTCAGCCCTTGCCCCCTCTCTTCTTCTCTCCTTTTGGAGTCCCTGGTGTCTGCTTTTTCCATCTTTATGTCCATGTGTACTCAAGGTTTAGTTTCTACCTCTAAGTGAGAACATGAGACATTTGGTTTTCTGTTTCTGCATTAATTCACTTAGGATAATGGCCTCCAGCTTCATCCATGTTGCTGCAAAGGATATGATTTTATTCTTTTTAATGGCTGCATAGTATTCCATAGTGTATATATGCTGCATTTTCTTTATCAAATCCATGACTGATGGGCAACTAGGTTGATTCTGTCTTTGCTATTGTGAATGGTGCTGTGATGAATGTATGAGTGCAGGTGTCTTTTTGGTAGAATGATTTATTTTCCTTTGGGTATATACCCAGTCATAGGATTGCTGTGTCACATGGTAGTTATATTTTTAGTTATTTGAGAAATCTCCAAACTGCTTCCTACAGTGGCTGAACTAATTTGCATTCCTGCCAACAGTGCATTTGCAGTCCCTTTTCTGTGCAACTTCACCAACATCTGTCATTTTTTGAAGTTTTAATAATAGTCATTCTGACTGATGTGTGATGGTATCTCATTGTGATTTTGATCTGCATTTCTCTGATGACTAGTAATGTTGAGTATTTTTTAATATGTGTGTTGGTCACTCCTGTGTCCTCTTTTGAGAAGTGTCTGTTCATGTCATTTACCTACTTTTTAATAGGGTTATTTGTATATTGCTTGTTGATATGTTTAAGTTCCTTACAGATTCTGGATATGAGTCCATTTCCAGATGCATAGTTTGCAAATATTTTCTTCCATTCTATATGTTGTCTGTTTACTTTGTTGATGGTTTCTTTTGCTGTGCAGACTCTTTAGTTTAATGAGTTCTCACTTGTCAATTTTTGTTTTTGTTGCAATTGCTTTTGAAGACTTAGTCATACACTCTTTGCTAGGACAATGTCCAGAAGGGTATTTCCTAGGTTTTGTTCTAGGATTCTTATAGTTGAAGGTCTTACATTTAAGTCTTTAATCCATATTGAGTTATTTTTTGTATATGGTGATAAATAGGTGTTCAGTTTAATTCATCTGCATATAATTAGCCAGTTCTCCCAACACCATTTATTTAATAGCAACTTTTCCCCAATGCTTACTTTGGTTGATTTTATTTAAGATCAGTTGTTTGTAGTTGTGTAGCTTTATTTCTGTGTTCTCTATTCTGTTTGTTGGTCTATGTGTCTATTTTTTGCCAGTACCATGCTGCTTTGGTTACTGTAAACATATATAGCTTGCAGTTATGCATCCAATAGGTTTTGATATGTTGTGTTTCATTATCATTTATCTCATTTCTTTCATTACTACCTTCTTTTGTATTTAGTTGATTTTTTGTAGTGATACATTTTGATTCCCTTCACATTTACTTTTGTGTATATTCTATAGATATTTTCTTTGTGGTTACCATATGTGGTTACCATATATAACCTCCTAAAGTTATAACAATCCAATTTAATTACCACCAACTTAACTTCAATCACACACAAAAACTACTCCTACATAGCTCCATCCTGCCCTTCATGTCATTAAGATCACAAATCATAAATGACATGTTTAAACATTGTGTGCCCAATAACATGGATTTATAGTTATTTTATTCCTTCTTTTTTTAATCCCAGTAGAAAATAAGTTCAAAATTATAGAAATACTGGCTTTATACTTGCCCACGTATTTACATTTACAGAGATCTGCAGTTCTTCATACGGCTTTGAGTTACTGTATAGTTTTCTTTAATTACAACTTCAAGGGCTCCCTTTAGCATTTCCCATAGGGTAGGTAATGAACTCCCTCAGTTTTTGTTTATCTGGGAATGTCTTAATTTCTCATTTTTGAAAGACAATTTTTATGCATATAAAATTCTCAGTTGACAGGTCACTTTTCTTTCAGCACTTTAAGCTATCTGCCCATTGCTTCCTGAGATCCAAAATTTCTAATGATAATTCTGCTGATAATCTTAGGGAGCATTCTTTGTATGTTATGAGTTGCTTCTCTCTTGCTACTTTCAATATTCTTTCTTTGTCTTTTGGCAGTTGATTATAATATGTCTTGGTACGGTTCTCTTTGAGTTTATCCTACTTAGAGTTTGTCGTTCGTCAGATTTCGTGAATTTGTGCATTCATGTCTGGCATCAAATTTGGGAAGTTTTTATCCATTATTTTTTTTCAGTTTTCTTTCTTTCCCTTCCTTTCTGTCTTCTCCCTATGGGACTTCCATAATGTGTGTTTGTCTGCTTAATGGTGTCCCACAAGTCTCTTAGGCTCTGTTCACTTTTCTTCATTCTTTTTTCTTTCCATTCCTCAGACAAGATAATTTCAATTGTCTTGTCTTCAAGTTCATATATTTTTCTTGTGCCTGTTGAAATTGAATCTGCTGTTAAATACGTCTAGTGAAGTTTTCATTTCAGTTATTGTGCTTACAGCTCCAGAATTTCTGTTTGTTATTTTTTAAAATTTTGATCTCTGATTATATTGCCATTTTGCTCATCTATCATTTTTCTGTTTTCCTTTAGTGGTTTGCCCATGTTTTCCTTTAGTTATTTGAACATCTTTAAAACAGTTGTTTTAAGATTTTTGTGTAGTTAGTCTGATGTCTGGGTTTCCACAGGGATGGTTTCTGTCAATATTTTTTTTTTTCATTTTTTACTTGAGTGAACCATGTTTTCCTGTTTCTTTGTATACCTTGTGTTTTGTGTAAACATTGAGCAGCTCTCTGTTACAATGTGATAAGTCTGAAAATCAGAATCTTTTCCTTCCCCAGAGGTTACTGTTTTTTTTTTTTTTTTGTAAAAATTGTTGAAGCCTGTGGCATCCATTTCTGAGAGGTTTTCAGACTGTTTTCCCAAGACTATTCGTTGTCATATGTAATCACTGAAGTCTCTATTCCTTTAGTTTGTGTTCAGCTAATGCTTTGACAGAGATTTCCTTGAATGCTAAGGGCTCTTGCAGTCTTCAGATTGTCTCTGTGCTAGAGCACTCTTTCAAGACTAACAAGGCTTATTCAGAGCCTAAGGATCAGCTTCAGGTGAAAGCCTAAGGCATTCTTCGGACTTTTTGAGCCTGTGTCTTGCCTGGGCATGCACATGGCTTTCTAAATTCTCTCATAACGGCTGCTTTTGACTGTCCTAATCTCCCAAAGAGTGTTACTCCAGCTTCTCATCTGGGCCTTAGATGGTCTACTCTATGGCTCCACTCAAAATCTCTTGCCCAGACCATGAACCTATAGTGATCTTGCAGCTTTTATTAACAGTGTCTACTTATTTTTCCAGCTGTGTTCTGAGTAATGTAACAGAGACTAGTGAGTCAGTCCTGCACTTATCTCCCAGGCAGTTTAAAAGAGATGTGTATAATAATTTGCAAGTAGTATCTGCTCTGATTCTTCCAGTTTGCAAGGAGGAAACTGGAACAAGGCTGGCTGCTGTGTTTCAAGACAAAGACTGCTGCCACACTGGGGAGAGGATGGGGCCAGGGTGAGTTAAAACACAAAACTTCCCTGCCATTTTGAAGATGACTTTTTCTTGAATGGGCCTTCACTTGATTGTTGTAAACATTTGACCATTTTCCAGTGCTGTGACAAAATTGGTTCAGAACGTTTCTAGGTTTTAAAAAATGTTTCTGTGGGGAAATGCAAATTAGGAGCTTCCTACTCTCTCATTTTGCTGATATTCCAGTGTCAACAAAATCTTTAATCATGTGTATTAACACATAGATATTCTCATATCTATTTTGCCTGAACACCTCCTCAGATCTTTGTGGAATGAAGTAGAGAATAAACATGTAAACCCTTGGACAGGCTGCTATGTATCCTGGGACCATCTGCAAGGACACTCCACTGCAGGTGCCTAATCAGACTTCAAACTGATATTTTTGCTGAGAAGTTGAAAGAGGGAGATTGGAAAGGGGCCCAAAGTCCTTCTGGAGGAAAACTATTGTGAGGGCATGTCTCTCCTTTCCTTAGAAACTTTACTCAAACCATTTTAAATTCTTCACAGCTAGTTTACCAATCTGGTGGAAACTTCGATTTTAGTGTTACTAGTTTTTACCCATTTGTGCTGTAACACACATGTATGTTATGAAGTGGGCAGAGGGAGGATGACTAATTATTTTTCCTTGTCCAAAAGGGCAGAGAAATTTTCCCCTCACTCTGTCACTCTCCCACATTGATCAATCCCCTCTTTACCTCCCACTCTAAGAAACTCAGTACTTGGCCTCATTATTCCCTCTAAGGAGCTCACAGTTTGGTGAACTCCTTCCAACACCCTCACAATCTCTTGTGAGGCAGGTCTTTCCACCCACCCTTCCTCACCTGCTGGTTTTAGATCTCAAGGGCTTTACATTTAGGATCAGCCTTCTAGTTAGTTGCTGAGCTGGAGAGAGAACAGAGCTTGGTGGCTTCCAGTTGGCTCTAGTGCCACCTGAGTCTAAGTCAATTAAACTCCCACTATGACCAAGGATGGTGCCCAGCACTTTCCTTTTGAAACGTGTAATGCAGAGAACCCTGAGAAAGTTGCACTGAAGGAGGAAAAGTCAATCAGATGGGCTCCACCTTTCCTGTTATTCCTCTTTTCAGTGCCCCATCTGCTGCCAAGTAGCAATGTGGGAGCTTTTGAAAATGAGTTTTAAATGGAAGAACTAATGGAAGAAAAAGTAGACAAGGAGAAAGGGTAAAGGAAGGAGGATACCCTTTCTAACAGGTAGCTCCTCTTTCCTCTTGACCTGACCTTGTGAGACAGTGAGCCCAAGGAATTTCTGGGGTCACACTTTGGCATTGTGACCTGAAAATTAGACAGACATGGAGTGGGTGTGTGAACCATTGAAACAAGTGAGAAAAAAACCCTAAGCCTGTAGAGGACAGCTCCCAGTGCTGCAGGGACACACTTCCCAGATGAGGACTGGTCGCAGTGAGTACTTGCAGGACCTCAGTTTGCATCTTTCAGTCCCAGCCCTCCCGGGGAATCAGAGGAGGGAAGGAAACCTCCCTAAGATGTTTGTCTGATCAAGGCTGCAAGGCCTTCTGGTTTTCAATTATGAAACAAAGGCATTTAAAATTTTCTCTCCTCACTTTCTCCGAGAGCCAGGTTCTCTTTCCTGGGACTATGGGAAAGAGGAGCTGCTCCAAGCCCAGAGGATGTGCATGATGACTCAGACGGCAGTGGCAACTGGGAGATTTTTATTTGATTTGGTCCCACTTTCCCATTTCACAGGTGGGAGAGCAGGCTCAGAGACTGAAGTGGTTTTTCCAATTTTACAGAGTAAACTTCTGTTGAGATGACAGGCCAGACTGCTGATAGCAGGCCAGGCATGTATGCTGTCTGATTAGTGCATCTATCTTCCCCTCTACTCCTGTATCTTCCCACACAGTAGCCCCAGTCAAATGAATTAGCTATGAGGCCAACAAACCCATGCCTTGCTTTCCTGCAGACTGAACAAGGTAGGGGCACATCTCTACCAGAAAACTGGGCAAAACCTCCTGGTTTAATCAGGCTGATTTTGGTGCACAATCTCAACTAAAGGGTGAAGTTGTTTCCTTTTCTTTAGTAGCTGATGTTGTCTTTGCAAAGAAATAAACCAAAAAAACTACAGACAGAGCTTCTGCTAGTATGTCAGTGCCTGACCGAGCAACCGATTTGTACACTGGTCAGGTTTGGCTACTTATATGTGTAAGGTCTTTCCCCACAGGATTCGTATACAGACAAGTGAGTTTGCAAATCCTAGCTCCTCTGTGTGTGATGGAAGGATTTAGAAATTCCAGTTGGGGTGTTCTGCTGTGAAAAATTTATCAAGGTAGGACTAGGTCTAAACATTTAACTGAAAAACGGGCCAGCAAACAGAAATACCGTATGTGAATTTCCTATTTGCTCCTTAGCTCAGGATTACTGGTGGTTTCATCCTTACTCCACAGTACACCCCTCCCATCACTTTTTCATACTCATTTGAGTACAGAATTTGTCAAAACTGATTTAAAAACTATGACTCAGAGCACAGGGCCAGCTACCTGGGCACGGGACAGAGGGTCCTGCACTTGGTTTAATGCTTGGATGTTGTTGTCTTGAAATTCTTAGTAGTTTTTGGACAGGTGCCTATATTTTCATCTACCACTGGGCTTTGCAAGTTTTGAAGCTGGTCCTGTTGGGATATATGACTTCCAATTTCAGCTCAAACTTGTGTTGTGACTTTGGCCAAACTTTACTCTTTTTGAGACTCTGTTTTCTCATCTATACTCGCCACAAGGGCAGTGGCTGCAGTAGTTATTTGCTACTAAATTCTCAGCCCTTACCATGGTGCCTGACACATGTAAGTGTTCAACAAATACTTGTAGAATAAATGAATTAATATCAAAGAAAACTTGCTGCTTAAAATTTGGGAAATGATGCTGAATTGCAGAAGTGCATTTCTTAAGAGCTATAAAGACAAACATATTGAATGGCCATTATGAAATAAAGATGATGGCAATATCGCTGATCATCTATTTCCTGATGGCTACTCTGGTAATTTACTAAACAGTGGATACGGAGAAAAGAAAATAGTCTTCAGTAGATATAGCCGGGACTGATGCCAGACATCTCATTAAATCTTATAAATTCTTCATCTTTACATAAGCGTGCATGGAAAAAGGCTTCTCAAGCCATAAAGAAAGCTGCAAATAAAGCTCTGGATATTGCATTTCAGGCCAAGGTCTAGTTCAAATGCAGTCTGGGAAAAGTCCCATTTGGAAAAGCTATCTGCTTGCAGAATTTTATTCCCCATTAGTACTTTGGTATCACTCAAAACACAGGCAGAACTAAAAGCTGGGCCTGGAAAGCAAGAGGACTTCTCGTAAGGTTGCTTCCAGGCAAAAATGTGGGTTTGGACTGGATAAAAACTAAACGTCAGCTCCAGCAAATCTGGGAGGCATTCGGTAAATGGCTGAATTGGACCCTGCCTCAAGACTTCTTGATTATTTTTTTTTTTGCCCCCCTTTCCTGCCCCAGGGTGTGTCTCAGAGATGGAATTCAGGGTGAGCTTTACTCCTGAGCTGCTGGGGGATGTGGGCACAACCCCACCTGAGATGTGAGCATGGAGCTCTGGTTAAAGCATCCAAGCTTTTGAGCTTCAGGGCTATAGTTAGAAGGGGAGGTCAGAGATCACAGTAGCTACTGATTATTTCTCACTTACCAGGTGTCATAAGTTTTTCATGTGTATCACGTTTAATCCTCAAGACCCCTAAAGGAACTGTTATTACACTTGTTTTAAAGGTGTGGAAAATGAGGCTCAGGTAGGTTAAGTAATTTGACTTAGTTGATGCATTTATCAGTGGTAGATCCAGGATTTGAACCCAGATTGCTCAGGGTCTAAAGTAAGGGCTCATTCTCATCTACTATTTGTCTCTTTGATTTTGGGATTGGCCATGGCTTGCCAATGGAATGTGGGTGGGCATGATGTGGGCACTGGTTCTAAAAGTGCTTGCCATGAGAGCATGAGTAACCACTATCCCTGAGGCTCAGCCCTGGCTGGGAGATGTGAACAGACTGGAGCCAGCTATGAAGCCTGGAGAATCTCTGAGCTGCGGGGTCATTTGTTACACAGCACCATTGCAGCAATAGCTGATTAACACAGCTTGTTTTTTCACTGGGAAAAGACAATCAAGAAGATATATGTATCAATTCAATAAATGTTTATTGATTACTCTGTGCCAAGTACTGGGCTTGGTTCTGGGGAACACAATAATCAATGGGTCAGACACATGCTTCCTTAGTCTCGTTTGCTGATTTATCCTTCTCTTCCTGACTTATAAATGTTATTGTGAAGGTTCCATTCTAGACCCTCTTATGTCTCTATATTCTTCCCAAATAATCCCATCCATGTATGTCCATGGCTTCAATTCCAACCATGTCTGTAGCTCTCTCTTCCTTTCTGAGCTCTAGATTGGCATAGCGAATCCAATTTTAACTGCCTGCTTTCCTTCGCCACTGGGCATCTATAGCCCCTTTCAAGTTCAACAATTCCCAAGCTAAACTCATGTTCTTCCTCCCCCAGAGCTGGGGCGTCTCCTCTCGGTAACCACAGAGGAAGTCCTGTTCCCATTATCTGCTGTCAGAGTAACTCATACTTGTCCTTGGTAGGGCTTACCAAGGTTAATTAATTAAGTGCAACAGTTTAGATCATTAATTGCTTGTCTTCCTCATGAGAATGTAAACTCCTCCAGAGCATCCACAGATCTGTATGTGATTGTGGACACTCACCTATGGAATAAGGTTCAAACTCTCACAGCTTTCAAAGCTCACTGAAATCTGGTCTCAACTTACCATCAAGCCTTCATTTCTCTGCTCAGGCAACTAACACCCTTTACCTACTGTTGCTTTTTCCCTGGATAGGGAAACACACGCACTTGTAGGAGGAACGTGGCCTATCACTGAAAATGCACCAAGAAGCTGGTGTCCTTGGCCTCACCTGCTGGCTCTGAGGAGCTGCCCATTCTGAGTCCCTTCTTCGGGGACAGAGTACTGTGGTGTTCCTCTTTACCACACTGTCTTCCGTTATCCCCAGCCCTTTCTCCTCTAGCCTGTCCCTCCCACTTTCCAAACTATCGCTGTGCAACAAAGAAAGAGAAAAAGGAAATGAAGCAATTGAAGTGGAATTGAATCCTGGAAATCTGCAGTTGCAGAAGGAAAGGTGGGGCTGTGTGCTCCAACCCCCTTGTGTCAGAGTTCATGGCAATCCCCTGGGGCTGGTTCTTTACCTTTTATCCTTTTAAAATTTTAATGTACTGCAGATTCTAACCTTCTTATCCATTCCTGGAAATCCCCCCATTTTACTTCTTTTCCCAATGGGCCCATTTAAATCTTGGCTTTGCCATTAGCAATGCTTGAATCTGAACAGCTTTAAGGTAAAGTGATCCCTGAAATGGTTCAAGTTAACATTTTCTTTTGTTTCAAAATTTCTGGCTTATTTTTTCCGGTTAGGACCCCAGCCCAAACCCCACATTTCAGATAGCACATCTGAGCTGCAGTCTCAGAACAGTGAGCTCATGTGCTTGTGTTTGTCTTGGCTCGGCCCACCTGACCTAGGCAGGGACTTGGTGTGTATGTAGGGGAGTGGGGGAGTGGGGGGTGGGTAAGGGCGATAGATTAGAGCCATAACGACAGCCCAGTCCTAGCCCTTGTTAAGCACAAGGCCGGCCAGCCTGTGGGGGCTCCAGGACCTCCTTCAGGGAAGCCCAGCAACACCTTGTTGGTCCCTTTTTGGCCCTGATTTGCACCTCCGTGGTCTTTAATATTGACTTATGTTCTTTTTTCTTTTTTAGAGACAAGGTCTCATTGTCATCCAGGGTGGGGTGCAGTGGCACAGTCATCGCTCACTGTGGCCTTGAACTCCTGAGCCCAACCAACCCTCCCACTTCAGCCTCCCAAGTAGCTAGGACTACAGGCCCGCACCACCATGCCTGGATAATTTTTGTTTTTTGTAGACACAGGATCTCACCGTGTTGCCCAGGCTGGTCTCGAAGTCATGGCCTCGAGTGATCCTTCTGCCTCAGCCCCCCGAAGCACTGGGATTACAGGCTTGAACCACTGCACTTGACCCTGGCTTATGTTCCTCTTCTGCACAACCAGGACAATGGTGGTAGGTGGTTAGAGACAGTCTGAGCAGATGAGGAGGCAGACGAAGAAGCTGATGCATCCCCGAAGGTCTCTCTGCCCATTCTGGTGGGCAGATGTCATGGCCGTCCCCAGGGTCCAGCCCAGGCCTTTGCTCATAGCCCATTTAGCGCCTGCCAAGTACAAGTCTCCCAGATGTATAGTAGAACCTGACTATCACTACCTAGCTGTCCTTTTCCGTGGAATCTGCCTTCCCACCCCAGTCGGGGTCTTCCCTGACATCCATACACCTATCTAGAGCCCTCTGCTGCTATTGCCAAGGAACCCCCAGAGCCCCATGGAGGCCCTTCTTGCCCCTTTCCCCTAAAACCTCTGCCAGCTCCACAGTAGCAGGGGCCTCATTAGCCAGTCTGAGAGTGAAGCAGCTTCGTTGTCTGGGGAAATACCTGAGGTTCGTTGTCTCAAGCTGACAAGATTAATGACATGGGCACACACTCACGGAGTAGGTTTAAGGAGTGGAAAGAGAGAGGGAGAGAGAGAGAGCTCCCTCATGCAGAGGAAGGGGGCGCCCAAGAGGGTTTCTAAGTTTGGGGTGGGATGCAGTTGATTATACAGAGGGGCTTGAGGAGGCGGTGTTTGGTTTACATAGGACTCAGGGGATTGGTCTGACCAGATGTGCCATTTACATAGCCCTCGAAGAAACTGGCCCTCCCACCCTAATCTTTTATTATGCAAATGTGGCCTCAACCTGGTGGCGCCATGACACCTGCACAGGTGACAACAAGGAGAGGGAGGGGAAGTCACCATGTTGGAATGTACTTGACTTCCAGGTACCGCTGCTGGCACTTACATATGTGAGCTTCCAGCTTGCTCATCTATGCTTGCAGCTTGGCTGTTCAGGCTGCTTTCTGTTAGAAACAAAATGGTCTGGGGGCTGCTTTTTATTAAAAGGAAAATCCACTGAGAACTGTTTACCCACGCTAACTGCCGAAAATAATTTCTTAATAACTCCTATATGATTCATGATGGTTCTATAGACTCAGGGTCTCAGGGCCCAGAGAATTTGGGAGCCCATGGCGCCCAAGCCTCTAATTATCAGGTCCTGAGGGCAGTTAGGGATAACTGCATTTAGGCTGGGGATATAATGCCATTCCTACTGCAGTTTGAAATTTGTGGGCTGGCATGGAAAGCCATTGCATGGGACCTCTCACACAGCACTCAATAAACCCTAACAAACCTCATGATAACCTGTTTCTACCTGTGGGACCATTTGTATCTTTCATGGAACTCTCTGGAAATACTCAGAGATCTTCCATGGAACTCTCTGGAAATACTCAAGTACTAAAATAGAGATCTTTGTAAGGGCCACTGCTCTTTAGTCTGGGCAACGTAGCATGATCTCGTCTCAAATAATAATAATAATAATAATAATAATAATAATAATATTAGAGGTCTTAGAATCTAAGAGTGGAGTTCTGACCCTGGCTGTGTCATGGCACAGTGTGACTATATCATGCACAGCTGCTCTGGGTCCTGCTTTTAAGACATGTGCAATGAGTGGCTTGCCTAGCATTGCTGGTTTTCTAATAAACCCTGGCCACACAGAGATGCCTGGGGAGGAGGAAGGGAGGGAGAGCTCTGTGTCCTCCTTCCAGCTCCTACAGAATAATCTGTCTTAATCAGGCCTCCCCATAAGCTTTCATTTGAAAACAAGTTTTGCGCTTAGAAAGTAAAGCTCAAAAGCTGCAGGACTAGGAGAGAACCAAGACCTTCCCAGCTCTAACATTCTGGAACTGAGCACCACAGCCTGCCATATGACAAGCTGGCCTTGCTATTCCCCTCAGAGATGTCACTTAGGAAAAAGCTGACTCACTCATAGGAGTTAAATGGATTCTTCTAAGGGAAGACAACACCAGTAGCTAACTTATTACTGAGCAGGCTGAGTAACACTGATTGTCAAAGGAGCACGTCTACTGGTTGCAAAGTGCCATATGGCTGATTGCGTCTAATAAAATGAGCTCATGTTGAATTGACAATCTGTATATGTCTCTGTTGTCCCCAAAAAGACAGCTGAAAATGATTGAGGGCTGCAAGTCTTTGGTGACTGCACCATGGATACAGTAATTTAACTCAGCTGTCACTAAGCTTGTGCCAGATGTGGCCTAGCAGAGATTTTTGTGTTGATGGGGCGTGTTTCTTGGTGTGACTCATTACAGGTGATGGATGGGGTCAGGCCCAGCTGAGGGGTCCACATGGACTCCCCAGCAGGGGCAGTGCATAGCTGTGAGAGCTGCTCACACATCTCTAAGTCCTCATCCATTCCTTCTGTTCCCACGCCCTGCCCATCTCCTCCCACCAGATACAGTGCCAGGTGGGGAAGGCAAGTGAGGACAGTGGGGAGGGGGGTACAGTGGCAAAGCTCCCCCCCAACACAGTCTGCTTCGTGACTTGTGGCTGGAGGAATCCACCTAGCACCTTTCTTCTGAGCTGAGCTCCACCCTGGGCCCCAGTCGCACCGAGTGCTGGTTAGAGTTCAGAGCTGCAACTCAGGGTGGTAGCTGCAAGCCCCATGTGGCTACTGAGCACTCTAAGTGTGGCAGTTCCAAACTGACACTGGATTTCAAACCGTTGGTATCAGAAAAAGAGAATAGAAAAATCTTACAAATTTTATACCGATTACATGTTGGAATGATAATGTTTTTGATATATGAAATATATGAAGTATATTGCTGAAGTTAATTTCACCTCTTTCTTTTTACTTTTTTTTTTTTTTTTTTTTAGTTAGCCACTAGAAAATGTAAGATGATGTGTGTGGCTCACATTATAATTCTGTTGGGCGCCACTGATCTAGAAAGAATTTGATTTGTAAAGGGGCCCAGATGGACCATTTCAAGGGATTCGGCAAGTGTTTGCCGAGCACCTTCTGTGTGCAGCTCATCCGCCACACAGATGGCTGTCTGAGCTGCTAGGGGAGATGGGAGGTGGGGTCGGAGCAGGGAGCTGCCCCGTTGGAGGAGTGTGGGGAGCAGTGCCCATCCCTGAGCTGAACCACGGACATCTTCCTTAGGAAGCACTTCGAGTGTCTGGACCCAGCGCAGCCTGGAACCCTCCCAATACCTCTAAGGTTACAAGTAATTGTCTAAGGCCTACATTATTCCTGTACACTCAAGCACAGCCCTCCGCATCTCATGGGAAAAGAGAGCCTTATCTCCAAGATGCACTTTGAAGTTTGTAAATAAAAGGTGGGGGTAACCAGTGCAGTGCTGGTTGGCCTCAGCCCATGAGTGGGGCTTGGGAGAGTTTTCTTCTCTTTCTTCTCTTCCTCCCTTCCCTTCCTCCCTTCCATCCTCCTCTCCTTCCTTCCTTTCATCCTTTCCTTCATTCCTTCCTTCCTCCCTCCCTTTCCTTCCTTCCATCTTCCTCTCCTTTCCCGTCCCTCCCTCCCTCCCTTCCTTCCTTTCCTCCCTCCCTTCCTTCCCTCCTTCCCTTCTTCCTCCCTCCCTGCCTCCCTCCCTTTGATGCTTGAGACTAAGCACAGGAAGAGAGAGCTCCTAGCAACATGAAAGCTGAAGATAAACCCCAAAGCCTCCTTTGTCTTCCCTTAATCTGCTTTAAGCTCCCACCAGCTCAAGCCTAATTGAGTTAGTTCTTGAGTGAAAGGGAGCTTTGGTGATGTTAAACTGTTATTTAATCACAAGTGGCAGGTGGGATGTGGGGCAAAGAGCAGGAGAAGTGGGTCTGTGGGAACGTAGAGCTGAGCA
The DNA here is from genome assembly GCF_000951035.1 of Colobus angolensis palliatus. NCBI lineage: Eukaryota > Metazoa > Chordata > Mammalia > Primates > Cercopithecidae > Colobus > Colobus angolensis. Next base: position 2,933,515 of record NW_012113808.1, read on the forward strand.
AAGCCTTCCTTCCTCCCCTCGCATCAGGGAAGGCCCGCGATGCCCTTTCATTAGTATTGCAGCCAGTGTTTTCCAAACTGCTGACCGTAAACCGTTAGGGGATTGGGAAATCAGTTTAGTGGATTTCAGCGAGCATTGTTGAAATGTGGGGGTGGTGTGGCCTGGGAAGAGTATAACAGAAAGTAACAGAAGGCTTTGCATGTAGTGAAAGGGAGTATTGCTTCCTGAAACTTTTGACTTAGATGTGAGTGTGTGCGTGCGTGTGCACGCATGGGTGTGTACACTTAATTGCAACAGAAAATGCACTTTTTACTGTAGGTCGTGAGCAAAAAGTTTGAAAGCTTCTCTCTGATGCTCCCAGAAATAGAGTCCCTGCTGAGGATGGATCAGGAGAAATGACAAGTGACAGAGGACGGGGAACAGGAATCCTTGGCTGTGTGACAGAAAAGGTGGTGGGGAGGTGGGAGGTGAGAGAAACAGCAGGACCTGAGTGCCCAGACCTGGGCAGTTTGTTAGACTTGATGGCCCCACGGTCTGTTTAGTGTTGCATCTGCAGCAGGGAGCAGAGGCCAGGCCCTAGGGGGCACGTGGCTCCACATTCTGAAAATCGAATTAGAGGATAAGAGAATGGAAGCTCTCTTTGAAGAGCTCTGTGCCACATGTATTCACCTGGGATGGGGCGAGGAAGGACAACAATGGAGAGAGTGTTCTGGGAGGAAATTCAGTCCTCACCTGAGTAGACTGTCTGTGGGGGCTTTGCAGAGGCTCAGTGTGGCAGAAGATGACCTTTCTATTTCCATTGTTAAAGAACCCGTCTTGGTCGGGCGCAGTGGCTCATGCCTGTAATCCCAGCACTTTGGGAGGCCGAGGTGGGTGGATCATGAGATCAGGAGTTCAAGACCAGCCTGGCCAATGTAGTGAAACCCTGTCTCTACTAAAAATACAAAAAATTAGCCAGGCGTGGTGGCACGCACCTGTAATCCCAGCTACTTGGGAGGCTGAGGCAGGAGAATTGCTTGGACCCAGGAGGCGGAGGTTGCAGTGAGCTGAGACTGTGCCATTGCACTCCAGCCTGCGCAACAAAGCAAGTCTCTGTCTCGAGAAGAAGAAGAAAAAAAGAGGAACATGTCTTATTCTTTTGCCATTCATCTTTTATATGTATACTAGTCAAAGAATATCATGAGCACTGGGATTCATACTAACTCATTTATTCTGTTGCTAAAACAATTTTTACACTGAACTTTTTCTTTTGGTTCCTCTTAAATAATATCACTATTAAACCCAAAAAATCAGAAAGTGAGCTATTTGGGAAAAAACAAGCACAAAGATGAACTCAACCCTGGTTGAAATATAGCCCTGGGGAAGGGAACTACTTGGTCTCCCAAAGCACAAAGATAGGCGACCTTGTAGCACTTTGAGTGACTGGGCCTGGCAGGTGGCTCCGAATGTTCCTGTTGCCTCTAAGGTTGCAAATGATTGTCTAAGGCCTACATTACACCTTCACACCCATGTGCGACACTCAGCATCTCATGAGAAAAGAGAGCTTTATCTCTAAGATGAACTTTGAGGTTTGAAAATACAAGCAGACCTGCTGTTTCCCAGGGCTGCTGTTGAGACTGCACAGAATGGGTGATTTCTTCACAAATAAACAAGCATTTCACAGGCTGACCAGCTAACTGGCATTTCAGGTGGCTGCAATCTCTTCCTTTGAGGCCTGCCCAGGTGAAGGGACATTTACTTGGGTTTAGCATGTTTGCATCTGAGGAGAAATTTTTAAAAGCATTTTTCTCATGAAGAAAGGGAAACATTTTAGTATTTATTTATTTCTATTTTAGAGACGGAGTCTCACACCGTCACCCAGCCTGGAGAGCAGTGGCGCGATCATAGCTCATTTCGACCTTGACCTGGGCTGGAGGGATTGTCCTGGGAAACTGTTCTTTTCAGATGGCGGGGAGACAGAAAATGCTGATGATCCACAGGGCTGCTCAAGTTTAGAATGCAGCAAAGAAACAGCCAGTTGTTGTGAAATTATTCACCAATCATTACACACAATGACAGGAAATTATTTATAGAAAAAACCCAACACGATTTCTTTCCCCAGCGTCCCAGGGGACGAACCGGGGACGGTAGCACAGGAACGAACCCAGCAGTGAGCTGTCACCTGCGGTGCTGCTCAGCCACCTGCTGTGTCTTCAGTGACTTCCCCTTCAGGCGTGGGGCTTTCTTCCTGCCTGTACCTTAGTGTATCCCAGCAGGATGAAAGCAGGTCTGAGACAGATGTTTCTGGGTTCTGGTGTTTCTCTTTGCCCTGCCCTGGGTTTAGTATACACACATCCACACTGGCGTTGCTTCTAGACCCAGGGCTTATGTCCTGCGACCTTTCTTGACCTTTACTTCTCAAGGTATGAAGGAGGGAAAGGCCCAAAGAAGTGAACTCCCTGCATAAGCCAGGTGGCTGGGGAGGGGTTGAGCAGGCTCATAATTAAGAAGATGACAGACAAGGATGCTGGCATCCTTCACACTGATGTGCTGTGTAAGGTCCGGCTCACAGTTTGACTCTGTCACCCCCAGAGGACCAGGACCATTGAGTGGCACCTTCTGACTGGCACAGCTCCTTTGAGGCTCTCAGAGGTGCAGGTTTTCCTCCAGGCCTGGTGGCTCTTCCTGGAGCGGATGATGCTACCACCCTCTCTAGCAGTCCAGGGTCTGCACAGTGGGCTTGGTGGAGCCAGTGTCTTCAGGTCACAGCTCCCAGCAGAATTCTGCTTCTCTGCTGCCTATGGTAGCTCCTTCACCAGGACCCAGCCAGTGCCAGGAGGGTGGAGTGGATCCTGGAGGCAGGAATGGGGTAGCAGATCCCTGGAGAGCTGAGCCTGAAGGGACCGTGGGCCAGCTTGGGAAGTAAAAAGAGCAGTAGAGAGGCTGGAACCCAGGTGTGGGTCTCAAGTGTGGGCCTCAGGGCATGCGAGGGGGTGTGTCCCCAGAGGGATGGGAAAGTGGGCCCAAAGCTGAGTGAAAGCACGTTTCCAGGAAGAGCTAGGGGACGGAGAGGGAGCGGGAGAAGCAGAGGACTCGTCTGCTGTCCTGGGGACCTGCGGGTCACTGCTGCTGAATCACTACAGCTGCCTAGAAGCTGCTTGGTTGAACCCAGGAGCAGAAGGCCAAGGACCAGAAAGGAAGTTCTTCTCCTTCTCGGGGACCCTGGAAAAGAATCGCGGGCGTGACGGGGCCAGGCGGCACCACAAGGGCATCAGCCTCAGGTGGAGCAGGTCCTGGTCAAAGAGCTCCGTGGTCCAGGCCAAGCTGCTAGAGCAGAGCCCGAGACCCCTGGCAGTGCGATGTGGGTACTGTCAGCACGTACTGGCCTCTGTTCTAGACCCTTCTAGCCACATCACCTTTACCACCTCATTCACTTCTCACAGGAACAGGTGAGGCGGTGACTAGTTGTGCTTTCACTTTAGAGGTGAGGCAATGGAGACCTGGAGACTTGCCTGGGGCCATAGAGAGTCAGAGGCATGGGTCCTCCAGAGCCCATGCTCCCTAATCACTTCTCAGAGTCTGCAGTGATCAGATCCTGGAGACGCAGTGATGAGACCTTATCGTGCTTGTATTGTTAAGGGCCCAAACTGAGCTAAATGGCCAACTGAAAGATGGATAGATAAATTCCAAGGATGCTGTCCTTTGATGGCAATGCCATTTGATTGGCTGATGTATTTATGTATATGGGGGATCTTTAAACCTCTGAATAAGTATATAAATTTTTACCATGCTCATCTGAGGAGTCTCCAGGCCTGGGAAATAGGGAAGGACTGCGCAATTTGCTGTTTTTTTAAGGAGTGGAGCATCTGCCACCATTCTGTGTCTGGCTGCTCTCCCAGAACCTGGTGCACTGACAAGGCCGGGCTGTGGCTCAGGTCCACATCCCAGGAATTGCCCTGCCCTGAGTGCGTTGATGGTGATGTTGGACGTGAAGAGGGCTGTGGGCCTAGTGTGCATACTCTGCCCTTTAGAGAAGTGGATGCTGGGAGTTGTATGTTGTCCCATGTTCCATCTGGCAGGACCCAGTCACCTGGATGCTAGTGTGGTCTGGGCCGACGAGTATCTGTATCAGCTGCCTTCTTAGTGTTCTAAGATTTGCCAGTTCCCTTCCTGGGCTGATGGCCTGCAGGCTGTGCCGGCTGTCTCCATGGGAGCAACGCTGTGGACTGCTGGGTGTCCTAGAGAGGAAGTGGACTACTGAGTTATGTGCTTATGACAGCCTGTGGTTTCTCTGTAGGCTGCAGCAGATCCAGCACACAAGCCAGGGAGACCCTCCTTGCCTCTGCTCCACACCCTTCACCATCCTCTGATTCTGTCCACCTCACAAATGAGAAAACCGAGGCTCCCTAAGGGTCAATGCATTGATCAAGGTCCAACTGCTTGGAAGCGGCATATCCCAAACTCAAAGTTAAGCTTTTCAATGCAAAAGCTGGTGCTACACTGTCGTACCAAGTGCCTGTTACATCTTGTCAGTAATTTTGCTTTGGCAGGACAGACCAGCAATCTAGAAATCATTTCTCAGTGATGCTGAAGGGAACCATGGTGGAGTCGTTTCTTTCATGACCAGAGTGATGTGCCTGCCCCAGGGAGCTCCTGACCTCTCCCTGGACTAATCAGTGATGTTTGCAATGAATTATCCCACCCTGGATTTCCTTCTCCAAAAGAGGGGTGTTGCAGGGGCTCTGCTGTTTGGATAAGGCGGTGAGTCAAGGGAAGATTAGAAGCCTCTTGATCTGCAGAGAATAGTGCATTGTGGGCTCTGGCTGCACCCTACAGGGTGGGGACCCAGGCACTTCCTTTTCTGTATTGCTTGTTTGGAAGGAAAGGGCTCCTATGTCATCCATAGAAACCAAGCGAGTGATGACAAGTGTTCTTGCTCCCATCATGGGTGTCTCTGGCCTGGACAACCAGGAAGAAAATAATGATTAACTTTGCGCCAGCTTTCCTTTCTCTGGTTGATTTGGCAAAGATGCTCTGACTTTCCCTTTTGTTCTGTTTGAGGAAATTTTAGCAGGAGGCAAGATTTTGTCAGGATCCAGTTGTGTTTCCAGGGCATCCAAGCCTCTCCCTGCGGCTCTGGCCCGCCTCCTCTCCCTGCACCAGGCTCTGGCTCCCGGGTACGCCTCCTGCCGTGGAGTACAGGCAGCAGCTATAATGCATGCTTTGTTCAGGGAGCCCTGGGGAGCCAGCTGGCTACAAAAAGTTCCTCCACTAACTGGGCCTGTCCTTGACATCTGACTTCTCTCCTAAGACCTCACTTTCCCCAACTTAAGTGGGATTTTGGATTAATGAAATTATAGCCCTTTGAACTGACTTGAGAATTCTCTCCCAGGCTCAAATTACATCTCCACTCAGTGTGTCTAGATGGCTCCAATACTTTCACAGATCATCCCCTCCCAACCCCTAGGAGATCATCTACATTGCTGTTTTCTAGCTGAAGAATGAGATTCAATAGAACCTACTGCCTGAGACAGTGAGAGCATGTGTGCATTTATTGAGAGCACTATACTAGGCATTTTATACTCATTTTCTCTAAAATTCACAACCCATAAGGTAAATAATGATACAGTATCCCAAATTTTCTGACAAGAAGACCAAGGCTTTTGTCTACAGTTTCTCAGCTAGAGGGTGGCAGAAACTGGATTTGAACCTAATACCTCTAATGCTAAAGACTGTGAGGCTCCATGGTATCCCTGTAAGGCACAAGTTGTCTGTGAGTGCATATTTACAAACACACATGGACAAAAATTTCTGATAGTAGCATCTACAAACATCACATTGAGACGTGAAACAAGCTTCTAATAAATCAAATCGGGATGTCTTCCTTGCTTCTCACCTGGCATGATGCTGGATTTGTGGCAAGATACAAATATGTATAAAGTTGGCCTCCTGTTGCCTCAATACAAGATGCCTTTACATCCTAAAATTGCTATTACTTCAGTTAAAATACATTACACAGTCTACTCCAGCTTGCTTCAGGTCAACATTGAGGTTGTTACAGGGGCCAGCCTCAGAGGTAGACAGAGTTTAGACCTTTCAATCTTGCCCCCGGTGTCCTTCTTTTCTCATTGGGACTTTCCCTTTGAAACTCCCACCCGGTACCCTTGCCCTGGATGGAGTCGTATTCTCTGAAGTATCTTCCATTCAAGTGTCCTAAGAGTCAAGGTCATTCCTGATGGAAATACATGCCCAGGAAAAGAAAATCAACCCTCAATGTGATCTAGGTCCTTTAGATCTAATTTCCACTTTTTTAAAAAATCCAAGGGTCAGAGGGACATATTAAATGACACCATAAGAATATAGCAGCAAGTCCAGACTGGGGGAAACTGCAGGACAAATGACCTGATTTCTTCTCCAATAAGAATTTGTAAAGGGAAAAAAAAGGCCAAGTGTAGGTGCCCGTGCCTGTAATCCTAGCACTTTGGGAAGCTGAGGTGGCAGGATCGCTTGAGCTCAGGAGTTCAGCCTGGGCCACATAATGAGACCTCATCTCTACTAAAAATTTTAAAAAATTCAGTGGGCACGTTGGCACCATAGTCCCAGCTGTTTGGGAGCCTGAGGTGGGAGGATTGCTTGAGCCCAGGAGGTTGAGGCTGCAGTGAGCCGTGATTGTGCCACTGCACTCCAGCCTGGGAGACAGAATGAAACTGTCTCAAAAAAAAAAAAAGAAGAAGAAGAAGAAGAAAAATGGAGGAAGGATTTATAGAACAAGTGGATAAAAAGAAACTTCAGAGACATATCAACTAATCTCAGTATATGAATTTCTTATTAAATCCAGAGTCAAACAAATGAAGTACAAATTACAAGACAATTGCGAAAATGCAAACACTGGCTGCGTATATTATAAGACTAAGGACTAACATTAGTTTCTTAAAAAGTAAGAATAATGTTGTCATAATCATATATTTTTAAAAACAGCCCATATCTTGTAGAGCTATCAATTGAAATACTTAGATATGCAATGATATGATATTTGTTCATACTAATATTTGTTATACCGTAGTCAGGGTAGGCAGCAGTTAATTGCTGGGTGTACAGAAAACATACTATCTGCCATGTGTTGATAATTGTTAAAACCAGGTAATGGATACGTTGGATTACTAAATATTGTCTGTAATTTTATATATATTTAAAATTTTCCATAATAATGAGTTTAAAAAAAAAAGAAAATAAGGGCATACCCCTTTATGCTCCGCCCCCAGTGGGGGCCCAAGTGGAGGGTGGAGAACTTTGATTCCGGATTCAACCAGGCAAGTTGGGCTCGCTGTGCCCACCGCTACCCAACTAGGAGCTCCACTGGATGGAGCCCTGGCCTGATGCAACCATGGCTCGCTGAGGACCAATCAGAAGGAGAAAGAGCTAGCACATTTAGAGGACAATCAGGAGAGTAATGGAAAGGAATTAGCAACACAATGGCGATCTATGAAAAGCACTTTGTAAATTGGGAATTAATACATTCTTTTTAGTTACAATTCATATATTCTTAGAACGAGGGATATAGCAATGTTCACAAATCCTCTTCCAAAGGAATTTAGAAAAAATAATTAGAGGACGGTACAGAAACACAAGGATATAAATGATGTGGAAATGCCAGAGAGAGAACATGGTTGATGGGTAGGAAACTGAGTAATGACCTCAAGCATGCCTGGACCACCCCTGGTCCCAGGCTGGTGAGTTCAGGATGCACAGGGTAGGGCTGTCCTCCTTCCTGCCTGGGTAGTCTGCCTGGCAAGGCTAGCTCTTCAGAGAACCGGCTCAAGAATGGAGATTGCACAAGTGTTTCAGCAAAGTGCTGCCACCTGGCAAGACTAGAATGCCAAGAAAACTAGAAGAGCCAGCAGGAGCAGAGAAGTCCTGTCAAAGTGAAAGTGGGGGAGTGCCTTAGTCTGAGGGTTCAGCTCTCAGACAGTCAGTGTATGCTGGGCGGACAGTGTTGGGGTGGGCCATGCGGCCCTCTTTCTGCCTCCAGCCCTTGCCTCAGGAGCTACCTCTCTGGTCCTCAGATATCCCAAGAAGGCAGGATGGGGAAGGGGTCAGGTCCCTAGTGTTGAGCTGGGAGGGGATCACTTCTCATTTGTCTATTCAGACAGGCTGGTGAAGGACTTAGGACTGCCCTGGTCATGCTGGGCTGATGTCATGCACTCAGGGACCAGGTTTGCATCCTAGCCACCTTCCTACTGGTTTCTGTCCTTGGACAGATTATTCATTTACCTCATCTGTAAAATAGGGACTCCCCTGTGCACTGCTATCAGAATTGAGATTATTGCCACATGTTTCCAGGTAGGGGTTTGAGAGGGAGAATGAGCAGGAGGTAGTGAGGTGCAGGGACAAAACTTGGGCTCCAGGGACAGACAGAGAGGAGAGATAAATCCCTGTTCCTCTTCTTGCCAGCACTTGGATAGGATTTTCAGAAGTTTACATTTTCCCCTTGCTCAAAAATAGTCGTTGTTTTCTTTTGCATTTTCTGGACAAACAAGTAAAAGTTTCTTCCGTAATCCAGCTTCTGTGCGCCATCAATGTTGTAAAGAAAACCAGTAGTACTTGGGAGAGTGGATGTCAGGCGTAGTGTGATTATGTGTGAGAGCTCTTGGGAAGCACTCAGTGTATTGAAACTTTATTTCAAAGAAAGCAAGTGAGAGAAACAAACAAATTAAGGGGACTGCTATGGTCTGAATGTTTGTTCCCCTTCACCCCAACATTCATGTTCTGAAATTTTAACCTCCAATGTGATGGTATTTGGAGTTGGAGCCTTTGGGAGGTGATTAGCACATGAAGGGGGGGCCCTCATGAGTTGGATAAGTGGCCTTATAAAGACATCCCAGAGAGCTCCCTCGTCCCTTCCACCATGTGAGGGCACAGAAAGAAGGTGCCGTTTGTGGACCAGAAAATGAGCCCTCACCAGATACAGAATCTTTGGCACCTTCTTCACAGAGTTCCAGCCTCCACAGCAGTGAGGGAGGAGTTTCTGTGTCTTGGAAAACGCCCAGCCCAAGGCATTTTGTTATAACAGCTGGAATGGACTAAGACAGTGACCATTCTCCCTTTGCTGAAGTGTCAGTATCAACCAAAGCAACACAGGATTTTGAAAGCAGTCAATAAATGAATCACATTAAATCACAGAAAATAATTCTCATATGGAAAAGTTATCTCTTCGTCTCCTTTTGCCTACTAGGAAAGGCTGTCTTCTCTGAGCCTCCTTCCAGTGATCATGCACAGGTGTCGTTTAGAGATTCACCCTCAGATATGGCTTTATTCACATCTGCTACATCAGAGCTCAGCATTCGGGAGCCAGAGCCCACTGGGACAACGGACAGCCACCACCTGGGAGGCAGGGCTGGGACCCAGAGGGCACCCTTTTCTCCAGGACAGGACCACCACAGGCCTGCCTGTCTCTGCACTGGGTCCCCATCTTTGTCCTCTGAAGCTTTACCAGAAAGGTTATCGGCTGCAGGGAGATGGAGATGTGAAGCCACTTTGAGCTCCTCAAAAGAAAGTTGCTCTAATACGACCAAACTCAGTATCTTTCAGAAGGTGGCCACTTACTGTTGTGAATGGAAGCCCTAAATGATGACCTGGAATTGCAGCCTCACCGAGAGGCTTCCCCAGGGATCTCAGGCATGCAGCACTCACTCAGCCACAGAGATGGCATCTGAATTGCCTTCTGTCCGTGGAGGGGCAACAGCAATGACCCCACAAAGTAGTAGGGGGGACCTGGTTGTGGGCAGACTGAGACAGGGCCTGAAATATGCCAGGGAGTGGCTAAGTGGCAAACGGGAGCTAGAAATGGAGGGACCTCAGGAGGGCAGCTCAACTGAGCACAAGTGGCACTCTCTGAGCAAGCAGCAGAGCTGTGAGGTCATGCTTGTCGCATCCAGCTACCTGCACAGTGGGTATTCCCTCCTCTCCCTAGCCCCCTGCATCAGCCCAGTCTCCATCCTGCTGGCTCTCCACTTGCTGTGGTGCTGGAAAATTCCAGCTGAGGGCATTTCTACCAAGTTATTACTGACCAATAGCATTTAGCTTGTTTCTCTTCTCAGAGAGAAACAAGTTTAAAAAATAGTTTGCTTCTGCTTCTGCTCCTCCTCCTCTTCCTCCTCTTCCTCTTCTTGCTCCTCCTCCTCCTCCTTCTTATAGAGACACGGTCTCACTCTGTCACTCAGGCTGGAGCTGGAGCGCTGTGGGGTGATCACAGATCACTGAAGCCTTGAACTCCTGGGCTCAAGTGATTCTCCCACCTCAGTCTTGCAGTAGTTAGGACTATAGGTGTGCACCACCGCACTCAGCAAAATTTTTTGTAGCAATAGGTCCATTATGTTGCACAGGCTGGTCTCACACTCCTGGGCTGAAGGGATCCTTCTGTCTTGACCTCCCAAAGCACTGGGGTTACAGGTGTGAGCCACTGTGCCCAACCACAAAATAGTTTTCATTTATTGTACATTTATGTGGCATAACCTGAAATTTTTTCAAATCGAATCACTCTATCCAACTTTTATTTTGTCATGTGTTCTTCCAGTTCTCATCCATTTGCACAAGAAAGGTTCATTTAATAATTTCTCATTTGACAAATGCTAGTGCCTGCTATGTCATCCTAGAGTTTCACAACTTATTTTATGCTACTGAGAGCTCTGAGAAGTTCTGCCGTAAAAAAATCAAACAATCTTTTCCACTTTAGCTCATCATCTTTTTTCCTTGATACAAATTCTGGTGGATTTATGCAGCAGAATAGTTTACAACTTCAGAGTCTGATATGGAGCCCCAAGACCCCTGTCACAATCCAGCACTTGAACTGGGGCGGGTCTAAACTGAAATGTGCTATAAGGATAATATCCATGTCAAGTTAGGAAGACAGGGCAAAAAGAAGAACATAAAACCTCACATTAACAATTTTTATTTATTTATTTATTTTTAGACAGGATCTCACTCTTGCCCAGGCTGGGATGCAGTGGTGCAATCATGACTCACTGTAGCCTTGACCTCCCCGGGCTCAGGTGATCCTCCCACCTCAGCCTCCTGAGTGTCTGGGACTAGAGGCACGTGCCACCACACCCAGATAATTTTTGTATTTTTTGTAGAAACAGGGTTTCACCAGTTCACCCAGGCTGGTCTCAAACTCCTGGGCTCAAGTGATCCTCCCATTTCAGCCTCTCAAAGTGCTCGGATCACAGGCATGAGCCACCGCACCCAGCACATTAGCAATTTTGAGGGTGGTGGTGGAGACGGGCAGGGAGGATGGGAAAATGCCCATCAAAGGGTACAGAGTTGCAGTTATGTAAGATGAATAAGTCTAAGAGATTTAATGTACAACACGAGGACCACAGTTAATAATATCGTATTGTGTTGTATACTGGAAATTTGCTAAGAGAGTAGATTTTAGGTACGCTTAACCACACACACACACTCACACACACACACGTGCAGTAGCTAACTATATGGATAATGGGTATGTTAATTTGCTTGATTGTAGTAATCACTTCACTACATATATGTATATCAAAATATCAGGTTGTGCACCTTAAATACATACTGAAAATAAAACAATTTTTATATGGATGATGGGTTGAAATGATAGTATGATGGCTATATTGGGTTAAATAAAATGTTGCTAAAGTTAACATTATTTGTTTCTTTTTTTTATTTTTTAGGGGAGTAGGTCTCATTCTGTTGCCCAGACCAGCCCAGACTCCCCTCCGACCCTGCCTCACTTCCACTGCCAGGATGGGATCTGTCCTTAGGTGGCCCACACAGTCCTCCCAGGTATCTGCAGCTGCTGCTGGAACCTCCGTCACGCAGGCAGAAATGGGGTTTTTGGCCCTGACATGGTGTCTTCTTACATTCCCCCTGAGCTGGCTGCTAGAACTGGGTCAGGTCTCTAAATGCCCTTCAGTCTTTCACAAAGCAGGGCGCACGGGGTGTGTGAAAGTTCAGGCTGTGCTGATGGGAACAACCCATCCCGTCCTTTCCCTTTGCTCCTCCCCAGCGTCGGCTGAAGCTCTCCTTTATTCACTGGCCAGGTTATCTCATAAAGAAGGCGCTAGCTTCCGAACTCAGTCAGCACACCAGTGAAACAGCCTGAGATCATTTGAAGCTGGTTTCGGGGCTTTGTTTATTCTTTCAGTTTTTCTAAAGTTACTGAAGGAGGAGCATAATTCAGAGCAACTGAGAATTTTCTAGTAACTCTTTTTTCTCTGCCCCCTCCTCCCGCAGGAGGATTTAGGTAGGAGCCATTACTTATTACTCTTAAGTGAGTTTGCCCTTTTGCTCAAGGATAAATTATAGTCAAATCTTATAATAAACTCATATATATATATGAGTTTATTAAGTATTAACTCACATGATCACAAGGTCCCACAATAGGCTGTCTGCAGGCTGAGGAGCAAGGAAAGCCAGTCTGAGTCCCAAAACTGAAGAACTTGGAGTCTGATGTTTGAGGGCAGGAAGCATCCAGTACGGGAGAAAGATGTAGGCTGGGAGGCTAGGTCAGTCTCTCTTGTCACATTTTTCTGCCAGCTGATAAGATTGTGCCCACCCAGATTAAGGGTGGGTCTGCCTTTCCCAGTCCACTGACTCAACTGTTACCCTCCTTTGGCAAAACCCTCACAGACACACCCAGGATCAATACTTTGTATCCTTCAATCCAATCAAGTTGACACTCAGTATTAACCATCGCATTCACATAGGGCCTGGATTGAAGTTACTGGTTTTTGTCAAACCATACGTTGGGAAATACCTGCGGCACAACAAAGGGTCCCAATTTGGAATTCCAATCCCATATTTGGAATATGTAGGTTCAACCCCTGGCTATACCAAGTTTTCCCAGTGAGGCCACTCATCTCTTAACCTTAGTTTACTCTCTATAAAGTGAGGATACTAGTAGAAATACACCCTATGCCAAGTTGTAAGGATTCACCCAAATAGCGGAAGTAAAAACCTTTGTAAACTGCAAAGCTATGCAAATAGAAATGGTCATTGTTTATCAACAGTGTGCATGAAGAGTACAAACAAGATTGGGAGAAATGAAATGTTAAGACCATGTTTTAAAACTCTATAAGCGTTCTATCTTCGTATGATTGATGTGCTAATTCCAACACCGTGTATTATGACCAGCTCTCTAATGACCTCTGTTTGAAATCAGACCCTTCCCACTCTGTTACCTCCTAGAGATCCTGCCAGATATGCCCAGAATAGAAAGGGGACCAGCCAGGACAAAGGGGGGCAGCTTCTGCAGAGGCAAGGCTTGTTTCTCTTGGTTTTATTCACTGCTTATAAGGAGAAGTTAGTTCCTGAAATCCCAATAATTGACTCACCATCACTTTAGAAGACTGATTTTTATATGGAAAAGATATGTTTTCCTGACAGAGTATAAAAAGATAAAAGAGCATCTAGCCCACTGCAAAGAGAGGTCTTATGAAATTCAAGGGCTGAACCCCAACTTTCCATGAAAAGAAAGGTCATCTTGGTCAAATTAAACATAGGCACTTGCAGTCCGTATTGTCAGCAGAAGGACAGCCTGCTGGTCCAGCGAGCATGCTTCTTTCTTATGCTGCTTGCTCTCTGTCACCTCCAGAAGATTCACTCCCTACCTTCTTCCTCCCTCTTCCTCCCCTCCCCCTTTCTTTTCTGGTAGTATTTGTGTCTACTTAAGCCACACATTATCTAAATCCTACTTAAGATAAACAGGAAAACGGAAATGGGATTTAGAAGTTAGTGTGGAAAAGTCCTTGAAATTTTCAACTCAGTGTATGAAAACAAAAGACGGTTAGGTAGGACACAAAAAAAAAACAAAAAAAAAAAACCAAAAAAAAAAACCAAAAAAAAACTGCAGAGATTTCTAAGAACTGAATTTGAGAAATATTTGCAAGCAAATCATACAAATGCATTAACAGCTGTACCGCACCAGAAGCACCTTTGTGGATAAGTAGGAAGCTATTCCTATTAGACAGTGTAAAAGAAGACAATTTTAAAAGGCTTAAAGTTTTACAATTTTTACAGATTACAATTTGAGAAGGCAAATTTTGGGGATTATAGGCATTAAGAATGAGGAGCATGGATATCAAATGGACCTTAATGAAATGGCAGCTGGGTGTGGTGGCTGATGCCTGTAATCCCAGCACTTTGGGAGGCTGAGGCGGGCAGATCACGAGGTCAGGAGATCAAGACCATTCTGGCTAACACAGCGAAACCCTGTCTCTTCTAAATATACAAAAAATTAGCCGGGCGTGGTGGTGGGCACCTGTAGTTTCAGCTTCTCAGGAGGCTGAGGCAGGAGAACCGCTTAAACCTGGCAGGCAGATGTTGCAGTGAGCCAAGATTGTGTCACTGTACTTCAGCCTCGGCAACAGAGCGAGACTCCATCTCAAAAAAAAAAAAAAAAAAAGAAAGAAATGGCATAGTTGTTGAGAAGGAACTTCCAGTGTGTTTAATTAATCCTGGATACTCACATAGGATTAGAGATCTGTGATGCTCGTTTATGAGCCTCTACTCCCCAGTCTTCCTCACTTGTAGGATGGGTCCCCTCCCACTGCCCACCTCAAATCCTGCAGGATTCCGCTACAGCCTGTGCCTCCTCTGAGCATGTCCATCTCTTGGGAAAGATGTGGGGCAGGAGGAGAGAGGGGAAAAAGCAAGAGATGATAAGGTCACCCTGAATTGTCTTTTTATAAATAGAGAAAAAGATTAAATGACTGTCTTAGTCTGTTCTGGCTGCTATAACAAAATACCATAGACTGGGTGGCTTATAAACAGGAGAAACTTATTTCTTACCGTTCTGAAGGCTGGAAGTCCAAGATCTAGGTGCCAGCAGGTTCTGAGTTGGGTGAGGGCCACTTCCTTGTTCCTGGGTGGTGCCTTCTGGCAGCATCTTCCTATGGTGGAAGGGAGTGGGGAGCTCTCTAGGGTCTCTGCTGAAGGACAATAATCTCATTCAGGAGGGCTCTGCCGTCATGACCTAATCACCTCCCAAAGTCCCCACCTCTTAATACCATCACCCTGTATTAAGATAGGCTATTAAGGATATTAATAGGATATTAAGATGGGATAAGGATCTCAACATAGGAATCTGGGGGACACAAACATTTAGATCCTCGCAAGGATGCTCCAAAGGTCACACGGCAAGAAAAAAGGAGAGCCCGGTTCTGCCACTCCATTTCTCAGCTGAACGAGGTTCATTTTTACTGCAGTTTCAAAGAGAATTTGTCAAGGGCGTGTGGAGTCAAAGAACAGAGTTTTCAAGGCAGGGCTGATCTCAACTGTTTTGAGATTGTTCCCATTCTTGAGGTTCTTTGTTCCTATCCCTTCAGAGGTTGCAGGAAAAGATCTCCTTCTGACTGCTGCATAGAACTAGCTTCTTATACCATCTTAAGGGTCCCCCAGCCTGGAAGCAGAAGAGAGCCACCATCAGTCTCTGGCTGAAGTGGCCCCGTTGTGTTGTTAAACGAGGCTGATTTATGATCAGTTCCTTGCTGGTGCAGGTGTCATGGGCCCAGAATCAAAGATGGGCACAGGTCTTCCAGATTCTTCTCATGTTGTCCAGACACAGCCAAAAGGAAGCAGACATGAGTTTAGACCCCTTCCCAGTTTGCCTATTTTGTGAGGCTTTGGTGCTCACACACAGAACTGAAGCCAATCAGTAGGATCCTTTCCCCAAAAGTGGACATGATTGCCACCCCAGCACCTCCCTTGACAACAGGCAACCCTGAGAGAAGCAAGATGATTACAGTGAGTCTGCAGGAAGCCAAGAAGAGCAATAGTTACTCATTTTCGTCAGTGCATTGAGCAGGTGTGTTTAGACAAGCGCAGGCTGCCCCAGGAGGGTGGTGTTGTCAGGGTCCGTGCACCCCTCGGGGGATACAGGGAGCGTACAAAGGAGAACACGCACTTCAGTCCCAGCCTCTGCCTGCCCTCAGAGGCCACAGACTATAACTCACCCATGCTTCCCATCATGATAGCTTCAGTCCAAATGGGGGCCCCGCTGGCATCATCAGCTGTCCAACATCCAGAGCCAACTCTGAGCCTCTGATCTGAGGATGTCTCCAAACCTGGGGTCCCAGTTTGTCACTGTGTTGAATCAATCCTGTGCACAACCGGGGTCCAAGAGTGAATACCCCTCTTTGAAGGAGAAAGGGTTGGGCTTAAGAAATCAGTCCCATAAAATTTTGTTTTGTGACCAAGAGGAAAAGGGGTGGTTCTATAGTGGTCTTAGAGTTGAAATAGCCACCTTCCAGTCTGATATGTCTGCTTACTGCCTCTGTAAATTTGATTGAGTGCTTAGCTTCTCTAAACTGGAGTATGGCCACTGATAAAATGGGAATAGTGACTTCCCTACAGGATGATTGCAAGGATTAAATAAAGTAACATGGAAAAGCTTTGTGCTTTGCAAACTTTAGGTATATAGTCTAGAATATCTAGAACAGCTCTTAGCCTGGCATAGGGCACTGTGTCCACTCCATGGCCTGGCCTCGCCTCTGCTCACCCTCAGCACACCCCTCGTCCCTGCCCCCACCCCCATTCTCACAGTGCCATGAATAGCTCTGGGCTATAACTCTGTTCCTATAACTTCCTCCTTCTCCTTCATGGATGCATGCATTCATCCCCTACCACCCTATTTGTCCCTAAAGTGACAAGCTTCCATTCAAATATCTTTTCTAGGCACCTTGCTGGCCTTGTCACTGCTTGGAGTTGAGGTCATGGATCCTTGATTGGTTTGGCCCAGATGTCTTGCTCTCTTCAGCCGACCACACACCTTCTTGGCACTGAGATGGCCGAGGCGGCTCCTCAGTCACATACGAGGGGCTGAACTGCAGCCCCATCACCTCCTCATGCTGTGCCCGGGGGAGCCTCTGCAGGCAGCTCCTCAGCGCTGGCCAGCTAGCAGAAAGTAGACAGCAAGTTTGGCAGTGCTACCTCATGGTTAGTGTAGTCAAGGGAAATCAGAGATGCTTTGCCCAAACCAAAAGGAGCTCTCTGAGAAATGGCACCACAGTGATGGCACGTGCTGATTTATTCACTGAGCCATGTTTCATGGGTGCCTGCTGTCAGGCCTGGCTTAGACTCACAGAGGCCTGTTGCAGAAGGAGTGTACAGTGGGTAAGTAAATACATACAGCACTGTGCTGTTCAGGAAGGAAGTAGGAATGCACTAGAGACAGTGAGTGGGGCCCTTCAGGAGGTGCAGCCCTGAGGGTGAGGTGTTCACAGACTGTGAAGTAGGGAAGGAGGCCCAGGCAGAGAGATCCAGGCAGAGGGACTGTGCAGGCCAGAACCAGAGGGACCACAGGCCAATGTCTGCCTCTATTGCCTCTGCATCCCTTTGGGGTCCAACCATTAGGTGATTCTGTTTGTCAAAGCTCAGGCTCCTAGGGAGGGACCTGAGCCCTTGCGGTGGTTTTCACAGTTCTGCAAATATTTGATTGGTGTTTCCTTATTATTTTTAATTGTAAAATATTTCAACCAGACAGAAAAAATACAGAGGATAACACAGCAAACACTACGTATCCATCAAACAGATTTTATAAATGTTAATTTCAGAAAACATTAAAGATTTGAATGTATAGATTCAGATAAATCTCTCAACATGAAATTTATATCTACTTCTTCCTTTTCATTTTCATTTCTCTCTCACACACACATACACGTACATATCTATATTCAATATATATTTGAATTATGAAAAGTGATACGGCCTTAGACTATTTTTTGCTGCTATAACAGAATGCCACAGACTGGATAATTCATAAAGAACAGATATTTATTTCTTACAGTTCTAGAGCCTGGGAAGTTCAAGATCAAGGGGCTGGCATCTGCCAAGGACCAAGGACCTTCTTGCTGCATCATCCCATGTTGAAAGGTAGAAGGGCAATAGAGCATGTGTGAGCAAGAGGTGCTGAACTCATTTTTTTTCTTTTATTTTAATTGACAAGTAATAATTGTACATATGTGTGGGATATAGAATAATACTTCAATACATGTATACAATGTGTGATAGTCAAATCAGTGTAGGCCAGAACCAGAGAGACCACAGAGCAAACTCACAAACAAACCCACTCTCACAATAGCAAACCCACTTCCAAGACAACATTAATCCATTCACACCATAGCACACACTTGGGTGGACTGTAAGCAAAATTTAGACAAACTCATCAGGCTATTTTTGTGTTAACCTTAGAGTAAAGGCTCTCTCGCCCTTTTGTGCACTTTGTTAGACTTTCTTAATATGAGCCAATGGTTACAAAGTCTGTAGCTCTATAGGTGGTCACTTACGTCAATTTGTCCAAGTGACAACAGCGAGATGACAAAAGCAGCAGTATAAAACAGCGGGCAGGAGCCTAGACTCCAGGATGGGTCCCTGTGCTGTCATTCTCTGTCCATGCAACCTCAGTTATCTCTTGCTGTCTCAGCTTCTTCATCCGTAAAATAGATACTAATCATATTACCTCATAGTGTAGTTGCAAGGGTTAAATAGCCAATTCGTGCAAATAACCTAGAACAGTGCCCGGCCCTTGGTAAGGCCCCAAAACCATTGGCTATGACCATTGTTAATTGATGTTACTGTTATTGTTAGCATTGCACCTGCTTGGCAGATGATCTTGTCAAGGCATGACAGTGGTTTTCACGGTTATTATACATTTTGCATGCTTTTTGTTTTACTTTTATATTTATGAATGCTTTGTGTTGGGGGAAAGTGGAACCATAATTAAAAACTGGAACTTGCCGGGCACGGTGACTCACGCCTGTAATCCCAGCACTTTGGGAGGCCGAGGCGGGTGGATCACGAGGTCAGGAGATCGAAACCATCCTGGCTAACACAGTGAAACCCATCTGTACTAAAAATACAAAAAATTAGCCGGGTGTGGTGGCGGGTGCTTGTAGTCCCAGCTACTCGAGAGGCTGAGGCAGAAGAATGGCGTGAACCCGGGAGGCGGAGCCTGCAGTGAGCCGAGATGGTGCCACTGCACTCCAGCCTGGGAGACAGAGTGAGACTCCGTCCCAAAAACAAAACAAAACAAAAAAACCAAAAAACAAAACAAAACAAAACAAAAAAACTGGAACTTGATGCCTTGTTTAAAATGAGAAATTAAATAAAGGACTTTCTGATACGTGCAAAGACATTGGCTAGGCTCATGGCAAAATGACGTCATACCAACGTGCCAATCAATTCTCACCCAGTTGCCACCCATAATGACAAACTGTAAGACAGAAAAGCAAAGGAATGAAAATGGCCCCTTGAAGTCCGGAGAGTGAGGTCATACTTGCCTCTCTGGGCGGATCACTTATCGTGACAAACATCTTTTCATTCCCTTAGTATGCTTATGCTGTTCCTGCCAAACTAAGATATCTTTTGAAGATAAAACAAAACATAAAAATAGGGCTTTCATCTTATTTCAGTGCGAATGGAATGTTACTGAAAAATATATAAAAACAAATTATACCAGCACATAAAATACATGCATGGGTCTGTGCAACAGAAGTTACCTCTATTACACACATCAACTGAAGTTATACAATGAGAAAAAACCTAACTTATTAGGTAAACTTGGCATGAAGTGGATAAAATGAGCAGCAAAATATGCCACCATCTGATAACAGAGCCCAGAGAAGGATCTGAGAAGCTTGGCGCTGACTTGATGGCTGAGACCGAAAGCTGAGATTGGGACATTCTGTGGTTCATCTGGGTAAGAGTACCCATGTGCTGGGTTTCTTCATTGTAATGATTTTCGCAAAGTATGTTCACCAAGATGAGCAAGATTTGTTGGATGTAAAACCTGACACATTTAAGAGGGCCAAAAAGCAAACACTCCATTCAGCTAGTTTTTAAACACACCATGGAGTAAATCAGCAAAAGCGCAGCAGCGTCTGCAGCCCCAGGGCAGCAGCACTTGGAGGAGGAACCACATGGGTTTCTCACACTAGATTGGCCCTGGGCTGCATGGGTTTCCACTTGGTCAGGTCTCTGAGTGGGTTTACACCTGAAGATGGCCAGGTTGTGGACAGGTGGCAGTTGTCACTGCCTGCCCTCTCACATTGAATCTGGGTGTTGAAGGCAGGGGGCAGAGTCCTGAGAACAAGAGAAGCCCATTCTATCAGCTGCTTCTTCCTGACGGGCAGCGGCTCTGTGGGAAACACAATGGTGGTTCTAAATTGCCAAGTGGTTCAGAAGACTGGGACTTTGTGAAGGTGTGTCATGAACATCTCAACCAATTTTATTCTCCATATATTCCTCACTTCATGAAACAGTGCTCTGTGATTTAACATTGTTTTTAATAAGTTTAAAGCGTACTTCCAACAATTATAAAATTAACATTCTAAGATGTAAGAAAGTGGTCTAGCCTTAGTGGTGCTTAGGATAATGGTGCTGTCTTACAATGGTAATTTGCACAGATAAACACTGTGCGAGGATCTTTCAACTTGGCACTGGATATTGCTGTGGAAATTGTCAATTTTATTAACAATGATTTATAAAGGTATGTAAAAATTTGCCTTTTCGTAGTAAAGTTTGATGTCTATCTCTAGAGAAGATGTAATACCGGTAGGAATATTTAAATGACACTATGTATATATAGTGACACGAAATCACTATATATATACCTACACACACACACGTATATACAGTCACACATTGCTTAACAACTGGTGTATGTTCTGAGAAATGTATTGTTAGGTAATTTCATCATTGTGTGAACATCACAGAGTGCAGTTACACAAAGATAGATGGTATAGCCTACTACACACCTAGGCTATATGGTACAGACTATTGCTGTCAAGCTATAAATCTGTATAGCATGTTACTGTACTGAATCTTACTGTACTGAATTGTAACACAATGGTAAGTATTTGTGTATCTAAACATAGAAAAAAGACAGGAGAAACGTCGCATGAAAGATAAAAAGTGGCACACTTGCAGAGGGCACTTACCATGAATGGAGCTTGCAGGACTGGAAGTTGCTCTGGGTGTCAGTGAGTGGTGAGTGAATGTGAGGGCCTAGAACATGATACTACTGCTGATGTTATAAACACTACACTTAGGCTACACTAGAATTATTCTAAAGTGATTGCTCTACAACTTTATGACAGCTACAATATTAGTAGGCAATAGGCATTTTTCATCTGACAGGACAATAGACATTATAATCTTACATGACAACTGTCTCATCACACTTTAACATCGACCAAACCATTGTTATGTGGCACATGACTGGACACACATATATATGTATTTTTTCCTTTTACAAACGTAGGAACTCTACCCAGCTAAATACCTCCAGATATAACATGCTTGCTCCAATTTGCATGTTTTGCTGATATTTTTAATGAACAGAACAAATTCAGTTCAGGCTGTGAAGGTTCTGATGTTATGGTAATTACAACTGCAGAAAAATTGTTGGCAATTAAAAAAAAAAGAAAAACTTAAACTCAACCTGAAAGAGTAAACAAATCTGACTTTTAAAACTTTGCTTAAATATTTTGCAAAGATGAGCATTATAGTATCTAAGATTTTTTATTTTAATGACATTATTTAAGATTTAAAATGTTTCAAAAGATATATTAAAAGAATATTTTCACCAGAAATGGAGAAAGATTCTTCGATTTTTTCCAGATTTAATACTTACTAATTAATGATTTGAAACAGTCACTTAGAGCTTTTTTTGATTCATGATTTAACGTTGGAACAAAAATATTTTGTGAAATGTGAAATTTATATGAAATTAAAATTTGTGTCTGTAAATAAAGTTTTATTGGAACATGGCCCTGCTCATTTGTTAACACATGGTCTGTGGCTGCTTTTGAGATACAAAGGCAGAGGTAAGTAGTTGTAACAGAGACTATAAGACCCACAAAACCTAAAATATGTACTACTTGACCCTTTACAGAAAATTTTGCCAATGCTTAATCTAGATCAATTTGCTGAAAAAGCATCTCGAGGTTGCAAAATGAATTATTTAAAAAACATTAGCATACACACTTGCTTATCTGAGTGTCCCAGACCTTTCTCACAGTACTGCAACTAAAACAATGCATAGAAATAAACTGGATGGTAGGGCTGTTATTAGTATTTCAAATTCTTGTTAAATAAATAGCACTTCTTAATTTGCTAAATAAAATTTTGATTTAAAAAGTTGTGATATTTCTTTTTTTTTTTTTTTTGAGATGGAATCTTGCTCTATCACCCAGACTGGAGTGCATTGGCACAATCTCAGCTCACAGCAACCTCTGCTTCCTGGGTTCAAGCAATTCTCCTGCCTCAGCCTCCCAAGTATCTGGGATTACAGGAACGCACCATCATGCCCAGCTAATTTTCATATTTTTAGTAGAGACAGGGTTTCATCGTATTGGCCGGGCTGGTCTTGAACTCCTGACCTCAGATCATCCACCCACCTCGGCCTTCCGAAGTCCTGGGATTACAGATGTAAGCCACCGCGCCTAGCCTCATTTCTTCTTCTTATTCTTCTTCTTTTTTTTTTTTTTTTCTGAGACGGAGTCTTGCTCTGTCACCCAGGCTGGCGTGCAGTGGCAAGATCTCAGCTCACTGCAAGCTCTGCCTCCTGGGTTCACGCCATTCTCCTGCCTCAGCCTCCCAAGTAGCTGGGACTACAGGCACCCGCCACCAAGCCCAGCTAATTTTTTGTATTTTTAGTAGAGATGGGGTTTCACCATGTTGGCCAGGCTGGTCTTCAACTCCTGACCTCATGATCCACCCGCCTCGGCCTCCCAAAGTGCTGGGATTACAGGCATGAGCCACTGCGCCTGGCCCAGCCTTATTTCTTGATTGAATCTTTAACTACTGTTGTAGATTGGAAGTAGCATAAATTTGTGCCAGTGAAATATCAATGTGTGGTTTTATATTAGGGGCTTTGGCTCAAGATTTCATTAAAAAATGGAGCCCTCTCTTGTAAAACTGTGAAATTCATCAGAATATATGAAATAAAAGTTGAAGAAAGTAGGATCCCTGGGCACTTAAGTCCTATTCTTTTTTTTTTTTTTTTTGAGTCGTTCTCTGTCACTCAGGCTGGAGTGTAGTAGTGTGATAACATCTCACTGCAGCCTCAACCTCCCAGGCTCAAGCGATCCTCCCACCTCAGCCTCCTGAGTAGCTGGGACCACAGGTGCACGCCACTATGCCCTGCTAATTTATTTATTTATTTTTAAATAGAGATGGAATCTGGCTATGTTGCCCAGGCTGGTCTCAAACTACTGTGCTCAAGCAATCCTCCTACTTTGGCTTCCCATATTGCTGGGATTAAAAGTGTGCGCCACTGAGCCCAGACTTAAGTCTATTCTTCAAGG
>NW_012113808.1:2957037-2960664 GCF_000951035.1 Colobus angolensis palliatus
CCAGGCTGGTCTCAAACTACTGTGCTCAAGCAATCCTCCTACCTCAGCCTCCCAAAGTACTGGGATTACAGGCGTGAGCCACCACGCCCGGCCTACTAAGCTCTTATTTCTTAACTGAGTTGTGCCCTTTGAGAGATCTACAATTGATTTTTAATTTTACACTTTCCCCAACTTACAGGTCAAGCCAGGGAGAGACCCTAAGCAAATATTAGTCTTAAGATATTACAAATGACTAGAAATGTACAGTTAAGAAGCACCTTTGCACATGCAATCTCAGCAGATTTTGGAAGAGCTGGTCATAACTCTGTAAGTGAGGTCAGTGGCTTGGCCAAGGCTCGGGTACCTGATGAATGCTCACTGCAGTCAGGGCCTGAATGTCCGGCTCCAGGTTTAGTGTTCACCACTGGCCTTTCAGCTCCAGCATTGATGCCTTAGGCAAGATAAGACTGTTGGGGCTGAGGGTAGGAAAATGGGCCATGAGAGATGTCCCAACCTGACTGACGCATGTCTGTGGTCTGTGGAGACACACAGGCTGGGCAGCTGTGAAAGGGTTCAGGTGTTAAAGGGACTGAGCCTTTACTGAGTGCTTCTCATGCATGTTCTCATTCATTCCTGAGACAACTCCAGGAAATAGGTTCTAAATCCCCATCTCACAGATGTGGAAGCAGAAGCTTTGTGAGTTCAGTAATCTACCCAAGGGGACACCACTGGGACACTGTGGAGTCCCGATTTGAGCCTATTGTCTGTGGGTCTCTGTCCCTCCAGCTGCCTCCCACCAGTCGCTCTCTCATCCTGCCACATGTGCCTCTTATACACGGGGCCGCTTATCTGAAACCAAGGAAAGAGCCAGTGCCCTCCCAGGGGACCTGACATGGGTGGCATCCCCCAGGACAAGTAAGTCCAGGCAGGGAAAGAGGAGATGGGGCAGCTTCCAGTCAAGACAGCAACATGAGGTGGGGAGAGGGGCTGTGCCCCCGGGCCCCAGGGCTGAGGAGACCCTAGGAAACCCAAGGAGCTACGTCCACATGGGGCTGCTTGTCTCCTGCTTTGGGGATGCTTAGTGCCACTGTCTTCTGCTCTGGGACTATGGAAGATAGTTCAAAACCTGCCATGTTTACTCGGAAGGCTGAGGCTAGAGGACCGCTTGAGACCAGGAGTTCGAGTCCAGCCTGGGCAACATGGTGAGACTCCATCTCTTAAAAAATAAACAAACAAATGAATAAATAGCCTGCCATGATTTTCCCATTCCTGGTTGCAAACTCTTGGTAGGCAACTGCTGCTCCTCTTTCTTTCCAAGCTCATCCTAACTTTTCCTCTGCTCATTCTAAAACAAGAGAGGAGAACGCTTTTCTGCTTCAATGTAAGTGAGTAAGTGTTGAAGAAATATGCTGGATCACATGTATCCAACCCCATGGACCCTTCCCTTTGACTAAAGGCAGAGTGAGTGGTTCCCTGGGAGAGCCGGGTGGATCTATGTGAGACGGACAGGCCTCTCCACTCAGGGGACTGCTCAATGGGATTGACCACAGCACCGTGCATGCCAGCCAGTACACACTGCCTGGCTCCCTTTGCTTGCCAAACGTTTATTATGCACCACCTATATACCAAGGCCTGTAACAGTCCTTGTGGATACAAAGACAAATTATAAAACGTCTCTGCCTGAGTCATGGCTCCAGCAGGTTGCCAAGAGAGGCATCAGTTCCAATTGTGTCACAGAGAGCAGAATGCGTTTGCATCATCTGTGTTTCCTCAAGCCTCACCACAAGGAGGCTAAACATAGGGCCACCTTGATCATCATGATAAGAATGTTTTTCTGGTCCTCCTCCCCTGGAAGGATCTCATGTGGATTGTGAAGGAATGTCATCCTTTTCTTGTGACCCAGAGCCAGCCTTTTATTCCACCCTCTCCAGCACAGACTAGTTCTGACTCATGCCCATACAGGAGGGAAAGCGGAGACCAGGAGGAGAACTCGCTTACCTGGCCGATGCCTCCGCTGCTCGCCAGCCACAGGGCCAGAACCTGCCAGAGGGGCTCATGAGCATCATCCACTTCCTTCTGCTTAGATGAGCTGTTTGACCCTAGAAGGCACTGAGCTCTTTCAGAGCCCCCTGGCCGTCCACGTGGGTTGCTGACATGAGGCCATACAGGCAGCAGAGGGGACTTAAGACAGAAGCAGTGTAGGGTGAGTTTTCCAACGCCTGATCGGAGCATCTTGCCTGGGATATTTGTTGTGTTTGGGAAGCACTGCATTCTATAAGCTCCTCTGAAAATCACAGTGCATGCCGGTGTAACAAAGACTTGAAGAGTCCTGCGATAAAATCAAAACAAAATAAAACACACTCGGACACAAAATCCTGTTTGTCTAAATTACCACTTTCCTCAAGTGTTTTTTATTGGATCGAGGGTTTCTTTTTTCTCACTGGAAACTTCTTCATCCTACAGAACTAAGGCCTGTGGGCAGGCAACCCTGCCCTAGGGCATCAAGGCGGGAGGGTTGGGGGTGAGGGGGGCACCCGTTGCTCTTCCTCCAGCTTCCACCTCCCAGTGGCAGGACCCGGGAGCCAGGATGTCCCACTCCCCACTCCACTCCTGGCTGTGGTGGTGTGTGTCCCACATCAGAGGCAGCTGTAGTTGTTGATTGAAATGGGACATACATTTCTACACGTTGTTAGCTGAACTCACTGGTAGGAGGACACACACACTGAGGAAAGAATCTTGGCTTGGGAATTAGACAGACAAGGGGGTGCTATAGCCTATTTTACATCTGTGTGATCTTGGGCAAGTTAGAAGTCCCTGTAATTCTCGGTTTCCTTCTCTATGACAGGAGAATAATGCAAGCTTGACAGGCTTGTGTAAGGACGAAATGAAGTCATGTGTGTGAAAACCCTAGGGATGTGTCACACAGGGGAAGTGTGCAGTCATCGTTGGCCTCATGTACACAGTCACACACACTCTCACACTCACACCATCACACCATTCACACCATACAACCTCTCACACACCACACTCACACACGCACACCATCACTCCCTTCACACCATACATCCTCTCACACACCACACTCACACACGCACACCAAACACACTGGCATACAGACTGTACACACTCACACATACACATCCTGCAGGTCCCTGAGGCGCAGGCACTGTGCTTGGGCAGCATTCTGAAAGTACAGCAGGACTGATGGCCAGTACAGGGGAGGGTGGGGGGACGCTTTCCACTCTCTGGCAGAAGGTCTGAAGGGACTCTGAAGCCAAAACAGATGGAAGGAATTTGAGAAAACACTGGCAAGAAAGGCATGGTGGCTCACACCTGCAATCCCAGCCCTTTGGGAGGCCAGCCTGGGCAACATGGCAAAACCCCATCTCTAGAAAAGCATAAAAAATTAGCCAGGGTTGGTGGTGTGCTTTCACTCAGCTACTCGGGAGGCTGAGGTGGGAGGATTGTTTGAGCGCAGGAAGTTGAGGCTACAGTGAGCCGTGATCACACCACTGCACTCCAACCTGAGCAGCAGAGCAAGACCTTGTCTCAAAAAGAAAGAAAGAAAGAAAGAAAGAAAGAAAGAAAGAAAGAAAGAAAGAAAGAAAGAAAGAAAGAAAGAAAGAAAGAAAGAAAGAAAGAAAGAAA
>NW_012113808.1:2960714-3021997 GCF_000951035.1 Colobus angolensis palliatus
AAGAAAGAAAGAAAGAAAGAAAAGAAAGAAAGAAAGAAAGAGAAGACACTGGTGTTAGCTTTCAAGTGTTTAGAAGTTGCTTCTACAGGGTCTTGATGCGATGGACAAAAGCAGCTGAATCGAGCAGTAACTGGTGTGTGAACAAATCCTCCTACGCATACCCCTCACGCCTGTGTTCTGCCCACCTCTGCAGAGAATCTCCGCCCCAAGCCAGGCCAAGGGAGTTCTTCATGTGAGCAGCCAGGGGCAGAGAACTCTGGCTTCCCCAGCGGGCTGGGGAAGCACAGAACAGCCAAGATCGTCCTGATGTCTATTCACAGGGTATCTTCTTCCATCTTGAAAGTGCATCACTTGTGGAACAAAACACCATTACCCTCTATCTCACAGAGAAGCAGAGGTAAAAAGCAGAGAAGCACTATTGTACCCCAGTCTTCCTTATCTCTCTCAGCCACACTGGAAGCCCCCAAGGACGCATGATTATCTCAGGGTGACTGATGCTCTCTTTCCTTAATGCCACACACATGAGTCCATGCTTTCAGCTGAAAAATTACATAAGTTAGTGTAACAGCACAAGAGCCATCTGTGTGTGCTCACATAATATTGTTTTGGGGCCTGCAAAACCCTGACTAGAAAAAATATTCCTTGTGCTAATGTCCGGGAGTCCACTCACAGCTCCGGTCTAGTCCCTTCAGTGTGGCATTTTGATGCTGTTAAAAAAGCAACATGCCCCCGAGAAACGGTACAGCTGTGAAATATCTGCAGGCATGAAGGCTGCAAGGGCTTTGTCAGAAGCGGGAAGAACATCTATTGTTGGCCAGTGAAGGTGGGATCATTTCTGCGTTAGCTCTGTGAGCTGAGCCCAACCTGTGCCAGACACCAAGATGCTCGGTAAAGTAACACCTTAGTAATAGTTTCTGGCTGGACTCTCTCCGAAGCCCTAGGAAAACCCATGAAAGGAACTGCCGTCTGACGTGGTGTTGGCCTGCAGCCCTTGCTCGAGGCTGAGGAGGACATCTGGGCCTTCTGCTGCGTGGGTATTTGCCTGGCGAATAATGACTGCAGCCAGAGAGTCTCCTCAGAGTCAGGCCCCGGGCTCTGTGACCTCAGGAGGTCAATAAATATTTGTTGACGGACAGACTCCACTGCTTGTCTTATTACAGACACACAAGGGGGTCTGCCCCTGCTGGCCAACCTCCAGTGTGGCCTCATCAGAAAACACAGGACAATCAACAGAGACGGATGATCTGCCAGGAGAGACAGTGTCTTCCATTTGGTCATCCTCTTCCCAGCTGTGCCCTTCATTGAAGTTACAGGACAGAGCGAGTGGCCTCACCAGGCCTCGGGGGCACCAGGACCTGAGGCACCTCCTTCCTCCCTCCCCTCCCCCGTCCTGAGGTGCGATGGACAAAGGGAAACCCCGCCTGGGGGCCGGCTGATGAACCTCCCGTTCACACTGGCCTGGTGGGGGGCCTGGGCCGAAGTTTCACAGAGTTAGCAGATGTGCTTCTAATGATTTATTAGGACTTCTGTCAGTGTGGCTCTTCTAACGAGACACTGTAAACTCCCAGAGGCTCGCCCATAGGGGAATCACACAACCACAGTTTGGAGGCCGGAAAGGCGGGTCTCCATCAGCACCCAGCCTTTGCCCGAATTCAGGTATGCTGTTATGTGTAAAGCGTAGGAAGTCACGGGTTTAAACACTAAACCAGGAGACCTGGCTGCTGGAGTCCCCCCAAATTCATCTTGAATTTTTAATCCTCAGGACCTCAGAAAGTGACTGTATTTGGAAATAGGATCTTAAAGAGGTAACTGAGTTAAAATAAGAGTGGGCTAATCCAATCTGACTGGTGTCCTTATGGGAAGAGGAGACTGGACACAAACACAAACAGGGAAACTGTGTGAGGACACAGGGAGAAGACGACCATCTGCAAGCCAAGGAGAAACTACCCTGATAACACCGTGATCCTGGACTTCCAGCTTTGCAAAATCGCGAGAAAATACATGTCTGTCGTGTAAGCCACCTGGTCTAAGCTGCTATGATACGGCAGCCCTAGCAGATTAATACCGTGGCCCTGGGAAATGTCGTCCTTCGTACTCGGGGCTTCACAGCTCACCATGTGTGCCATGGCTAGTGGCTCATGCAGTCCGCACCACAGGTCTGAAGGGCAGGTCAAGAAGCATTACAGGACTCCAGCCCCTTATCTAAAACTACCGGGAACAAATGTGTTTGGACTTCAGGATTCCGCAGATTTCAGAAAGATCAAGCATGCATATACCACAAATTACCGAACACTGAGTGAGTCTGACATAGCAGCCGTAATTAAACACACGAACACTTCGGGAATGAAACAGGATGCATGTGTGTATAGATAGATGTCTAGATATAGATGTGTGTTTGCACTGAGGGATTTGTATAGTTTGGATATTTGTCCCCTCCAAGTCTCATGTGAAATTTGATCCCCATCGTTGGAGGTGGGGCCTAGTGGGAGGTGTTTGTGTCATGGGGGCTGATGCCTCATAAATGGCTTGATGCCCTTTCCAAAGCTAATGAGTGAGTTTCATTCTATGAGTTTGTGTGAGAGCAGAGAGCCGGTTGTTTGAAGGAGTCTGACACCTTCTCCCCACTCTCTTGCGACATGCCTGCTCTCCCTTCACTTTCTGCCATGATTGGGAGCATCCTGAGGTCCTCACCAAAGGTAGACGTCAGTGCCATGCTTCTTGTACAGCCTGTGGAACTGTGAGCCAAAGAAACCTCTTTTCTTTATAAATTACCCAGCCTCAGGTATTTCTTTACAGCACAAAACACACTTAGACAGGGTACATACAGAATATATATACCTCCTGTTTGTTCATGTGAAATTTTGCCACCAAAACAGTTAGTACTAAGTAGATAAATATTTGTTTGGTTTGGGGGAATTTAGAAATACGCCTAGGGTATTACAGGCCTGCCTAATACTCCCACCCCCACCTCCTGACTTTCATAGATGAAGAAATCAAGACTCAGAGGTTAAGCAGTTCATCAGAGATCACCTGACTCATGGAAGAGCAGCTTGGCTCTTAACTTCTCTCTCCTAACTCCAAGATCCATTTCCTTCCACATGAGCCTAGAGGGCCTCCCTGTAGGGTTTATTCACCACCAGCTGCTTGCAGATGCCACCTTCCTATGTCCACATCACCCACATCCTTCGTCCACACCTTGCTACCTCCTGGCTCCACCTTGAACACCTGGCAGCTGTCAACAGACATTATCTTCTAGGCTCACTTCTCTAACCTCTCTGACTCTCATAATTTTGGAACTGAAAGTGATTTGAAGGATTATTCTAGCACGGTAGACTGCTGATGTTTTTAAAGAATCAAGCGCTTTATTTTTCCCACTAATCATACATCTTGGATCATCAAACAAATAAAGCAGACCTTCAAAGTGAGTTGTACAAGGTAAGCCTGCGGCCATTCCGTAGCCTAACCAGCCAGAAGGATCTGACGTACTGTTACCGCAGCAAATCCGTACGTGTGCAGGTCTGTGGCAACCTCAATTCTTGCCTCCTTAGAAGAAAGAATTCAACTGAGGGGCATAAAGCATAAGGCACAAGGGAAAACTGAGGCAAGGTGTTTTGTTTATTTGTTTTGAGACAGAGTCTCACTCTGTCACCCAGGCTGGAGCATAGTGGCATGATCTCAGCTCACTGCAACCTCCACTTCCCAGGTTCAAGTGATTCTCCTGCCTCAGCCTCCTGAGTAGCTGGGACTGCAGGTGCATGCCACCACGCCCAGCTAATTTTTTGTTTTTAGTAGACATGGGGTTTCACCATGTTGCTGGCCAGGCTGGTCTCGAACTCCTGACCTCAGGTGCTCCACCTGCCTCGGCCACCCAAAGTGCTGGGATTACAGGGGTGAGCTATGGTGCCGGCCCATGAGGCAAGGTTTTAGAGCAGGAGTGAAAGTTTATTTAAAAGCTTTAGGGCAGGAATGAAAGGAAGTAAGTACACTTGGAAGAGGGCCAAGCAGGAGACTTGGGAGGTCAACTACAGGGTTTGGCCTTTGATTTGGGGTTTTATATGTTGGCATGTTTCTGTGGTCGAGTGGTACATCTCCCCTGGTTCTTCCCTTGGGGTGGGCTGTCGGCACGTGCAGTGGCCTGCCAGCACCTGGGAGGGGCCTTGCACGCAGTGCGTTTACTGGAGTCGTGCACATGCCCACTCGAGGCATCTGTCCCTTACCAGTCCAGCGTTCCTAGAGGAAGGTCATATACCAGTTGAACTCTGCCATTTGCCTTTTAGTGTGTGTGTTGGGTCCACTCACTCAACTCCTGAGATCTTATCTGAAAGCTGCTGATCACCAGTTTCAGGTATTTCCTATCTATTAGGAGACTGCTCTTCCCTGGTGCAGGCTGCAACCAATTATTATTTTAGAGAGACTGTTAACAACTAACTGCCTGTCACCTGATGGTCACCTGACATTTTGTGTGTGTGTGTCAGGGCTGGCGGGGTGAGCCCTCTCCTGTCCTGCTCATGCCTGACTAGCTACCTACTATAACCGAACCTTCACAGAACTCTGGGGGTCCCCAAAATACAGTCTGACAAACTCTGGTGCAGTGTGACCCTCTCATACCATGGAAGAGAAAAAGCAAGATCTGCCAGGTCACAAAAGTAGATGATTTTGACAAGATGCCCACTAGGTATTACTAATCTCATTGCATAGAGTCAGAAGCTGAGGCCCTGAAAAGAACAGCAAAAACAAAAACAGTAACACCAACCCCAGTGCTAGCAGACTGCTGTTTCCATCCTAGCCCATGGGCTGGCAGCTGCGCTACAATTAGCATCCTTGCAGATATACGTTCCAGGCATTTCATGTTGCTCTCTCACATGGTAAACGGAAGAGTGAGATATACTGTCTAAAAAGCTGCCCAGTTGTGTCCTGGGCTGAGCAGGTTTATGCTCGAGAATTCTTAGCAGCGATAGTTTGTAATATGAAGCACAAATTCCAATGCCCATCCTTATGCCCCAAACGTTCATAATAATGCAGTGGCCCCTGAGTTAACCAAATGTAAAGAAATCCCAAAATATGGTACATAAGAGAGACTTTTGTTTCTCTGCTCTAGAATCTGCCAAATGGAGCTTTTTCAAACTTTTCATCTCAAAAAAATTCCCCCTAGACTAAAATCCAAAATCCAAGAGTTCAACCCAAAAAGGATACATTTTTTAAAGATCAAGATTCTGCTAACTACTAGATTGTAGTGAAAATTGATGTTTTCATGACAGAAAAAAAAAATAGGTTTATAGTAGTAGTATTTTGGAGGAGTTTTGCCAAAAAACTTTGGGTATCTCCTTCAGTTTTCTTAAAGCGATGCTTGTCTTTTCCTCCGCCTTCTTGATTCCATTGTGAAAGTCACCTCTACATGTTTGGGGACAGCTCCAGGGACTTCAAAGCTTGCTCGGCTACTGTCTGAAAGTGAGATAATGACTATAAATTGTCCTTTGATATTCATCACCCTCTTGCTCTTGATAACAGAAGCCCCTGAGCACAGGCAGGGCTCATAGCTATAGCTACCCACAGGGATATGACGTTCTTCAGCGTCCCTTAAACAAGATATGGCCCTTAGGTGAAGTTTGCACAAAAAGGATGCAAGCAGAAGTGATGTGGGCTACTTCTGAGTTCTGTTCTTAAGAGAACCATGCTTGCCCTTCACTCACCTCTGCTTCATGTGATTGAGGATGATTCCCCAGGGCTCGTGAAAGGGAACTGGGCCTCTGGATGATGACCTGCTGCAGCGTTACCCACACTCTGGGCCACATGTTTTGGGGTCCCTTTGTTAGAGCGTCTTCCCTCTATCTACTAACAAGGCTGGGACATGACGTGTGGGTGTGACAGCTGCAAGAAGCAACCATGGCAGGAAGTCTGCCGTCTCCCACTCTCCTGCATGCATTTACTCCCCTTCCTGACCCATTTTCTGCTTGTCCTATCACAGCCCTATCTGAGGAGAGGAGCTCTGTCCTCATTGTAAAGATATCATGGATAAACCTTGAGAGGAATGACTTTGAAGAATGCACTGGGCTGGCTGGGCGTGGTGGCTCAGGCCTGTAATCCCAGAACTTTGGGAGGCCAAGGTGATCGAATCACAAGGTCAAGAGACTGAGAGCATCCTGGCCAACAGGGTGAAACCCCGTCTCTACTAAAAATACAAAAATTAGCATGGCGGCGCACGCCTATAATCCCAGCTACTTGGGAGGCTGAGACAGGAGAATCGCTTGAATCCGGGAGGCAGAGGTTGCAGTGAGCTGAGATCACGCCACTGCACTACAGCCTGGGCAACAGAACAAGACTCCATCTCAGAAAAAAAAAAAAAAAATGCACTGGGCTAGAAATAAGAGCAGGAAGTTCTGGTCTTGAGCCTTGGCCAGAATGTGATGTCAGCTTCGGTGACAGCACTCGTGACCTCTTGGGAAAAAAAGTAGCTGTTGCGACCAAGGACCCAAGAAGACCACAGGTTACTGTGCTGCCCTTGCTGATGTGGGTAATCTCAGCCAATGAACGCAGGTCAGCCCAGCACGTGGGTAGCGGGGACTGCGGGCCAGCAGCCCTCACATCTGGTTCACATAATGATACCTCACACAATCACCACTGTCATCCTCTTCTCCACAGGCTTTTCTCCCTGGAGCACAGAGCAGACATGAACTTTCTATACTGTGGTGGTGGGCAGGGGTAGGGAACTCTGAGATTTTCAATCATTTACTCATTCATTCATCAACAAATATTTATTGAAGGCCTGCTGTGTGCTGGGTGCTACGCTTGACAGGAGGGTCAAGGCCCCTGCTCTCATGGAACTCGCATTTTAGTGGTGGGAAACAGAGAACAAGTTAGTAAACATTAAACAAAATTATTTTAGAAAGTGATTAAGAATGAGTTGAGGGCTGCTTTGGGAAGAGTGGTCAAGGACACCCTCTTTAAAGGGCTGATGTACACACTGAGTCCAGCACCAGCTTCATCTTAAAGTGATGCTTGTCTTTTCCTCTGCCTTCTTGATTCCATTGTGAAAGTCACCTCTACATGTTTGGGGACAGCTCCAGGGACTTCAAAGTTTGCTTGGCTACTGTCTGGAAGTGAGATAATGACTATACATTGTCCTTTGATATTCATCACCCTCTTGCTCTTGATAACAGAAGCCCCTGAGCACAGGCAGGGCTCATAGCTATAGCTACCCACAGGGATATGACGTTCTTCAGCTTCCCTTGAACAAGATATGGCCCTTAGGTGAAGTTTGTACAAAAAGGATGCAAGCAGAAGTGATGTGGGCTACTTCTGAGTTCTGTTCTTAAGAGGACCATGCTGTCCTCTTAAGGATAGCTCTTAAGGGGCTGTCAAGCTCTTGGTAAGTTCCAGAAACCTGGAGCAGGCAGTGCCGCTGGAGTACAGGACATTCAGGGTGGAGGGCAGGAGAGTAGGCAGGGGCCAGATGGTGCAGGGCCCTGTGGACTCTGACATGGACTTTCAACTTTATTGTAAGCACAATCTGAAGCCATTGAAGGATTTTTAAACAGGAGAAGGATGCAGCATGATTTGCATATTAAAAAGATAAACCAGCTGCTATGCAAAGAGTGTCTTTTAAAAGTGCAAAAATAGAAATATGAAGACCAGTTAGGAGGGTATTGCAGTAATCCTGGCAAGAGGTAATAACCATTATTATCCCCATTTCATGGGGACCTAGAGAAGATGTAATTTATGCAAATGCATACTACAGATAATAATAATGCTTTACTTTTATTTGTATAGTGATTTTAATTTGAAAAGCCTTTTTACCTATAGCACTTCATTCAAACTTCAGAACAACTCCGGGATGAACTATGATTCCCATTTCTCAGACTGAAGTGAAACTCTGAGAAATGGGTGCCTGACGAGATCACAGAAGCGGTCAGGGTCAGAAGCCTGGTCTCTTGAACCAGGGCCACTCCTGGTCTCCTGATGCCTAACTTCCAGTTCTTTCCACTCCCCTTCCCCTACCCCATGCCACTTCCCCAGATTAAAAGCAATGGGCATAGAAGCCAAACCAAGTAATCAAGGCATCCAAAGTCACATGGGACATCCACCCTGAGGGGCTCCAGGAGTAATCGAGCTACTTACCAAGCCTCTGTGAGATGCCAAGCTCTGCTTCAGTTGCTGCCAGAGGGTTAGAGAACAAAGGAAACAAGACATTCCTTGGCCCCTAGACACTTAAAATCTAGTTGGGAAAATCAAGAGGACTTCTATAGATTATTTACAAATGCTCTGCAAATTAAAAGCCATATCTAATTACAAAAAACTTTGAGAAGAACTCAGATTCTTTCCCTGTGGCCAATGGGCCTGAACTCTATTACCAAAGGTAGTTCCTTTAAATGGGCCTTCGTGGTCCTCAAGGGCAGTTGCTGGCCTGTTAACAAGGTCAGCAGCAGCATCTGGGTAATGTTGGGTTGGAGAAATCCTTTTCCAAGTGCCCTCTCTTATCTAATGCGTCACAGCAAAACACTCTCAAACTTAGTAATCCAATAACCATTTTTATGATCCTCATGAATTTTGTGGCTCATGAATTTGGACAGGGCTGAGCTGAGCTGGCTTGTCTCTGATCCACTGTGTCTGGGCCTCAGCTGAGAACATGCGAATGGCCAGGAGCTGGAATCCCCTGACTCCACACATGACTGGCTCTTGGACTGATACCCGTAAAGCTGAGCTGAGCTTGGCTTGCTGACCAGCCCATTGCCTTGTGCTTTCTCCACGGGCTGGGGCTCCCCACTGGATCATGGCCCCATGGAAGTCATACTTCTGCTTTGCAGCTTGGATCTCCAAGAGTGAAGGTTCCAGGAAATGAGGTGGAAGCCACGTGACTTTGACTTACTCTTGAAGTCCCACATTGTCTCCTCCACCATGGTCAATCAGGCAAATCATTGCAAGGTCACCCACACTCAAACAGGGGGCCATAGATCCTGCCTTTCAATAAGAAGAACATCAAAACTTTACAGCCACAATTAAGAACAACCACTGTCGCCTTTGCATAAATGGTGTGCCCCTGTGAGTAAATATAAATTAATACTGAATAAGGTGTTCATAGCAGCATTGCTGGTGTGCAGAATGAAGGAATGACTACAGTTAAGATTGCCTAGTCAGGAGGGTGTTAATACAGATGTTTTTCTAAAAGGTTCATTTTAGTTAGGTTTTAAAGGATGCAAGAAAAATATTGATTTCAAATGAATGCTAATTATAAATGAATCTACTCTTCTCATTAAATCAGCCCAGCAGGGCTTACACTTGGAAATACTTAGAAAGAATTAATAGAGTTATTATGTGCTTGAGATAAAAATAGAAAGAGAATGCTAGATTGCTGAAAGAGAAAAAAGCAAAGAGCCAGTCTAAGAAACACCATGGAAAATGTGTGATTTTTTTCCTGTTGATTGTCCTGGTGAGCTCCTGGGCTATTCTCTAGTCAGCTCTCTAGCAGCAAAGCATAGTATAATTTCAGAGTATCTCACAAAGAAGAATAGGTTTTCTTCTCCCATGGTAAGCTAGAATGCATGTGCCCACCTGGTAAAATAAAAACCTGGGTTAGTTTGAACCTCTTTCATTGCTTTTTAAAACACCTTTATTAAGATGTAATTCACAAATCATAAAATCTACCCATTTAAAGTGTATCATTCAGTGGTTGTTGGTGTAGTCACAAAGTTGTGCAACCACTAGCATAATGTAATTTTAGATTGTTGTCATCACCCCAAAAAGAAACCCACCCCATGAATAGTCATTCCCATCCGTAACCTCCTCCCCAGCTCTAGGGAACCTCTGATCTACATCTGTCTCTTTAGGTTTGCCGATTCTGGACATTTCACATAAATGGACGTAAAGTGCTTCTTTATGTCTGGCTCTTTCACTCAGCATAATGTTTTTAAGGCTCATCCATATTAGCACTTCATGTCTTTTCATGAAGCAGCAATGTTTCATTTATGGATATATTACATTTTGTTTATCCATTTATCACTTCATGGACATTTGAGTTGTTTTCACTTTTTGGCTACTATGAATTATACTGCCATGAATGTTCATGTAGAAGTTTTGTGTGGACATATGTTTTCATTTCTTTTGCATATGTACCTGGGAGTGGAACACAGGGTCATGTATAACTCTATGTTTAACATTTAGAGGCTCTGCCAAAGTGTTTTCCAAAGGGGCTGTACCATTTTACATTCTCATGAGTAATGTATGAGAGTTCCAACTTTTCTACTTCCTTGCCAATACTTGTTATTTTCTGTCTTTTTGATTATAGCTACCCTAGTGGGCATGAAGTTGCATCTCGTTGTGGTTTTGATTTGCACTGCCCTGATGATTAATGATGCTGAGCATTTTTTTCAAGTTCTTATTTGTCATTCATATGTCTTCTTTGGAGACATGTTTACTCAAATCCTTTGCCCATTTTTAATTGGGTTGCTTGTCTTTTTATTATTAAGTTGTAAGAATTCTTTTACATAGTCCGGATATAAATCCCTTGCTATATATGGAATTTGCTAATATTTCTCTCTATTCTGTGGGTTATTTTTTCCTCTTTCTTGATAGTATTGTTTGCAGCACAAAAATTTTAATTTTGACAGAGTTCAATTTATCTATGTTTTTCTTTTGTTGTTTGTGCTTTTGGTGCTGTATGTAACAAACCGTTGCCTACATCAAGATAATAAAGATTCCATTTTTTTTCCAAAGAGTTTCATGATGTTAGCTCTTACCTTTATGTCTATGACTATTCTGAGTTAATTTCTGTGTATGGCATGAGGTAGGGGGTCCAACTTTACTTTTTTATTTGTGGACATCACTGTTTATTTGTATCCACCACTGTTTGTTCAAGAGTCTATTTTCCCCCATTCAGTTGTCTTGGCACCCTTCTGAAAAATCAATTGACCATAAATAAAGGGTTTATTTCTGGACACTTTATTACATTTCATTGATCTATGTTTTCCTTTTGTTAGTACCATATGGTCTGATTACTATAGCTTTATAATAAGTTTGAAAATCAGGAAGTGTGAAAACTTCAAGTTTGTTCTTTTTCTAGATTGTTTTGGCTATTCTGGGTCCCTCACATTTTCACATGAATTTTAGGATCAGCTTGTTCATTTCTGAAAAAGAGCTGGTTAGAATTTTGGTAAAGATTGTGTTAAATCTATAGATCAATTTGGAGAGAATTGTCATCTCAATAACATTAAGCCTTCCTATCTATGGCCTTGGGAAATCTTTCTATTTATTTAGGCCTTTCATTTATTTCCACAATGTTTTGTAGTCATCAGTGTATAAGTCTTATATTTTTTGGTTGAATTTATTCTAAGAAATGTGTCCCTTTTGATGCTACTATAAATGAAATTGTTTTTAATTTCATTTTTTAAAACTGATAAGTAGTAATTATATATATTTATGGAGTATGTTGCAAAGTTTTGATATATTTGTACATTGTGGAGTGATTAAATCAAGCTAATTAACATACCTAGCATCTCACATACTTACCATTTTTTGTGATGAGAACATTTACAATTTACTTTCTTAGCAATTTGAAATATACATTATTATTAACTATAGTCACAGTGCTGTGCAATATATCTAAAAACTTATTTCTCCTATTTAAGTGAAACTTTCTACCCTTTAACCCCAGGAAGCCAGTTTCTGGTAACCATCATTCTACTCTCTATTTCTATAGGTTTGACTTTTCGTTTTTAGATTCCACATATAAGTGAGAATATGCAGCATTTATCCTTCTGTGCCTAGCTTATTTCGCTTAACATAATGTCCTCCACATTCATCCATGTGGTCACAAATAACAGAATTTCCTTCTTTTTAAAGGATGAATACCGCTCCATTGTGTATGTATGCTGCATTTTCTTTGCCCATTCATTTGTTGATGAACACTTAAGTTGATTTCATATCTTGGCTATTGTGAGTAATGCTACAGTGAATATGGGGGTGCACATAACTCTTTGATATGCTGATTTCAATTCCTTTGGATGTATACCCAGAAGTGGGATTGCTGGATCGTATGGTAGTTCTATTTTTAGTTTTCTGAGAAATCTCCATATGGTCTTCCATAATGGCTGTACTAATTTACATTCCCAACAACAGTGTGCGAGGGATCCCTTTTCTACACATTCTTACCAACAGTTTATCTTTCATCTTATAATGGCCATCACGGCATATTGTGCCGCCGCTGACGTTTCTGTTCAGTTACCTTGTTGGTCAGCTAATGATCTGCCAGAAATTTCTTTAAATGCTTTGAGCCAGTAGATCTTCCACCCTTTGCCAAGGGGCCCCAGGTGTGTTGGGGCATCTCTTCAATGCTCAGTTTACAACTCTCCTTTAGCCTTTACTTCTTGTTTGTGCAGAGCCTTATAGTTAGCCAGAGATTGGATGAGTTGAGAGACTGGGACCTTCTTGGGTCTTTTCTGGGCATGTGCACAACCCTGCACACATGCATAGATAGCATTTTAGATCCCTGGGAATATGTCAGAGCTTTTCAAAGCTCCATATGGACACATCATTCCCCAGCTATTCCTGTTCCATTTTTGGCCAGACTCTTGATTGTCCCACCTGACAATGCAGCCTCAGGCAGCTGCATTGATACACAATTGCTGTTGATAGTTTTTGACCAATCCCCATATAGAATTTTTCCTCAGAGTGAACTGTTAGGCCAAATATCAACAATGCCTAGTAAATGGGACTTCTTCAGAAGTTGAAAGGACAGGTAAATAATGACAATGCTTTGCAAATGGGACATTTTGAGGAGCTTCATATCCAGTCTGTTTCCTCTGGTGGCTGCAAGGTTGCTGGTTTTTACCACTGTTGAGGTTGTGAGGCTGCTAGTAATCATGCCTAACAGAGAACTGGGTAGAGTGGGATGGGAGTAGGCCAAGTTTAAGTGTCAACAAACCTTTCTGCTCTCACCAAGGTTCACCAGCTTTTCCTGAATAAACGCTCCTCAGATTGTTGCCAGTCTTTGGTTAATTTCCAGAGTTCTGAAACAGTTGATTTTGACCTTTTTCCTAGTGTTTTTGTTATTTTAATGGGAGAGTAGGCTGATGGAGGGCCTCACTCTGCCATTCTGTAAGTCCTGCCCCTCTTCCATTCTTAAACAGGACCATTCCTATTTGCTTGCACTGGAAAGCTATATCAAAACAACATTTTCTCTCCAAAGTCATTTTGGCAAGACCTCCTACCAACCAGAGATATGGGTGAAGAATATTCCATAGTCAAATAAATTCAGAAACTATCCTTTGTTCTACCTCATTCTTGGAGAAGTCCCAATGCATGTTAGCATTCAAGAGTGGGAGAGGTCCTGCTATAAAGAACACATTTAATTCTGTTTACCAAAGGTTTCCTAAACATATTTGCCTGTATAACTGTCTCCTTTTACTTTGTTTCATTTGCTTAACATGTCTTAATTAGTACTCCTCAGAGTCTACTAAACCAACCTTAAATGTGAAATCCAGGCCAAGTTTTTGGGCCCACTTTTCAGAACTAAAACCTCACGAGTTGGGTATCTGATGAGAATTGTCAGAGTCCCCATGAAATCCAGCTGGAGTACTTTTGCCTTTATCTCTATTTTCTTTATACTTGATCTGATGTCTAATGGGGTGACTACGTTTTTTTCAGGTTTGGAGACGTGGGTCCAGCTAATTTACATGTTTCAGCTCCATTGTGAATATCCTGTGTGACCTAAGAAAGTTGCTTTATCTATTGTGGTTTTCTTTCCTTTCACCAAAGAAAGGATCTGTGAACTCATCTCCTGGAATAAGGAAGTGCAAAGAACTTTGAGGTGCAATGTATGGGTTTCATCTTCTTCAGGTCCCTCAATCAATAACGAATTCTAAGAAACCACTCAGACATGGAATGCTGCAGAATCAGTGTTCCCAGTCATTTACA
The DNA here is from genome assembly GCF_000951035.1 of Colobus angolensis palliatus. Classification (NCBI taxonomy): domain Eukaryota; kingdom Metazoa; phylum Chordata; class Mammalia; order Primates; family Cercopithecidae; genus Colobus; species Colobus angolensis. Next base: position 2,974,620 of record NW_012113808.1, read on the forward strand.
TGCACACACACGCATGTGTACAACACCCAGTGGGTGTAGTGAGCCCAGCAGGGCTGGGGTGGCAGGAGTCCCCAGCGGGTTGCCTCCACCTGAGAGCAGCCTTGTCCCTTTACCACAGGGGTGATGCAGAGATAATTCTTTCCTCTGAGGGCCTTGGCCTGAGTAAGCCTGGGCAGCCCTGGCCTGGGAGGCTCGCGAGCATCTCCACCATCACTGGTGAAGGGCTCTGGGATGGGAATTCAGGCAATTATTCTTGTTTTGCCTTTGTCACTCTTCTGGAAAAGTCACCTCACTTTCCTGGGTCTTCATCATAGACCCAGGAAATGAAGACACTGAACGTTATGATTGCCACAGTCTTTGCCAGCTCTGGAGTTCCTTAAATTTTATGATACAGGATGTCTTCATAGTACAGGAGGTCCCAGTGTCATGCATGGCTATGGTCCCATCAAGGGCCTCCTAACTTCCCCTGGCTCTTGTCAGGCCTGCTTCCAGAACACGGCCTCCTTTCTGGTTTCTGTCAGCACAGCAATTGTGAACTTCCTGCCATGTGGCCCATAACTTCAATGTCTGGGCCAAGTGTGGAGAAAGGGCAAGCAGAGAAGGCCTGCAAGGAGGAAGCTGAGGGAACGGCACTGCCTGCCACTTCCTTCTTATCTGTGGGTGAGGCACAGAAAGCCCCCGCCCCTCCCCTGCCAGGGTACAGTGTGTGGGCACCTGATAGGCAAGGCCCCCACATCACTACCACCTTGGCCTCCACGTGTTTCAGAGCCGACTCCCTTCCCAGGGCCTTTCCATGCCATGCCACCCCATCCCCAGCTCTGATATCAAAGCAGTGGGCTCTGGAGCTCTGAGGATGTCCCAGGCTGTTCACACAGAGGTCATTCCACATTTTACAGCTCTAATTGGTTTCGTAACTGCAGTGAGTTGATGAAAAACATACGCGCTCACACGTAGAAGACAGGGAGCACTACAAACTTTGCTTATTTTGCAAATGCAGTAAAGCAAGACAGCGGTGTCAGTGCCAACATCTGACTGATCAAGAGTGTCCATGGCGTTTTTCCAGAGAGACAGCTGGGCCTGCGACGGCCTCGCAGGCTCCAGATGCTCTGTGGGGTGCCCCGGTGTCCCTCCCTCAGTTGTTTACCCGTGAATGCGTCACATCCTGCCTGGGGCTGATCAGGTGAGGCTGGAGGCCTTCATGGCAGCAGGCTCGGCCTGAGAATCCCAGGCCAGCGGGTGGTGGTGGGGTTAGGCTGCACTCAGACAGGAGGATGACAGGGCATGGGCAGTCACCGCAGACGGGGCCAGCTTGGGCCTGGCACACTGCAGGTATTCAGTTGAGACTGGTTAAAAAGTCCTCTTGGTAGAGCTCCTGACTCTTGGTGCTAACAGGCACCTCCAGTTTGTCCCATCCAGAACCTACGCTTGCTTTCTGCACCAGCCCACCTTAACCTCCTCCATCTTTCCATTTCAATGAATGGCACCGCCCCCCACCAGAGCTGAGAGAAAATCCTGCCAGCTCCCCCTCTCTGGGGACATCAGAACTGTGGCGTCCATGCTATCAGCACCGCCCCCTGCAGCCTCCAACCAGTCTCCTCATTTTCCCTTTGGACCCTGCAGTCTGTTCTCCAGAAACAGCAGGAGCAGCTTTTGCAAATGGGAGTCAGGTTGTGGAGGTTTGCTGCCTAAAATCCTCGTCTGGCTTCTCATGGCTCTTGAATAAAATCTCAGCTGCTCACCACAGTCTGAAGGCCCTGCCTTCCTCGCTAACTTCTTTCATTTTTGCCACGAGTCCGTTTGTTCCAGCCTGTGGTACTGCTGTCTGTCCTCGAGGGCATGAACACTGCTGAAGGACTTTTGCATGTACTCTTCGGCTGCCTGGAATGCTCTGCCTTTCGTGTTTTCAAGGCCCACCTGTCCTCCTTCCTTCCTCAGAGGTGTCCCTTACCACCCAATAGGAGGTGTCCCTTACCTTCCAGTGGGAGGGCATCCCTCCACCCCATCACTGCCGCCAAATACCTCCCATTCTACTATTTGCAGCCATTACCATCCAACATTTCAGATGACCATTTTTACAGTTTCTGTTGTTGATTTGTTTATAATTAACCTCCCCTGCAAGAATGAAAGCTCCTAGGTTGTCTTGTTGGTCACAGTGCCTAGAACAATGCCTGGCACCAGTCAGTACTTGACATGTGTTTGTTGATTGGATAGAGCTGGGCCTATTCCACTTTCGTAAGTCACCCCCAGTAGGAATTCCTACCGTGTGGAGAATAACGACTCCATCCCAGGGCTCACAGAGACCATGGCGGGTTGAGATGGGTCACCCTGGACTTCAGCAGAAACTCGACAGCTCCCCGCGAGCATGCCTGTGGCCACACTAGCGAGGCTCTGCCCTCACTGTGAACCAGCGGCACACGAGGGGCCGGCCAAGGTCACCAGGCCCTCCCTCCTCTCCCGTCAGCTGAGCCTCCCTGCCTCTGGGTGGGACAGTGAGGGATATTTGCGAGTAGAGAAAAGGAAGAGGCAAGATGAAGACTAGCTCAGAAATGTGACTGTTTTCTTTTGGTTTACCTCTATTTTCCAATGATTACATAGTGACTATGTAAGTCTTTCATAATTAAAAAAATTCATTGTAAAAAAAAATTATTCCAGTAGATTAATAGTATCAGAAGAGAGAGAGAGAGAGAGAGAGCTAGAAATAACAATTTACCTTTAAAATATCTTGAAAATGGACTGCAACCATGTGCAATGATCCAACCCTCTAGCTCAGGAGTCAGCTGCCCACAGCCTATCACGTTTTGTAAATCAAATTGTATTGGAACACGGCCACACTCATCCTATAGATGCTTTCTAACTCTACCATGTTAGAGTTGAGTTGTTGAGACAAAGACCCTGAGACCTGCACAGCCTGAAATATAGACCACCTGGCTCATTGCAGGAAAAGCTTGCTGGCTCCTGCCCTGGAAAGAGAGCACCCTGCTCTCTACGTTTCCTGGGGAGTCCCTCCACAATGCCAGCACAGGCAGACTGCAGCTCCTGCTGTGTCCTCTGCCCCCATTTGGTGTATCTGTGTGTCTCTCCGCTGAAGGTCATAAACTAGACTCATCTTTATATTTTTTATAAGTCCTGGCACATTTTTTACCTTAAATGGATTCATATTATGAAAATATTTCTGTTCTCCTTGAGTAAGGAAGTCTCAGCTGATGTCCCACTCTCCAACAGTCAAGTGTGGCCGCAGAGCTGGGAGTCTCCCACTGAGCGCTGCACAGAGACCCCCATAGCTGCCTCCTTTGCAGCTCCTCACTGTCTGGTGGCAGGGGCACCCTGTCTCTGAAAGCTCTTGGCCACATGGAATGGCTGGAGGTTGCCCCTCCACAGCACCCCTCCCTGACCCCTGCTTAAGACTGCCCTGGAGAGGCCTCTTTAGAGCAAGGTAGCAGCCCCCAGGAACAGGAGGCAGTAAATACCCACCAGTCAGGATAAGCCGGGGAAGGGGTGGGCAGTCCGGATTAGGATTTGCATTTTTAAAGACATTTCATTTTGTTCCTTTCACACAAAAGCACCTGGACTTATGCTTATGAAACGTTGCTGAGAAAGCACCATACTGAGCATGAAATGAAAAGTTTAAATTCATTTGTAATTTGCAGGCATCATCAATGGCACAAAACAGGCAGCCTGGTCCAGTGTGTTTAATCAGCCCCTGTCAGATGTGTATATCATGAAGTAGCTTTTAACGCTCTCTTCGTATGTAACATAAGGGCAAATAACAGCAGAGCATAGCTTCCTGATAAACCAAAGGATCACAATTCCAGGCTAGCAGAATTCAGTTAGGGAGGATATGAATTCAGCAATAGACTCAATAATTCATCGCTATGAGAAGGTGATGTGTGTCAAAGTTGGCCTCCGGAAGCTACCGGAAGCTACGAGTGTGTGTGCGCGCACGCACACGAATGATGTGTCTGTGTTTGTGTGTGTGTGTGTGCACGTGTGCCTGTGCCTGTGTGTATGTATGTGTGTGTGTGGCGGTGGGGGAGTGACAGAGGCCAGCAGTTTTTGAGAAGAGAAGGAACTAACTGAGGTTGCTTATGAACGTCTGTCATCTTTACTCTTCACGCTACAGAAATGGCCATTTGACTCAAGACTGGCTGTTCCCCTTGAGCTGGGTGTGAAAGGGACAGAGACTTCTTTTTCTCAGCAAAAGGTAGTAAGTTCACATGAAAATCATTTCCCAGAGAGCTAATGGTCCTCTCAGGTTAACAACTCAAGGCAAATTAACTTGTCTGGTCACTACTCCGTAGGGAACACAGGGTAGGGGGTGTCTCATCTCTAGAGCTTAATTAAAGAACTGCAGGCGTCCGGGTCAGCTGGTGGCCACGAAGGCTTGACTAATGGTAATATTTTGTTCATTAAACTTCTGGAAGGAGACATAAGCACAGTCCCTCACAATCCCTCAATCCCAAAATAAGCAGGCCAGCATTTAGCATGTTCTCCACAAGTCTGACTCTTGGGGAGCTGCCAACCCTGGGCAAAAGCTCAATTTTGCTGGCCGGAGGCGCACAGCATGGCTTAGTAACAGAGCAGACGTCTGCCTGTCTGCCCCACAGGACTCTTGGGCGTCTCTGCCCACCGCACTCTGAGTGTCACAGGAGTGGGCAGCACAGCCAGGTGGGCCTCCCCATTCCACTCTTTTGGGAAAAGTCTTACCCCCCGCCTTGGGTAAGAAGCACAAACAATAAGATCTGCATTCACTTTGTTTCTGTTCCTCTTCCTCTTTCCACCCCTCAGATTTGCAGGTCTCCAGGCTGGTTTTCAGACTGAGCTCCTAGGAAGCAGTTTAGATGCAGGTTCCATCCAGACTCAGGATGGCTGAGCTGGGCCGGCAATCTGCACTTTCATAGGGCGATGCTCGAGCGGGTGATCTACAGATCACACTGTGATGGCACTGCCTGATGCACAGACAGTCCTAAGAGCTCTCCAGGGTCTCCCCATGCACCCATGTTCCACCTGTCCTAGGGCACAATGGCCGCCTGGCTGCCGGGGCTGGTAAACCCTTCTCCGAGCTCCCACACCGTGTTCACGCTCCTCCTCATCACATTTCCAATCCAATATGCCTACTCCTTGACAGATCCTGTGAAATTGCTTTAGAAAGATTTTCTTTTAATTTTCACCACAAGATAGATAATTTTATCCTGATTTTCCCAAAGGGGGAACTATGACTCCAAGGTAAAGCAGCGTGTCCAAGTTCAAACAGCTGCCAAGTACAAGAGCTGAGTTTCAAGCTGTGACCCTCAAAATCCCTGCTCTCCACACAGCAAAGTGTGAGCCCTCGGCAGGTCTCTCCAGACACTGGGTCTGGGGGCACTTGCACCTCCAGACTCACCTCCTCCTGGGGGCACCAGCCTCCTGCCCTTCTCTACTGTTGAGAGCCGAATTGCGTCCTCCACTAATTTATAGGCTGGAGTCCTAAGCCCACATACCTCAGAATTGGACCGTACTTGGAGACAGGGTCTTTAAGGAAATTCAGTTACAATGAGGTCATGAAGGTGGGCCCTAGTCTAATATGACCAGTGTCCATATAAGAAGAGGAGATGAGGACACGGACATTCACGGAGGGAAGAGCATGCGAGGACTCAGCAAGATGGCAGAGTACTGTCTCCCTGCAAGCCAAGGAGAGAGGCCTCAGGAGGAACCAAGCCTGCCAACACCTTGCTTTTGGACTTCCAGCCTCTAGACCTGTAAGATGGTACATCTCTATGGTTTACCACCCCCAGTCTGCAGTGCTTTGTTACACAGCCAGAGCAGACTGAGACACCCTTCCTCACAGGTGCTGCACCTTTGCCCATGCCTCCCGTCCCCATGCCTGGGCGCCCTTTCTACTGTCTTTGCTTGGTTAACCTCTGCCAGTCTTTTGAGATTCGTGAGGCATCCTCCTCAAATCCTCTGGTTTGGGATTCCTTCTCTGAACACCTGTAACCCCCTGTGCATGGCGGTATCTTAGCAGAGAGCAAATCCTGATTGGTCGTGTGTCTGTCTCCCCGACTGGACCCTGTGCTCTGGGAGAGCAGGGACTCTATCATATACCACTATGCACCCAGCAGCTGGTGCAGGCCCTGGCGCATGATGCCAGACTGACATCAGTGGCACTATATGCTGAGTGCTAGGTCCTCACCAGAGCGTATGCTGGAACCCAAGTTTCTCTGGGCTCATGAACAGAAGCCCATCACATCTCTTGGCAGGATCCGTGGGTGGCCACATTTCCTCCTTTCCTCCTCTTCATTTGGCCTGAGTCAGCTGGTGCTCCTGCCCCTTGGCGGAGCATGAGGAGCCGATAGCCGCCAGGGGAACCTGCTCCAGCCTGACCCGTCACAGTTGCCAAGCCTCCCTTTGCCTTGAGTTCCTTGATGCCTTCTTGCCCCCTCGCCCCTCCTCAGTGCTCCTGGATCTTGGAGGCCAGTGGGACCTCACAGAGGCTGGGCGCACTTGTCCTCACGATCTGGAGTGGCAAGTGTACTAATGCAAGGAGCCAGGCCCTCCACCCCACCACTGCCTCCCGCCAGTTCAACCCTGCATCTGCAGCAGCCCAATTCCCGATTTATGAATGGAGCAGATCCCTCCAAAGTGAAACCATGGCTAAAACAGATCATTAAAACTGAAGATATTTGGATTGAAAATAAATTATATGCACTTTTTTGCAGCAGCAGCAGCAGCATTTTCCTGATAATTTTTTGCATGTGCTAATTTTACAATGAATTTCATTCATTCCCAGAGTCCACATCAGCTTGTGTGTGCTTGAGGGCATATGGGGGTCTGGTTCACCCTTGAATCAGGTGTGGACATCTACCAGCCTGTGAGGGTAGCTTCCCTGAGCTGGCACTCCCTTGCCTATAAAATGGGGATAATGTCTACACTGCAGGGTTGTTTTGAGGAGTGGAGATTTTGTGATAGTTGTTCAGGCGATAGCTTTCACTGACAGCTACGGATTATTAACAGTAGTACTCTTTCTTTTCAACTTAATTTTCAAAGCTTGTGTCAAATATCTACCTCTTTAGTATTCTCTTTGCTATATATCACATAATTAAGTTACTGTTTCTGTTTTCATTAACTAAATAAGAAAGAGAGGAAAGTGTCATGTTTGGGAACAAAACAAAAATAGCTTTGGGAAATCAGAAAGGAGGTAACTAAGTGCTGCTTATTTTAGGAGTTGCCAGTGGGAGAGAAAGCATACCACTGATGGCTGTGTCTCTCTGTGCATCCAGCAATGCAGGAGCACCCTTGTTATCCCATTATCCCGTCTGCGTCCCGGCACTAGCTGCCTCCCCGCAGCACTGCACCTGTTAAAGGCAAGCTGGCACCATGCTCGGCCTTGTGCTTCCCTCTTGCCTGGAATACACATCATGATTGTTTGTTGTTCTGCCTTGAACCCACTGCTGCAATCCACCCTGTGCACAGTTATGAATTTAACAATCAAAAGGAGAGCATGTAAGGAGCTCTCTTCTGCTGGGGGGGACACATCTGAATAAAGAGACATATAAAAATCATTACCTTGCCCTAAAGGAGCTGACAGTCAGGTTGATAATTCAGGTCTTAGACATTTGTTTTTTTATTTTTTACTTTTGTAACTTAAGAATATTCAGTATGAGCAGTGCCAGCAGAATGGTTTGGAGACTTTTAGTGCTTCCTGAGTTCAGAGGAAGGCAAAACAGCCTGGGGTTGGATGTGGGCCCCAGAAGGCAGGAAATCCATCAGGAGACAGGCAGGATGATGTACACTCCACAGGCAGATGGGTCATCCTGGGGGGTGACACCTGGCTGCCCTCTCCAGGTGCGTCGCCTGCTCCTCCCTGCCTAGCCCCCCAGAGAAGAACTGGCTTGCCCCTGCCCAGGAGGTAAGGACCTGGCCCCTACCATGGAGGCCGCTCTGTCTGTGCTCCCTCCCCCTGCGGAGTAAGCAAAGCCCCTTTCCCAGGGACGGAGCAGCTTCGGGACGCACTCAGATCCCACCTGATCCTGACCCCAGGGCAGATGGGACTTCACCTTCACTCACAGGGCTTCACCCCAAAGCCCCGTCCACCAAGACACAGATTTATTCAGATGGTTTAGGCAGGCAGGGTGGCTTGTGCAGGAGTTCTTCCTCAGGCCCTCTTTAATAACAACAGCAATGATAAAGTCAATCCTGCATGATTATTATGGAATGCTGATGCAATAGAGCAGATAAAGTACTTCTGAATTAATGCGCTGCTCATATAACACACAGTATACAGTATGATGTACAATGCAATGTACAACATGTAATATGAACCACACCATACAATATGGCTCAATACAGTCAGGCACGGCTTAATAACGAGGACATGCTCTGAGAAATGTGTCGTTAGGCAATTTTGTGGTGGTGTAAACATCGCAGAGTATACTTACACAAATCTAGATGGCGTAGCCTACTGCACACCTAGGCTGCATGGTACAGCCTATTGCTCCAAGACTTCAAACCTGTGCAGCATGTTACTGAACTGAATACTGCAGGCAGTTGTAAGGGTAACTATTTGTGTTTCTAAACATATCTCAACATAGAAAACGGACAGTAAAAATCTGATATAGCATGTTGGCCCACAGTGCGTGGTGATCAGCATGAAAGGAGAATGTATCAGGACGTGTCACGCATGACATGGGCCAGCTTGTTTTGTAGAACTTTGGTTTCTTCTGTCTAGAGTGTCTGTGTGTATTGTGTGCAAATGTGTGTTTCTGTGTGTCAGTATACGTCTCTGTGTGAATGGGTGTGTGCAAATGTGTGTTTATGCGTGGGTCTGTGTGAGTGTGTGTGTGAATGTGTGTGTCTGTGTATAACGTGTCTCTGTGTGTGAATGTGTGTGTGTCTGTGTAGATGTGTGTGCTGTGTGTGTGTGTCTGCATGTGTCTCCGTGTGTGAATAGTTGTATGGGCACTGGATCACCACGTAAAATCTACGTTTTACAGTGTATTGTGGATTATGATTTTAAATGTTGAAAGCCCTGATCTAGAGGGCTGGCATTTTCCCTCAGTGCCTACAACATGTCTGGCTTCAGCAGATGTTTAACGGATAAGTACATGAGTTAACGTATCAATGAAAGAGTTAAATTGAGAGCTAGGGAGAGTAGTGCTGATTCCTCTCAACTTCTGCTCCAACAACTTCCAGTCCCTTCCCTGCTGGCCTGCAACCCATCTCCCCACACACTAACTGCCCCTTCCTCCACTTCCCCTGCAGGAAGGGACCCTAGCCCCGATTGGCCTCATCAGCGCACTGACCTGATGCTGCACGAGGGAGGATGCAAAAGCAGAACTTTCCCATTTGGGTATTTACAAAGCTGAAGACCCAAACTCCACTACATGCTGTGGTGGGTGGTGTGGCACAGAGTGGTGCCTGGTACCTGGTCCCTCCACTAAGCATCAGCACCCCTCACCTCTGCCCTACTCCTCTGCCTGCCCATCCCCCGCTTAACTCCCACACAATGAGCGGAACAGCATCCTGGAAGCCACACTGTGTAGCCCCCAGCAGACACACACCTGCACTCTGCTTTCCTTCCTTTGCCAGGTGTCTGACCTCACTGGGCTCAGGAAAGGCGGAAGCTCTGCTAGGGGCTAGTCCAGAGGCTGACAAGCTGGTGCCTTCACAGCAGTGAGTTTGGAAGGAGGCCACTACAGTCACCATCTGGAAATGCAGGGTGTGCCCCAGATGGTCACATCTCAGCTAGCTCTGGGTGGAACCCAGAGGCTGTGTGGTGTTGTACCACACCTGAAGGTCTCTACAAGCTTCCCTCCAGAGAAAATGCTTTGATGGGTCTCACTTGTTACTCTGCTTTCAGGGAACCTTTGGGAACTGAGCCGGAGTCAAACATTTGACTGAGATTAGGCTTTGGGCCAGACTCACTCCTGACACGCTGCGTCAGCAAACCAGGGCAGAGAAAAAGTGGCCGAGGCCCAAGTGAGGCCAAACAACCTGGAAGACACTGAGCAGAGGGTAGGCAGGCTGCTGGCTGGGACATGCTTCCCCAGGGTCCCTGGAAGAGCTTCCCTCCCGCAGGGAAGGAGTGGAGGACATGGAGATTTGACAGCTAGCTGCTTAGCAAGGGATGGAAGAAAGCTTTGGGAACACAGATTGTCTGAGGACAGGAAGCAGAGAGCAAGGCTGGCCAGTGGCCTTCCCTGGGGCCACCCACATTCTTGTTAGTTCTGAGGGTAGTACAGCTATGTCCCATTTGTCTTGTTGCCTGCTGCACGTAGCATATAGGCTATACGCAGTCTAGGGCACACTTGGGCATTCAGTGGCTTGTAGTGCATGATTGTTGATTGAATGAAGGACCTTTAAGTGTCTTTAGAAAGAACTTCTAAGTGCTGTCTTGATGCCAGAAAGCAGAATTCCAGAGCTGTTTCCACGTACAGCAATTAACATGTAAATTTAAAACAAACAAACAAAAAACCTAAATGTCACAAGAGGCTCTAATGTTTATTAATTGGGCACAAAATGAGGGTAGGGTTTCCTCCCTAACTCTCCAGTGTTTATACTTCACTCCTGGCACATAAGTGCACAATCAATGTTTAATGAATGAATATGCTTTGATTTCCAGGACTAAAGAAAATCTTCTTCCTACTACCTTCATCTCCCACCCCGACCCGCCCCACCAACACACATGTACCGTACACCATACCCATACACCACACTGCACACCATAGCACACACACTCCCCATGGCCTAACACACGCCCCACACCAAAAAACACACACCGTCACACACACACACAAACAAACAAACAAAACACACACCCCACACCACAGTACACACCCCACACCATAGCACGCTCATTATAAGACACAGATCGCACATTCTAACACACACCTCACACCTTAACACACACCTCATACCCCACACATAACATACACCTCCCCACACCACAACACATACACACACGCACACCCCACACCAAAACGCACACACACGTTCCCATAACACACATATGCACATACCTTCCACCGTAACACACACATCCCACATCATAATACACACATCCATCCATCCCCTAACATACACACACAAAACACACCGTAGCACACACACACAAACATGCCTTCCCCACATACAAAGCTTTCAAGGCCTGAAAATCTCTAGAGATACTTTCTTTTAAATCAAGGCCTTGACCCTTATAGAAAACCTCTGTGGGTTTGCACATAGTCTCCTTGTCCTTTACAGTCAAGAATGAATGTTTGCCACACTCTTCCCTGGGGGCTCCTTTAGAGGAAGGCCAGGAAGAGAGCAGATGTGGGCGTGGAAGTGGGTGAAGAACCAGGCAGGAGCAGGTGGGGCCAGCACTCCCTCCCCGTTTCCTCTCCCTTCTCTTCTCCTCCCCAAGCCCTGCAGACCAGAAATCCAGGGCACAGTGGTGTGATCTTAAGGAGTAAGGAGGCGATCCTGTCATCACAAGTCCTAAAAGGAATCAGCTTAAAAAGAAAAAGGTGTAATTTACACAGAAAAGCCACAGCCTTTCAGAAAAGAACAGCAACGAAGAAAACAAAACAGATTTAGATTACAAGTTTGGGCATGGGTTTTCCAGTGGCAATGAAATTAGAAACAAAAAGCACCTAAGCCAGTAGGCAGGTGTTAGAGGTGCCTGTGGGGAGCAGGGAACACCATTTCTTCGTGCCAGTATCACAGAAGAATGAGCAGTGGGGCTCAGAAGTGGGATTCAGATTCTTCTGTGTGAGATGCGGCCTATGCTTCTGATTAGCATTTAAACATAAAAATAAAAAGACCGGGGTTTGAAGAATCACAGGCATGGATGGTGACACTGAGACTGAGGGGTGAGATGACTCTTCTGAGACCAAACATACACCGCACGCCATAACACCCATCCCCTACATCATAATACACACACGGGCTTCCACCCCAGCCTCAATGTTCAGGTCACACGCATGTCTGTCTTCTTCGTCCTAACCATCTCGGGATGGCCAGGGGCAGTCACAGAACTGGGCTGTGTTTGGGAAGATGGTGCTAGTAACTACACGGCAGGTTTAGAGAAATCACTTATTTGTGGTCTTCAATGACAGTACATCTGAGCAGTGCTTTATTGGTAGAGCTAGGGCTCTGGTGTGAACAGCTCTCCACTGGGGCCAGGTCTTCAGGACCACACGGCGAGACACCACAAGGACACCCAGATGCTGCCCAGCTGGGAGAGGAGAGTCTGTGGGAATAGACAGGAGTACCCCAGGGACTTCAGAGAAACTCTCCACAAGCCCAGTGGTGCTTGCTACCTGCAGAGGACCAAACTGCTACTGGCAAGGCAGGTGTGGAGACCTGAATAAATCCCATGAGGGCGTCTTCAACCCAGGGAGTTTAAACACTCACCTCCGAACTCCACATTTTGGGAGCTGTCTAGGTCTTTAACACGGCAGCAACTTAGGGCTCTCAGCCCTAAAGCGTCTTGGACAAGTCTCTACCATGGCTCCCAGAACTGGGCAAGGCACTGAAAAGTCATTTGAAATGAATGAGTGACTGAATGAATGAGATAATAATGTATTTATTGGGAGGCGGAGGCAGGCAGATCATGAGGGTAAGGGAGGTGGAGATGGGCAGATCACGAGGGCAAGAGATCGAGGCCATCCTGATCAACATAGTGAAACCCTGTCTCTACTGAAAGTACAAAAATTAGCTGGGCGTGGTGGTGGGCACCTGTAATCCCAGCTACTTGGGAGACTGAGGCAGGAGAATCACTTGAACCTGGGAGGCAGAAGCTGCAGTAAGCCGAGATCGCACCACTGTACTCCAGCCTGGCGACAGAGCGAGACTCCAACTCACATACAAAAGATGTATTTAATCTCATTAGATGAACATATATTCATTTCTCAAAGCATCTCCCGCCTGCCCAGTAAATGACCAGCAGCATGGTCTGCAGCTCTCCTTTCCCCACATGCGTGACAGGGGACTAATGAAACCCAGAAATGGAACTAGGTCATGAGCAATACAGGCGGCTTTTGGACATGAAAATCAGGTTTGGTGTGTTCTGTGTGCAGTGGGCCAAGGAGAGGGAAGGGGAGGCAGCAGGGACGAGGAGGTGGGGAGGGGCAGGTGGGAGGCAGGGCCCGAGTGCTCCCAGTGCAGATGAGTGCAGGCCTCTGAGAGCACAGCGGGGCACACCGTCTCCATCTCTGGCCGTGTGCTCTGTCTCCAGCATTTGGTTCCCCCCTGGCTAGAATGGGGCATAAGGAAGGGAGCATAGGCAGGAAGCCCAGAGCTCTGAGAAAAGACAGAGGCTTTGGAGCCTGGGCAGGGTTTGGAGCCAAGTACATGTCGGACTGCTTCAGAACTAGCGCCCTGGGGCCTCGGGAACGTGGGGGCTCAGATGACAGTGGTTCAGTCCCTTCCAGTACTGTGCTCTCAGACTGGGCTGGAAGCTGAGGCCAGGGAAGGCAGGGAGCAGAGCCCAGGCCCAAGGGAGGGCAGGAAGTCAGGAGAACTAACTCCCTGGCCAAGGCATGGTGTACTGTAGCTTTTGTTAGGCAGAAGTGGCCTGGGCTTGCCTTTCGGTGTCTTCTAAAACATTTCCTCATGGACACCTTTCATTCCCCACTGGGCTCTTTCCCGGGTGTCTCTTTCCTTCTTGTGGATTCTCTCTGCTCAGTGACAGCCATGTGTCAGCTGGCCAAGGCCAGTTTGTGGGGCAGCCTCTCTTCTGTTCTTTTTCTTTTCTCTTTTCTTTTTTCTTCTTTTCTTTTCCTTTTCTTTCCTTTCCTTTTTCTTTTCTTTTCCTTTCCTTTCTTTTCTTCCTTTCCTTTTTCTTTCCTTTCTTTTCTTCCTTTCCTTTCTTTTCTTCCTTTCCTTTTTTCTTTCCATACTTCAGGAGGGTCTGCACTATCTCGTTTAACTCTAACAACACGGCATGAGGTGCCCTCACTGTACAGATGGGAACACTGAGGTTCTGAGAGTGACAGCCCAAAGTCTCATAGGAGCAGAGAGAGCAAGCTGAAGCCCAAAGTCAATGCCTTCCAGAGTGGGCTGCTTCCCCTCTCGGGCCACACCTCTTCCCACGCTCCTGCTCCCTGAAGAGCCTTTCCCTCCTCTCATCTCTGGCTGTCCTGGGTGTGAGGTTCCCTGGGCTTGTTTCCAGCATCGAGAGTGAAACCAGGTGTTTTCAACAAGAGAGATTATTAGGTGAGACTCTGTTGAGGTGGAGGCAGAGGCCCCCTTGGGAGAAAGCTGGAAGAGTGGTTTCCACAGTGACTTCAGAGCCAGCAAGCCTCTGGTGGACATGCTGAGCTTCTGTGATGCTGAGCCTGGGGTGCCAGGTGTTCCCATGTCCACCCCAACCCTGTCTCTCCTGCCATCCTGTCAGGTGAGCAGGAGGGGCTGTAGGGGGAACCCCCCCAGGCGTCTCTCTTATCACTCAGGCTCCTTCGGGCTGAGCCGACGCCCGAGGCTTCTCAAGCATCCACACCTGCCCTGCTCCTCACCAGCCCTCGCCCCACCCTGAGGCTCCTCATAGGAAACAGAAGGGGAAGATCAATGTCAGACACAAATGCTGCATCAGCCCAGAGAATGATGAGCTTAGTGTCAAGCTGAACTGGACTTCTGGGGAGAAAGACAAAAGGAAAACCCAAAAAGCCTCAGACAAAACTGAGGCACAGAGGTCACTTGGAGACCTAATGTTACTTCATCAGTATTTCCCTAATGGAAATATTAGGACTGATGAAAATTCCCCAGGGAGAGGGGTGGGGAAACCGGTGCTTTGGTTGGATTCTCCTGGTGTCCACGCCCAGGTGAGTGTGAGAGAGCTGCAGTGGGGGTTGCGCAGAGGGAGGACAGGATGAAGGCTGATAGGCGTGGGGTGGGGAGCTGGGAACACAGGTTCCAGGAATAATGTTGAGAATCAGGGCTCATGATCAGCTCCACTAGTTTCTTCCATGGGTCTCATAACAATTTCTCCTGAGCGAATAAATTCAGTTCAATACAGAACAGACTGAGACACAGAGTAAACGCACCAGAAGCTTCACTTATAGGAACAGGGAGACAGAGATTCAAGGTCAGAACCTCGGACCTTAGACAAAAACCAGGATTGCAGTGAGACCTCTAGGCAGGAAGAAATGAAGGGAAACCGGAGTGAAGTCTCTAGGGCAGGTGGGGAATAGTCCCTGAGAGGCAGTTTCATCGAGCACACATGCCACAGGAATGGGGCTTACGTCACATGTCATCAAGCACACGTGTCATGGGTTTCCGGTCTTAAAGACCCTCACCTTGGATCTAATTCTGTCAAATTTCACAGGTGGAATTTAGTGAAAACTTGCCATTGTTGCCCATGACTTGATAACCAGTAATTTTAGGGCCTGAACCAATATGGCCCGGGGGTGTGCACCTCACCCCCACGTTGGGTGCGCACAGAAGGAGTGCATGAAACTGAGCCCTCGATGCGCGGATGCAGGCGTGTGGGCTGCACAGTGTCTGGCTGTGTGCTCACCAGGCGTTTGTTGAATGAATGGATGAATGAATTTTTAAATCAAACCTGTTACATAATAAGCAGAAAGCAAGAATTTTAAACTGGTCACTGAACACTTTCTGAGTGTTTAATAATATTAAAATTATAGTTAACATTCATTGAGTATTCAGTAATACAAAAGTATTATTTAGTTAAATATTCAAGATATTCCAAATAAGCCACGTTTTAAAGAAAAGATTATTGAGGCTTAAATAGGCCCCATAACTTGTCCAAGGGCACACAGGTAGATAAGAGGCACGGTCAGTACATGAATGCCTGTTCGCCTGACTGCGGAGTCAGACACCGTATCGATGGCCTCTCTATCGAACCTGATATGAAAACTGCCACAAGAATGTGGCATAATGGCCGGGTGCATAAAATAAGATTCTCAGAGAGCTCAAAGCAAGGCAGGAAGGAGGCCAGGCCATCAGTTCTGCTCTTGTGTCAGGAGTTTAGAAATTCTCTGACCCTTACAGTACTTGGGAAATGAGCTAATGGCCCAGTGAGTGGATCCCCAGGGTTTAACATCACAAAAAAGTCTCAGTTCAAGCTGCCCATCCCTGTGGACCTTCTCCAAGAAGCCAAGGGCTGACTTTCACCAGATGGCCCAATTGTCTTCCACTGGAGCTTGAGAGGAGGTGCTCTGAAGAAGTGAGGTCAGAGTTGGGGCGGAGGGGGTGATGGAAGTGCCTTACCAGTAGTTCTTAAGTGGTGCTCCCATAGTCCCTGGGCCTCACCCAAGGAGGTCCCTGGACTAGAATGGAATAATAGAGGGATTTTACTCTGAATCAAGCTAAAATTGAATCAACACATAAAACATTCTCTATGTTTAAATTCCTCCTATAAAACGCTTTTGAAACTTTTTTTTTCTTTTTTGAGACGGAGTTTCGCTCTTGTTGCCCAGGCTGGAGTACAGAGGCACCATCTCAGCTCACCGCAACCTCTGCCTCCCTGGTTCAAGTGATTCTCCTGCCTCAGCCTCCTGATTAACTGGGATTACAGGCATGGGCCATCACGCCTGGCTAATTTTGTATTTTTAGTAGAAATGGGGTTTCTCTATGTTGATCAGGCTGGTCTCGAACTCCCGAGCTCAGGCGATCCACCTGCCTCAGCCTCCCAAAGTGCTGGGATTATAGGTGTGAGCCGCCGCACCTGGCCATTTTTGAAACTTTTGTGCTTCTACTAATTGTTTGCTAAGAAAGGGTAGCAGAAAACAAAATAAATGAAATAGGAGTAAATTAATATTATAAAATGATATGCACCTAATTATGTTGAGTTTAAAAGTTTATTTTTGATGTGTTCATCTGTTCTTGATTTGATAAGAGATACTTAGAATACAGAAATGGTCCCTGCTGGCTGTTTTATTCCTAGTTCATATACTGAAGTTGGGACTCAGAATGAGGGAACTGGTTCAAAGCTGCTGGACTTTGGAACCAACAGCTCCCTTCAGAGACCAGCATCCCTACGGACCACCAACTCCCTGGCGCCATCCAGGTCACTTGGCTTCTGGAAACTTTTTGTTCCTTCCTGGAAAATGGGAACTTCTAGCATCCACCTTGCCAGATTGCTGTAAAGCTTCCAGATAATGAAGAAGGCACCTGGGGTGCAAGCAAGGCAGCTTTCATTACTGTTGTCTTTGAGAATCATCCAAAGAGAAAATGGTTCTGCAATTTTAAATTGTTTCCTGTGTGAGCAAGTTTGGGAACTACTGCCTCAAATTTTGTTCCCTCTTTGTTTAGGCAGATTTTTATGGCAATTCAGGAGCAAGATCTTTTCTTCCGGCTATGGGCAAAGGGGGCCCAAGTGATATGATGGGAAGTGAGAGCCACACCTCTATTTACTCCTGTTCATCATCTCCACCGCCAGCAGCAGCAGCCCGCTCCCCACCACTGTCTCTGGCAGCATCACATAAGGTGGGGGAGGTGAGGTAGGCTGCGGTCACAGACACGATCAAACCCTCTCTCTGTGGCTTATGAGATTAAATGTCAATTTTTCACTCATGCCATGTGACCAATGTGGGTGGTGGGCCTTCTGTTTTGTGTAGATATTCATGGAGCCAGGGTGAGGAAAGCTCCATCTTGACCTGTATTTCCAAGATTCCCAGCAGGAAATAGAGAACCTGAGGTGGGGGTTCGGGGGGAGCAAACCGTGCACAGGCTTGTAAACCCTCTGCCTTGAAGGAATACGCATCTCTACTACCCCTATTCCTTTGGCCGAGGTTGGTAACACAGCTCTGCTTCACTTCAGAAAGGAAGGGGAGTGTAGCCGCCCTGAGCTTCGACAGCAGAGAGCGAGACGCGCTTGACAGAGAACTCTAACCACCACCAGAGTCACCACCATCCTCTAAGTACTTACTTGGCCGGCTGAGCATCTGTCATTGCTAGCGATAAGCCTGCAAATGGGGTTCAGGGATGGCTTCTGTGAGAAGCAGCCAGCAGGCTGGTGGGTCGTGAAAAGGCCACTCACAGATGAATCAGTGAAGAACTGACAGTTGCTGTTTTACCATTCAAAGGCAACAGAAAGGCACTCCAGGGACCCTAGGAGTGTCACAGGGTGTGGAAGTCACAACTTCATGGACAAAGGGACCTGATTCAGTTGTAAGAGAAAGGCAGGGCTAAAGCAACTAAGAGATGGGGAGAGGTATAGAGGAAGAAGAGCAGAGGGGAAAAGGCTCAGAGACAGAGGAGCCTCCATTGCATTTTGAGAACTGCGTGTAAACCCATGGAGCTAGAAGGAGGGCTGCTTTAGGGAGCAGGTGGAAAGTGAGGGCAGTGGAGTGGCAGCATTGGGGTAGAGGGGAAGCACCTTTATGTATTTATTTATTTATTTTTGAGACAGAGTCTCGCTCTGTCGCCCAGGCTGGAATGCAGTGGCGCAATCTCAGCTTACTGCAACCTCCACCTCCCGGGTTCAAGCGATTCTCCTGCCTTAGCCTCCTGAGTAGCTGGGACTACAGGTGCGCACCACAATGCCTGGCTAATTTTTTTTCTTTTTTCTTTTTTTTTGTATTTTTTAGTAGAGATGGGGGTTTCACCATATTGGTCAGGCTGGTCGTGAACTCCTGACCTCATGATCCACCCGCTTCGGCCTCACAAAGTGCTGGGATTACAGACCTGAGCCACTGCACCTGCCTGGAAAGCATCTTTTTGAAGTGCTTGAGTTCAAGGCTTGGAAAAGAAGGCTTTACCCTGTAGGCTGCTCAAAATTATTGTAGGCTTTTTCTCTTTTTTATAATTTAGACAGGGTCTTGCTCTGTCACCCAGGCTTGAGTAAAGTGGTGCAATATAGCTCACTGCAGCCTCAAACTCAAGGGCTCCAGTGATCCTCCCTCCTCAGCCACTCTAGTAGTTAGGCCTACAGGCACATGCCACTCTACCTGGCTAGTTGTTTTATTTTTTGTGGAGACGGGATCTGTCTTGCCGTGTTGCCCAGGCTAGTCTCGAACTCCTGGCCTCAAGCAATCCTTCTGCCTCGGCCTCCCAAAGCACTGAGATTATAGGGGTGAGCCGCCATGCCCAGCCTCCATGGCAGGCTTTTAAGTAGGAGAGTGACATGTGCAAGGCAATGCTACTTGGTGTGTATGGTTGGGGAGGAAGGGCACAGGCTGGCAGCAAGGAGGTCAGCGACATCACGCATCCACAGTGTTTGAACTACGTAGGTGTGAAGGGAAGAGGCCTGGAGGGAGGGAGTCTGGGGATGGAAAGCACAGTAGGGAGTGGCTGACCATTGCTTGGACCACATTTTTCACTGAAAGCAATGAGAAGAGCTGGACAAAACAGAAAAAGACAAAAACAAAAACACATCTGAAGGCAGAGAATAATGGCCAGGGCAGTGAGAATGTGAAAGGCCACAAAGAGAAAGTCTGAGAGAGCACTTAGACCCATACTTCCCTGCAGGGCTGCAGCCAGTTCCGGAGCAAAAGAGAGGTTGTTGAGCTGCGGAGCTCAGCAGAGGTTTTGGCACTCTCCTGGGACAGGGGCACAAAACCGATGTTCAGAACATGTCAAGGAGGAAGACGCCTGCTGAACACTCCCAGCTTTCAGTTGGGGCCCGAGATCACAGCGTGGGAGTAAGACAGAACTGGACACTGACCCTCACAGGCACGGACAGAACTGGACACTGACCCTCACAGGCGCGGGCAGCCAGCTTTGAATTAGCGCCGTCCCCAGGAGACCGAAGTGATCTTCTTGGTCTAACTGCGAAAAAGAAAAATGACGGTCGCTCTTATTTAAAGATAGAAAAACTCTACACAAATTTTTAGCAAATGTGACCTGGCACTAGACAAAAAAGGTAACGTATCAAGATCAAGCTGCAAGGTTACTTTCACATCTGAAAATCAATAAAAGTAATTTGATGTGGGAAAAAAATCATACAATCATCTCAATAGAAGCAGAAAAAAGCATTTTATACAATTCAATGCTTTTTCTTAATTTTTCAAAAGGAACTCTTAAGCTTGTAATATAATAGAACTTTCCTTATCTAATTAAAAATATAGTAAACATAATATTAAATAGTAAAATTAAGTTTTGTCCTCTGAGGTTGAGAATGAGACAAGCCTGTTTACTATTTGTATTTTATTAAACACGGTACTAAAGATCTCAGACAGTAAAATAAAGCATATAAAGAAATGCAGAAACAAAATGTATTCCATCCTGTAGTTAGCATGGAAATAGTAAAACTGTCATTATTCCCAAATGACATATTATATGTAGAAATCCAAATGAATCTATACAGAAACTATTAAAATTAATTAATTGATGTACCAAGTTCTCTGGATGCAAGGTTAATAAAAGTCAATTATATTTCTACATAGTATCAGTAAATAATTGTTAAAGCTTAAAAAAAAATTCATTTAGATCAAATCACTAGGAATAAGTTCAACACAAGATTTGCAAACCTTCTACACAGAAAACTATAAAACATTCCTAAAAGGAATTTAAAAATTAAATAAATAATATACCATATTCATGGATTCAAAAAAACTAAATATTTGGAGGTACTGATTGTTTCCCAAATGATCTATACTGATTTAATGAAATTCTGATCAATGTCCCAGCAGAATTTGTGGTGGAAACCGACAAACTCATGCTATAATTTATATGGAAATGTAAAAGGCTAAAAATTGCTAAGACAAACTTAAAGAAGAAGAAAATAGTTGTGGGACATACACTATTAGACATAAAGACTCATAAATCAATAGTAGTTAAGACAGTGCAGGATTGCAGCAAGAATATATGGGTAGACCCATGGTACAGAATAGAGAGTCCAGTAATAGACCCACATTATATGGATATGTGATTTATGACAAAGGTAGCACATAAAATAATGGAGAAAGGATTTTTTAAAAAACAAATGATGCTGGGTTGATTAGATATCCAAAAAAACCGAATAATCTTGACCTCTATCATAAACCAAAAGCAATTTCAGGTGGACCACAGATCAAAATGTGAAAGATGAAATAATAAGGCTCATAGAGCATAACATAGGAGACTGTCTTTGTGACTTTGAGGTAGAGAACACAAAAAGCAGTAGCCATAAAGGCAAAGATTGATAAACTGGACTATATTAAAATTTATAACTTCTGTTAATCACAGTATACCATTAAAAGAATGAAAAGAAGATATCTGCAATGTGTAACAAAAAGGTTCATAAGAAGAATACATAAAAGACTCCTACTGATCAATATGAAAAGGACAGACAGCCCAATAGAAAAATTGGCCAAAGATCTGAATAGGCCCTTAACACATGAGAACCTCCAAATAGCTAATAAACATATGAAAAGATGCTAAACCTTATCAACTATCCTGGATATTTAAATTAAAACCATAATGAGATACTCCCTCACAACCACCAGAAGAGTGAAAATGAAAAGGACTGACAATACCCAGAGTCCCTAAGATGTGGAGCAACAGAAACTCTTGGCTCTGCTGGTGGGAATATCAGCTGACTCAGCCACCCTGGATAACTGTTGGAAACTGAATACACAGACCCTGTGGGCCAGCAGTTTCATTCTTAGGTATATCCTCCCCCTCCCCAAATGCATCAACAAAAAAGCTTTCTATTGGCAGTATTTATAACAGCGAAAATCCAGAAACAACCCAAATATCCCTTGATAGTAGAACAGAGAAATAAATAGTATATTCATGCAATGGAATCCTATACAATGATGAAAATGGTGCTTCATGGAAAATCAGAAACGAATCACACAGACATAAGGTTGGGCAAGATAGGCCAGAAACTAAAGAGCATGCACATATTGTGTGATTTCATTGACATAAAGGTTAAAAACAGGCACAAGCAATCCAAGGTCTTAGAAGTGAGGCTGGGGGTGCTTTGGGAGGGAGGCACACACACAGACAGGGTGTGAGGAGGGCTCTGGCATGCCGGTAGCTCTTTGTACTCTTCTGGGTGGAATGACGTGGGAGCATTCACTCTATAAAATCCTCTGAGTTGTACCCTTACAGATGGTACATTTTTTGATGTGTTCGTTATATGTCAACAAAAGTTTTTCTTTCTTTTTTAACAGAAATAAAGAAGATGTGAACATTGGGCTTGGTAGATGGCTCCAACTCCTGAGCGTGCTCGTGACTGTATTTATGTGGATGCAGTTCATTTAGCTGAGAAACATCTCCAGCCCTCAGTGGAGCCAGGTTTGGCCTGGGCAGCAATTTAATAGCTCAATCACAATTGCAATTTCATAGCACCTGTGAATCAGATTCTCTTGCAGAGAAAATAGGGGCCAGCACAGATAGGTGGCTGTTTTTACCAAATTCTTCCAAAATGCACACGTTTCACCCTGGGGCTCCTGTCTCCATGGGTCTTGAAACATCGCTGAAAATCAGCCTGCCCTTCTCTAATGGCTTTTTCCCTCATCCTACAGACTCGAGAAGGGCTCTGTCTGCTAGATCTTTTGCAAGCCTCTCAGAAGTCAAGACACTCCTAAGCAGTTGTCATTTTTTAATACTCCATTCCTGGAGTATTTCCAGGAATGGAGATATGTGTGTGTGTGTGTGTGTGTGTATAAAATATATATACACATGTGTGTATATATACATATATATACACACATATACACACACACACACACACATACATATACAATACAGTAGATTCCCGAACAATGCAGGGATTGGGGCACTGACCCTCCATCCAGTCACAAATCTGCTTGTAACTTTTGACTCTTTAAAAGCTTAATTACTAATAACCTCTTGTTGACTGGAAGCCTTACTGATAACATAAACAGTTGGTTAACACATATTTTGTACATTATATGTAATAAATACTGTATTCTTATAACAAAGTAAGCTAAAGAAAAGAAAATGTTATTAAGAAAATCATAAGGAAAAGAAAATGCATTTCCTATTCATAAAGTGGAAGTGGATCATCATTAAGGTCTGCATCCTCATTTTCTTCACGTTGAGTAGGCTGAGGAATAGGAGGAGGATGGGTTGGTCTTGCTGTCTCAGGGTGGCAGAAGCAGAAGAAAATCTATAAATAAGACACACACACACAGTCCTCCTAGACAAGCTCATAAAAATTATGGTATATTTTAATTTTTCACATTTTACAAATTCGTAGTTTTAGCATCGCTCTCACCCTGTTCACCACACACACTCATAAAACACAATGACTGTGTGGATGATCTTATTTCAAGATACAATTAAATCCCTAAATTTGATGCCTTTCTGAAGGTGAGGTGAAGACCAATAACACATCTTTCCACCACCCACTACTACCCCGTTGCCAATGACAGTCCTACAGAAACTGTTTTAATGTACTGCTTACAGCAACCGCCTGAGCCCAGCATTCTGGTTCCTATTTCCATGGTGAATAACCAGGACAGTTAAGTGACTTCTTGGGGGTTGGCAGTGGCCTGCCGCAGACCCAGGCCTGGCTGGCTGTCCCCTCCCCTGTGCCTTGTCTTGGAGGCTCACTGTCTCTGGTATGGATCAAGCTGCTTACTCCAGCCCCAGCCCCTCCCAGGAATGAGATTTATTTACACACAGCAGCAGGGTTTACAGACAGCAGGAGGTGGCCTCTCTGAGCTGTCCTGCAGAAGCAGAATGCTGTCCTGCAGTGTGTAACAAAGGGAGGGGACATTTGGTCACTCCTAACTAAGAGACACCTCCTCTCCTTTCTCTCTAGCCCCTCCAGGATCCAAACACACTGAGCAAGCAAAGGCAGATGCTTTGGGTTTTGTTCATCTGTTTTTCTTGTATTTTAATCAGTACACTGTAGGGTCAGAAGGGTTCCACCCACAACAGGGAGCTTGAAGATCTTTCCAGGGGCCACGGGGTGGTTTGCTTCAGCTCATGTGCCTCCTCCTATCACATTTGAAAAACTCTGAACTGAGTACACCCACATTCCATTTAGGTGAGATAGCAAGTTCCAAATGATGAAAACAGTTTGCAAAGAAATGTGCTAGAATATTTTGAAAACAGCTTGTACTTGAAGGAATGCAGGGAGAGTGAGATTAGAGAGAGGGATTGCTTCAATCACTATCAGAAATTCCTGAGCACAATCTTTGGTATATGGGCACTTTTTTTCCTTATAAAAGGAAATGTCACTAAAGAGGGGAGAAAATGCCCCCTCCGTTTGTCTTCTTGTGATCCTGCCCACCTCTAAGGTCCAGCCCAGCTCCAGCCTCAAATCCCACTCCAGCCTCAAACCTCACTCCTTCCTCTGAACCACTGACTGGCTGTGATATTTCCTTTGATACTTAATCTCATAAGGTTTTATATTGCATCACTTATCTTCCAATAAGCAGATCGTGAGCTATTAGAGTGCTGACAAAGATCAAATTAAGGCTGACTCCTGTGGCCTAAGCCTGTAATCCCAATGCTTTGGGAGGCCGAGGTAGGAGGATCACCTGAGCCTAGCAGTTGAAGATAAGCCTGGTAACATAGTAAGACCTCATCTCTACTAAAAATAAAAAGATATTAGCTGGGCATGATGGTGTATGCCTGTAGTTTCAGAAACTCCAGAAGCTGAGACAAGAGGATTGCTTGGGCCCAGGAGTTCAAGGTTGCAGTGAGCTATGTTTGCTACTGCACTCCAGCTTGAGCAACAGAGCGAGACCTTGTCTCTTAAAAAAAAAATCACGAATACTATGCAGCCATAAAAAAGGATGAGTTCATGTCCTTTGCAGGGACATGAATGAAGCTGGAAACCATCATTCTCAGCAAACTAACACAGGAACAGAAAATCAAACACTGCATGTTCTCACCCATAAGTAGGAGTTGAACAATGAGAACACACGGACACAGGGAGGGGAACATCACACACTGGGGTCTGTCAGAGGGTGGGGGGCTAGGGGAGGGCTAGCATTAGGAGAAATACCTAATGTAGATGACGGGTTGATGGGTGCAGCAAATCACCATGGCACATGTATACCTATGTAACAAACCTGCACGTAATGCACATGTATCCCAGAACTTGAAGTATAATTTAAAAAAAGAAGAAGAAGAAGAAAAAAATCAAACTGATGCTTGATGCCATAAATATTTGGTGAATGTATTAATTTTATATGTATAATTGTGTGCATTTCAAAGAAGAAATTTTAAAAATCATAATTAAAATGGCTTTGACTTTGAGGAACAGAAATCCATGACTCCAATGTCCTTGTCATTAGAGATGTATAATCACATGTGACAAGATGTCCCAAGGTGGTGCAGCTCCAAGTTTGGCTCACCTGATAGCTCAACAATGTCTTTGGGGACCAGGGATCCACTCTTCCTGCTCTGCTGACTTCTGCAGGTTGGATCGGTCTTCAGGACAGTTACCCTCATGGTGGTAAGTTGGCTGTGCGATCCCAGATATCTCATCTAAAACAAAAATATCCAGAAGAAAAAGGATTGTCTCTTTCTTGTGTATTTTTTAATTGCACAAAACTCTTTCTCAGAAGCCCTCCAGTAAACTGGGAGGGGAGGAGATGGGAGGCAGGAGGATCACTTGCGGCCAGGAGTTCAAGACCAGCTTAGTCAAAATAGCAAGACCCTATCTCTTAGAAAATAAAGGTGTGGGGGAAATAACAAATATTGGCAAAGATGTAGAGAAATTAGAATCTTTCTTTATTGCTGGTGGGGATGTAAAATGGTCCAACCCCTGTGGAAAACAACTGATCAATTTCATAAAAGATTAAACATAGAATTACCATATGACCCCAAAATTCCACTCCTAGGAATATGTGCAAAATAATTAAAATTAGAGACTGGGACAGATGCTTGTATACCAGTGACAGTATTCACAAACGCCATAAAGTGTCCAGTGCATTAATGGATGAATAGATCAATAAAGTGTGGTATGTCTGTACAATGGAATACTATTCAGTCATAAAGAGGAATTAAACTTTGACATATACTAAAACATTGATTAACATTAAGGGATTATGCTAAGTGAAATATGCCAGTCACAAAAAGACAAATACTGTATGATTCCACTTATATGAGGTACCTAGAGTAGGTAATTTCATAGAGCCAGGAAGAGGTTATCACAAGCCAGGAGGCAGGAGGAGTCGGGAGCTATTATTTAATGGGTACATTTTTGTTGGGTAGAATGAAAAGGTTTTGGAATATAGATAGTGCTGATGGCTGCACAACAATATGAATATGTGTAATGCCACTGAAGTGCATACTCACGGATGGTTAAAATGATAAACATTATGTTAGGAATGTATTACCACAATAAAAAATATAATGTCTGCCACATGGGTCTGCTTCTTTTCTTAGCTTCAAAGGTTATGGTGTTGAGTTTATTCTCTACTTAACCTGTTTTGTTTTGTTTTGT
Source organism: Colobus angolensis palliatus (assembly GCF_000951035.1). NCBI lineage: Eukaryota > Metazoa > Chordata > Mammalia > Primates > Cercopithecidae > Colobus > Colobus angolensis. The sequence goes on from NW_012113808.1 coordinate 3,000,895, forward strand.
CCTGTTGACTTGATTTTGTTGCAGCCATCACATGATTTACATGTGACACTACAGGACAGAGTTGTGGATGTGTCTGTTACACCTTCAGTAAGGGTCCTTCCATTTGGCAGAGGATTGCACAAATCCCAGAGGGGAACCATACTGACCTAAAGGAGGAGCTTTCATCAGGTTAGTGTCAAAATGAGGAATATGCTGATTTTTTGTTACACTTAAGGAAAACAAAACAAAAATATCCCCAAAAACTTGACAGTTGTCTGATATCGACTTCTTTTGCCTTTACTTTTGTATGTGTGTATGTCATTAAAAAAAGCATAAATCTAGGTTTCTATTCTGTATAGAGATCTATACAACTATAAAACGCAGAAAATACATATCTATATAAAACTACTAAAAAAACTATAAAAACTGAAACTGACACCACCAGTGTGGCAGATGTTTTGCAGACACTAAATAGATGTGTTAAGTGTGTCTATAGCCTTGAATTTGCAGTTCTTTTCAGTTTGTAACTCCCATCCCACCATACACTCTGGGATGACATCCTGCCCCCACCACTTTTCCTATATGCAGGGCTGCCAGCTTCCCATTTGCTGAGCATGTGGGGTGTTGCCTGGCCATTAGCTGGCCTTCCTATGCCTCCATCTGTTGACTTGTTAAGAGCTTGTGATCAGTAAGTCTCGCCCCATGAGGCCAGGCCTAGAAACACAAAACCCCAATGGAGATCCTGAAAATGCTGCTAAGAATGTCACTAGGATAATCCAGAATGGCTTACAGATACAGTTTTAAAATTAAAACACAAACTTAAACATTCTTGTTGAGAACAGTCAGGCTCCCTAAGAATATCTCTATGAACTTCCAGTGGGTCCCAAATCCCTGGTGTCCCAGAAAGCACACAGGCCTCACCTTCAGAAGAACAGGTTGACTTCACTCCCCTCCACCTGATCTGCACCCTAAGAGGGAACTAAAAGAGAATTTTTTGCTGGGCCTGCCTCCTTCCCCCTGTACACATGGCCCATTGGGTTCTGCTTTAGGGCTCCCCACTGGGAGGGGCCCTCTCCCCTCTGGTCAAAGGCCAAGGGGCAGTTCTGGGTTGGTCCTGCCATCCTCAGTTTCCCATCTCCATCCCTAAATTTCATCGTTGGACTCATTTCCTTACCTTGCCTTCTTCTTAGTCTCTTTCCTATCTCTGAGTCCCCAGAACTTTTAATAATCCCCAAAAGAAAGAACTTGTGGATTTAGTAGAAAGCTAAAATTCTCAGAAGAAAAGTAGAAGCAAGTTCGCATACACTAAAATATCACATTTGGGCATGAGGATGTTGGAGCAAGAGAATGAGACCCCAATATATGGCATTGTGGTGTACTGGCCACTTCAGATTAAATGTATAAACCAGAGCTACAATTCTAGGTCCCCATTGAACAGACCCACTCTGGGCCATGGGAAACTTTAAAAACTGAATTCCTGGCCACGATGGGAAGGAAGGTTGAACAGGCCTCCTGATACCCTCTGCTTTTTTGAATTTGGGCACAAGTGACCAGCATTAACATTAAAAAAAAAATCCTAAAATTAACAGAACAGACTTTTCAGCAATGAGATACCAAATTCCAACCTGACTCTGGTATAGCAAACCATGACAGATAGCAGATCCTGAAAGAAATAAAAATATTTTACCCTAAAATAGATTTCTTTGACATATTTTGAAATGGTTCTGCAAAGTTTTCTTTTGTGGGGAAAATTTTGTATTGTAGAGAATCACATTTACTGCAGCCAGAACTCTTCTGGATGTAGGAGAATTTAACTAAGAGTCTGACACCTTTTAAGGTCTGAAAAAAGATATTTACCATCTATTCTCTCTGAAGCCTGCTACCTGGAGGCTTTGTGTATATAACAAGAACCGTGGCTTCCACAACCCTCCTTATCTTAAGCATTTCTTTCTACTGACTTCAAGTCTTTAGCTGAACTCTTTCCGTGAAAATCTTTGAATCTACCTATGAGTGGATTCCGCTCACAGGAACATCTTTCCACTCATAGTATTCCCTTATGAATACACCTATAAGTCCGCCACTTTGAGATGTCCTGCTTTTCCAGGCCAAAGAAATGTATACCTTACATGTATTGATTTATGTCTGCCTGTAACTTCTGTCTCCCTAAAATGCATAAAACCAAACTGTAACCTGACCACCTTGGGGACAGTTTCTCAGGACTTTGTGAGACTGTTCTCTGGGCCATGGTCACTCACATTGTCTCAGACTAAGCCTCTTTAAATATTTTACAGGGTTTGCCTTTTGTTCTTATTGTTGCTGACAAAAGAAACTGGAAGGCCTTAGAAGCTACCTCAGAACCAAAACCTTTCTAATCTTTTGTTCCTCCCTCACCCCACACCCTATTCCCCCAATAAGAAAGGACTCTTGAATTTTCTTATCTGAGGAGATAAATGATTAAAAGCCACAACCTCACCCAGATAGACTTTTATTTGTTCTTCCGAGGGCAGCTCCAACAGATTGCCTGGGAGGCTTTCTATGTAATAAGACAACCTCTGTTCACAGTGCAGTTCTGCCCCTCACCTTCCTGTAACTTGCAGGTCCCATTCAGTTTCCTAAGAATATTTACAAGATAATATCTGCCTCTCAGGTTCATTCAATTCCCCTAAAAATTATTTGCAATCCCTTAAATTGCCTTCATTTTCCCCATCTTCCTCTCTTCTATGAAGAGAGTATATAAGCTGGCCTTTCTTTGAGTCTTTTTTTTTTTTTAATTTTTATTTATTTTTATTTTTTTTTGAGACGGAGTTTCACTCTGTCGCCCAGGCTGGAGTGCAATGGCCGGATCTCAGCTCACTGCAAGCTCTGCCTCCCGAGTTTACGCCATTCTCCTGCCTCAGCCTCCTGAGTAGCTGGGACTACAGGCGCCCGCCACCTCGCCCGGCTAGATTTTTGTATTTTTTAGTAGAGGCGGGGTTTCACCGTGTTAGCCAGGATGGTCTCGATCTCTTGACCTCGTGATCCGCCCATCTCAGCCTCCCAAAGTGCTGGGATTACAGGCTTGAGCCACCGCGCCCGGCCTCTTTGAGTCTTATACTTGTGTGACTCTCGTGTCCACATGCACATTAATACATTTGCGCATCTTATTTCCTGTTAATATATTTCTCATAAAGTCATTTCAACAGATTTAGACTTGAACCTTCAGAGGGAAGGTCTCAACTTCACTGTAGGAGGATTTCTGTCCACTTGCATATTCTGAGCTTAAGCAGCACATGAATTCAATAACTAGCATCTACCAAAGACTTTATTCTCCAAACGAAATGAAATAGATTTCACCCCAAGTGAAAAGGTCAAATGGTGCACTTGATCTCTCAAGTCACCTGCTTGGCCCTCTTCCAAGTATACTGTACTTCTTTTCATTCCTGCCCTAAAACTTCTCAATAAACTTTCACTCCGGTTCTAAAACATGCTTTAGTCTGTCCTTCTGCCTATACCCCTCCATGGAATTCTTTCTTCTGAGGAGGTAAGAACTGAGGTTGCTGCAGACCTGTATGGATTTACTGTTGGTAACATCTTCACTTTGTTGATTGTTTTCTTTACTGTGCAGAAGCTTCTTAGCTTGATGGAATCCATTTGTCTGTTTCTGTTTTCATTGCCTGTGCTTTTGAGGTCTTACTCAAAAATTATTTGCCCAGACCAGTGTCCTGGAATGTTTCTCCAATGTTTTCTTCTAGTAGTTTCATAGTTCCAGGCCTTAGATTTAAGTCTTTAATCCATTTTGTTTTTATTTCTGTGTATGGTGAGAGACAGCATACATTCCCCAATGCATGCTCTTGGCAACCTTGATTTCTAGTTCAAAAGAAAGCAGCAGGTATATATGGAAGGAGAGAGGAACAAGAAAAGGGATACTCATTATAATCAAAGAAGTTTACTCCTGTCTTTCGTGGGAGGCCGTGAGGCCACAGGAACCCCAAGGAACAACCAAGAACTATGAAGAGTAGAGAAGAAATTAAGAAGAAATTATTTTTTCTTCCCTACATTCCATCACCACTTAAATTTCATTTTGTATTTTTCCAGTTTGTTTCATTCACGTCTGAGCTCTCCAGCTATATGTTAAGCTCCTAGAAGGTGAGAACTGAGCTTATATCACATTGGGCCTCCTCCAGCTCTCATCTTGAGCTTATAGCAGGTATTTACTGAGAATTGCTATTTGCTTGTTATTGCTTGGATTTCACTGGACCTTAACAAATAATAAATATAGAAATTTTATGTGTATTTTTTTGTTATACAAGATAATCTTCTCATGGTCCACAACATCCACTGCATTTAAAAATCTTTCTCCTATTGAGATAAAGAAAAAGGGCTAGCAATAGTCTTCTCACTATTTGGTAACTCTAATTTTTGAAGTTATTGGTAATAATTTTGGAATTTCTGTCAAGGAGAGATATAGGGTAATAACTTTGGTTGAGGGAAAGGGTATTTAGGAATTTATCTTGAATTTATTGTTTCATAGTGAGTCTACTGATTTTTTAAAACTGATATATCATGTTTATTTGGGTTAACTTTGGGAAGTATTGGAGATTATAGGGAAAGAGGTCTAAAGACTTCCACAGGCAAGGTAACATGCAGTGGCAGCACCGCTAGAAGTAACCATTTTAATTTAGAAACTTCTGGATCTAATTCCTTTTCCATTGTGTTAGTTATATATTGCTATAAGACAAATTATCCCAATAATTGGTGACATATGTCAGGCTTCTGAGCCCAAGCTAAGCCATCATATCCCCTGTGACCTGCACATATACATCCAGATGGACTGAAGCAACTGAAGATCCACAGAAGTGAAAATAGCTTAACTGATGACATTCTACCATTGTGATTTGTTTCTACTCCACCCTAACTGATCAATGTTCCTCATAATCTCCCCCACCCTTAAGAAGTTTCTTTGTAATTCTCCCCACCCTTGAGAATGTACTTGGTGAGCTTCACCCCCTGCCCCCAAAACATTGCTCGTAACTTCACCGCCTACCCCAAAACCTGTAAGAACCAATGATAATCCCACCACCCTTTGCTGACTCCTTTTTTGGACTCAGCCTGCCTGAACCCAGGTGAAATAAACAGCCATGTTACTCACACAAAACCTGTTTGGTGGTCTCTTCACATGGACATGTGAAACAACATAAACAACAATTTATTATCTCACAGTGTCTTTGGGTCAGGAGTTCAAAATGACTTAGCTCAGGGTCTCTCATGAGGTTGTAGACAAGATGTAGGCCAGAGTTGGAGGATCTATTTTCAAGATGCTGTGCCCCCACAAAGTTTGCAGGAGGCCACGTTTCCTCACCCCTTGAGCTCTCCAATTTGTTTGAGTGTCTCTATGAAATGTCAGAGGCTTTCTCCAGAGAGAGGGTGAGGAGGAATCCTCTTTTGTTCCCCAAACCTCATGTTGAAATTTAATTCCCAATGTTGGAGGTGGGGCCTAATGGGAGGTGTTTGAGTTACAGGAGTGGATCTCCCATGAATAGATTAATGTCCTCCCTGGCTGGAGGGGAGGAAGAGGTGAGTGAATTCTGGCTTTTATTAGTCTCCCCTCTCCCCCAGAGCTGGTTGTTAACAAGAGCCTGGCATCTCCCACCTTGCTCTCTTGCTTCTTGTCTCACCATATGATATCTGCATACAACAGCTCCCCCTTGCTTTCCACCATGAGTGGCAGCAGCCCGAGGCCCTCACCAGAAGCAGATGCTGGTGCCATGCTTCTTGTACAATCTGCAGAACTGTGAGCCAAATAAACCTCTTTTGTTTATAAATTACCCAGCATCAAGTATTCCTTTATAGCAACACAAAATGGACTAAGACACATAGTGTTAGCCTTGTTCTATTCATTAGAAGCAAGTCACTGAGTTCCGCTTGTACTCAAGGGGAGAAAAATTAAGCTCTCTCTTGAAAGAAGGCATGCTGTTAAAGAATTTGGGACATATATTAAAACCACCAACCCATGGTTAGCAAAATCACCAAGGATTGGGGAGGGTTCCATGCCTCTGACTTACCCAGGGCCATTGTTTCTGAAGTTGTATTGGTCAAAATGGGCTGTTGGAACAAAAATGCCACCAAAATCTCAGTGGCTTAACGCTATAAAATTTTATTTCTGACTCTTGCTCCAATACGGGTTGGGAGAGGGTCTCTGTTCATTATCACAACTCAGGGACTGAAGATGATGAAGGCTCCATCTCAACACACACATCCATGATTGCCAAGGCAGAAAAGGGACACCGCAAATCTCACACTGTTCATAAAGCTTCAGCCTAGAAGAGGCACACATCACACAATGTATTGGCCAAAGCAAGTCACATAGTCTGGCTTCAAAGGGGAGACTAGGGAGTGCAGCGGTAAGTGCCTGAAGTGAGGGGAACCAGAGTGCTAGCTAACACACAGTAATGTCTATTGTCACCTCTATTTGACCCTGCTTAGTGGTATTGCACTTAGGGGAAAAAACATTCAAAATGCAAGAGCAAAGTCAAAACATCCTTTGGGTGCTTTCACTGGGTTCCCTGAGGGAATGCTGCTTTGTAGAAATAATTTAAATCTCTTTTACATTCAGATTGGCCTGTATGCAGGGTCTAGAGCAGATAATACAGGAGAATGAGGTTTTTCTCCCAGTTGCATAGCTACGTTGTCCCTGTTCAGCCCTCAAGTCTCCTCTCAGACAATGGTAGGAAAAGCAGGACACAAGTCTTACAAATGCAGTTGGTGATATATAATTGTAAGTACCCTATCATTTTCTACTTATGTCATATTCATTGTGATCTTGGTGATTGGGAGGGTATTCACTCCAAATCTGTGTGCTTTGCTATTTGCCCCCCACCTCTAGAATTCATTAGAGGTTCAGCAATAATTAATGACCTATTAACATGTTAAGTACCCCTCATCATTATGTATTAATCCAGCATTAAAAATAATGGGCCTGTCCTGGGGGAAGTGGCGGCACTGTTCCTGCTGGAAAGCAGTCAGTCACTTGGCTCTAGGGAGCAGAGGCTGAGAGTGCTCTTCCTCCCCAATCATATTGGTGTCATTCTTGCAAAGCACCCATAGTCTAGTTTTGGGAACTGCAGCTGAGAAATTATGGCAGCCCTGTTTGCATTCAACTTGGCCTACACTCCAGAAAGACACAGTGAATTTAGGGAAGAGTCTAAAATTTTTTTCAAATTATGAATTTTCACCATATTCTAAAATACAAGTTGCTCAAGTAGGAGAAGAGGGCCATCCTTCAAAACCAAGCTCCTATTCTAAATTTCCTGTGAGGGCAGCCATGTAAGTATGCCTTGGCATCAACCTTGCAGGAAAAGAACCACTAACATGGTGAATTCCACTTCCTGGACAATTATCATGAGCCTAGGTTCTCACATCAATCTACATAAGCAATTGCTTTCTAAGAAAATCACTCCAGACTGGGGACGCTCTAATTCTGTTTCCCAAACCTTGTCTGTGTGTTTTGAACACAGTGTCAGCCACTGACGCTGGGGATTCTTTCCTAGTGGTCCAGTTAAGATGCCACAAGGTCTCATCAATTACCTAAACCCCTGATTTCCCTTCTGCCACACAGACAAAGCATCAGGGGACCCCTCCCTGCAACAGGACTTTATTTTTCTAGCCTGATTGATGGCATTCAGCATAGCCTTACTTAGTCGCTAAGCTGCTTACCTCACATCTGCCTTGATGGTGAAGCAGGATATTTTCCTGACCCCTTCACAGGCAAGAACTAGAGTGCATGGGCACTATAACTTGTCAGCCACTTTGGTGCCAGCAGGGGCAGACTGTATTGGCTCAGTCCTGCTGCCTTTCCATCTTTGTGGGAGGGGAAGTGCAGGTGACCTGGTGCAGGAGCCAGGGTGAGCGCTTTTGGGCACTGGCAGAAGCAAAACTTTGGGCAACCCCATGGCAGCATCTAAGGGGTGACTGCAACCCCGAAGCCCCAGTAGGGGGGTTACAGTGCCCTTTTAGCTTTGCTGTCCATGGACAGCATAAGTGTTAACAGCTCAGTAGAAGGTCAGTGTGACAGCCTTTTGCACCCACACTCATGGCACTCGAGTTATTGTCTGGCATTCAGGAGGAATGAGGTCACATGAACAACTTGAAGATGGTAGATGCAGGGGATTTTTATTGCCAATGAAAGTGGCTCTCAGTGGGGGAGTTAGAAAGGGGATGGGGCAGGAAGGTGATCTTCTGAAACTACACTGTCAAGCTGTCCCTCTGAAGCCAAGTCACTTCTCTCCAATATCCAACCATAGTCTCTGATATCCAGCTGCTTCTCCTCTCTGCCAGCTGAGTTCTGTGGTTTTTACAGGCACAGGATAGGGGGTGGGGTGGGCCATGGATGGTTTTGGAAAAGGCAACATTGGAATGGGAAATCAGGGATGTATGTCCTCACTTTGGGCTGCGGTATTAGGCTTTTCGGCTTCAGGGAGGTGCCCTCGCTGGGTACCCACCCTCTTCTGCCCAGAATTTCCCTACCTCCTGTCCCTATCAATGGGACAGTCCCCAGTGACCACAAAGGCTCTTGCAGTTCTATTTTGCATCCTTAATTCCTTAAGGTCTCATTGACCATGTTTTGGCATTTTCCCAGCACCCACAGGTACAGAAAGAAAAGAGATGTGGGATGGAATTGCCCTTCTCAACCACAGCCACAGGGCTCAACACCTCCTCTCCCATGGATCAGGAGCATGTATAAGGACATCCACACATAAGAACAAATCTCTCATTCTCTGACCCAAAATAAGGAAATAAGATTACCTAGAAAGAAACTTGACCTTCAGTAAAAAAACAAAACAAAACAACAACAACAACAACAACAACAGAAAATAGGTACTCGAGTCTCTGAAGTCTGCCCTGGCATTTGGCTCTGCCACTGGTAGGCAAAGTATTTACACCACTAAGCCTTAGCTTCCTCTTTTGGAAGAATGAGTATGGTGATAGTTCTTATCTCATAAGGGGTACTGGGAAAAGTAAAAGGAATAATGCATGTAAAATAGCACCAAACCTAATGAACACAATTGTTATTACCCAAGAATGTTGTTTGTCATTAATTCTAATTAGACTTTCCCATATTGGTTGCCATTTTTCTGCACAATTTATTGTCTCTTCCAGCACGTGCACTTAGGAATGTGAGGTCAGATCTGTAACCACCCTCCTGACATTTCTTTGTGTGTGTGTGTGTGTGCTTTGAGACTGAGTCTCGTTCTGTCACCCAGGCTGGAGTGCTGTGGCACAATCTTGGCTCTTGCAACCTCCGCCTCCTGGGTTCCAGCAATTCTCCTGCCTCAGCCTCCTGAGTAGCTGGGATTACAGGCATGTGCCACCACACCTGGCTAATTTTGTATTTTTAGTAGAGAAAGGGTTTCAACATGTTGGCCAGGCTGGTCTTGAACTCCTGGCCTTGGGTGATCTGCCCACCCCAGCCTCCCAAAGTGCTGGGATTACAGGCATGAGCCACTGTGCCCGGCCCCTCCTCACATTTCTAAAATCCCCAAAGGTGGAGGGAGGCAGCTGGGTGTTGGGGCCTCACAGCCCCACTTTTCACCATGGCTGCTGAAAGAAGTCCTGTGGGAAGGAATAAATAGCATCGGTCCATTTGGGAGGCCGGTCCCTCCTCTAACGTTTCCTCTTTGATTCCCAGCCTTTTGCATTTAGTCCAATATAGGCTCCTTGGTGCCCTGAGTTTTGAGTAGGAAGTGACCAAGTCACTGACTTTCCGGAATCTGTCTCTGCCAACACAGGCCACAGACTCCTGTAACAAACTGCCTGTGAACAGTTATTTATATTGTTCACCTCAGGCTGACACCACTTTTAGGGCAGCAGGGAAATGAGAACATCCGCTAAGGGCAGTTTAGATCGATCTATTTTGCCCAGCTGTGCTCAGCTGGGAGAAGTCTGCTATCTGCTCTGCAGCCCCTCCACTTCAGGGCAGGGAGTTGTGGCTGGCACTGTGGGCTGTTCTCCCAGCGTCTACACAGCTGGAAGACAACCTCTTCCTGTTCATGGAGGTCTAGAGGAGGACAAGGGAGTGTCAGCCCAGCATCTGTGGAAAAAGAGTTCAGGGAGGCTGCAGTGAGCCATGGGAAAACCCAGGTCTTTTCCCTGCTAGTGTGTGACTTACTTCCAAGACCTCCGGCTTCCCCTCCTAAGCGAGGATGGCATGCTCTGCCTGCGTGTGTCACAGAGATCCTAAAACCTCCCATGAACAATGCCTGATACACAGGCGGGTAACAGTGTTGGGATTATTCTTTCTTCAATAATATGACCCAACACAAGCAAAGAAAGAGACAGACAGGCTGGCTTCATGGCTAGAGTTGCTGAAGATGACCACCGCAGGAGGGAAAGGAATCACGTTCATGGCTCCTTGTGATCAGGGCAGAATTCCCTCCTAGTGTGCTAGGACAAAAGGGAAGAACCAAAGATAAGAATCTTTGGATTTCTTTGGTTAGGTACGAAACGCCTGGAGTGCGGCTCTTTCTGCCAGCAGCTGCGTCCAGTCATTTGTGGTGGTGAGGCCAGGGTAGCGGCCGTGTCCTGGCTGTTGGTCTCAGTCTTTGGCTTTGGCTGTAAGGCACACTGAGAGAAACTAGGCTGCAGGCCGCTCTTCTCTGCCTTAAACCCCTCTGGTGGGGCAGCTCTCTCAAGAGCGGTCATTACTGCAGCTGCGTGAGCTGCAGGGCGGCTGCGCAGAGGAAAGGGAGGCACGATTGCTCATCCCTCAGGAGGCGGCACAGGTCAGAAGAGAGCTTTGGAGTTGTACAGATCTGGGTTCCAACCCTGGATCTCCCTTCTTAGACATTCAGACCACCTCTGTAATCCTCGGTTTCCTCTTCTATAGAGTGGTGCTAATCCTACAGGCCTTAAGATTTTGGGGGCACCAAACGAGAGCACAGAAAACCAGTGCCGGGGGTGCGGTGCTGGTGCAGGGTAGATGGTGGGTGAGTATGACCCTCAGCACCCCGGACTCTCCACTGTTCACACCTGAGAACGCAGGGCCGGAGGTGACTTTGCTGAGACTGAGCACCTAGCAAGAAGCACAGCCGAGGGAAACGCGCACGCTCAGGCATCCACAGTCTTTAAGCTAAATTACATCTTACGGAGTGCTCCCTTCCCCAGGGCTCCGTGTTGGGAACTGTGCATGCAAGGGATCTAGGTTGCCTGGGGGAGGCGCTCTCCCCTTGCCTTCTCAGAAAACAACTTCCAGGTTTAGTGTTTAATCTTTTAAAACTACAAAAAGTGCTTTGGTGTCCAAAAACATGTGTTGAATTTGAAAAGATTCAGATGGCATCCATAATCTTCATCCCCGCCCTTCCAGCCCCGGGCCTGGTACCTCTGCAGGGCATTCCCAGGGAGGTTGGGGACTGGTACTGGTCTGTGGTCCCAGGGGTTGGGGACCCCTGCAGTAGGGTCCTGAGACTTTGTGAGTCACCAGGCTGCCTGCAGTGCCAAGGGGCATAAGCATTTCTCCGTCCTGGCATTGGTGCAGGTGAAAAGGCCCTGCTGCAAATGGAGAGGACACAGATATGACACAAATGGAGAGAAACAGTGAAAATCACCGAGAGACCTGGCTCTGCCCGGGCCAGCCACCTACCAGCCACCCAGCCATGGGATGCTGGACACTCATCAGGCCTCTCGGGTCCCCTGTTTCCTCACCCAGAAATGAGGAGCTCAGGCCAGAGGGACAATTTCCAGGGTTTTGAATTAAAAAAACCAAAACAAAAACAAAAAAAACCAGAAGAACATTTTCTTTAAAATAAACCATGAGCAAAACCCCAGTACGTTAAAAAAAAAAAAAAAAATAGAACCTGCCTGGTGGAGTGGGAGTGGGGACCCAGAGGCCTTGTGTCCTTTGGCCCCTGAGGATGTGTTGTTCGGGCTGCACTTTCACAGGGGCACACAGCACCCTATATTGGGTCCACAGATCTACATCTGGTCCCGTGTCCCAATTTAACTGTACATCCTTGCAGGCAGGGGCTGTCCTAGAGCTCTTGGGGTGCCCAGAGCCCAGCCCAGCACCCTGCTCACACGCTGTGATGACATGTCATTAGTAGAGGCAAATTGTGCAGGTCTGCAGCAACCTCAATTCTTGTCTCCTCAGAAGAAAAAATTCAACCGAGGGGCATAAGGCAGAAGAAAAGACCGAGGCAAGTTTTAGAGCAGGAGTGAAAGGAAGTAAAGTATGCTTGGAAGACAGCCAAGCAGGCGACTTGTGAGGTTGAGTGCAGGGTTTGACCTTTGATTTGGGGTTTATATGTTGGCACACTTCCAGGGTCTTGCGTTACTTCTCCTCTGATTCTTCGCTTGGGGTGGGCTGCCCGCATGCGCAGTGGCCTGACAGTGCTTGAGACCGGGGCATGCACAGTGTTTTAACTGGAGTTGTACACGTGCTCACTTGAGGCATTCTTCCCTTACCAATCTAGCATTCCTAGAGGAAGGTCGTATACCAATTAAATGCCTCCATTTTGCCTCTTAGTGCGCATGCTTGAGCCCACTCACCCAATCCCATGTGACCTTATCAGGAAGCAGCTGATCACCAGCTTCAGGTGTTTTCTATTTATTGGGAGCCTGCCTTTCCCTGGTGCCGGCTGTGCCTGATTATTATTTTAGAGAGACAGTTAACAACAGCCTGACCATCACCTGATGGTTGTCTGACATTCCTGGTCTGTGTGCTGGGGAAGCTCTCCTGCCCTGATCACGCCTGGCTAGCTACCTCCTGCATGAGTACGGCAGTGGGAAGAGGCAGCCGGTAAGTCGATAAGAAGTGCAGCAAGAGGCTGCAGTCTTGTAGACTTCACGGGGTGGCCAGTTTTCCATTTTTCCAAAGATTGGTATTAAAGTAGACAATTGTCCCTACTGCAATCCCCTTCAGTTGTTCAAATAAAGGGCATTTTAGCAATAGTAAAATGGCTTGGCCCTTGGGGACCACTACTCGAGAGCCACTTCAGGTCATTTGCTTGACTTTGTCGTCTGCCTGTCCTTCCTTGCAAGTGAGCTCAGCTTTAGGCTGACCTTTGGTCCGTGGTGGTCCAGATTGGCCTCCTGGCAGCCCTCAGGTGTGGCTGGCTGTGACTCATCTGAGCCTGGAGTGTTTGTCCCCTTGGTGGGCACTGATCACTGTGACATTTCTGCCTTTGGTCCAAAGTCTTGTCTGTACTTTAATGGAATGTGACCACTGCATCTTGACCTTTGGCAAAAGAGGCCTGGGGTGATTTAAAGTAAACAAAACAGCCCTTACCACCAGAACCTGCCCAGGGAGGCAGGGACAGAAGCACAGCAGTGTTCTGTCCTCAAGCTGGTGGCGACACAGAAAGAAAGCCAGAAAAAGCAGCCCTGCAGTGTGTTAACTGAGTCCTCACAAAGTGCTGCGGGAACCCATTGGTGGAAAGAGTTCCTTGAGTAGCGTTGAGGGAGAGGATGTGCTTCTGAGGGGACCAAGGAAGGCTGCTTGTAGGAGAAACAATGTGATGGTCCTTTCATTTATGAATTTATTTATCAATTTATTTTGTAATTACAACTTTATTTTAGATTCGGGGGGTGCATGTGCCAGCTTGTTTACATGGTGGGCATATTGCATGGTGCTGAGGTTTGGGATACGAATGATCCCGTCAGCCAGGTAGTGAGAACTGTACCCAGTTGTTTGTTTTTCAGCCCTTCTCTCTTGCCTCCCTTTCTGTCCCCTTTAGTAGTCCCTAGTGTCTACTCCCATCTTTACATCCATGAGTACGCAATGTTTAGTTCCCACTTGTAAGTGAGAACAGCGGTGTTTGATTTTCTGTTCCTACGTTAATTAACACAGAGTAATGACCTGCAGCTGCATCCATGTTGCTGCAAAGGACATGATTTCATTATTTTTATGGTTGCAATGGTTCTTAAAGGCTGAGGAGCCTGCCAGGCTAAGTGGGGGGGACACCCAGCAGAGGAGGAAGAGGAAGTAGTGGCATGAAAGACTGTCAATGTCAGTAACTTTGGGAGAATGTGTCTATATCATTTTTTTGACTAGACCATTTTCTTTAAAGTGTGGTGAAGGAGCCACTCTTAAATATCCTATCTGCAGAGCCCTTAGACCTAACTATTATATGTACATGCCAATTTGCTGCCAGAAACTAGTTTTGGCTGCCTGCACTTTGCAAATGACAGGCCCGTCACTGCAATGTGGCAATGGAGGTTTCAGGTGGAACCAGGACACTTGGAGCTATTTTGACAGAAGCCCTTTCTCCCACAGGAGGCCCACCTTGGTGGTGTTCGGAAGGTAAAAAGAGCTCTTGATTAAGATATCTGTATGACTTCCTGTAGAGAATCAGGGTCTTGGGTTGCTTGTGGGGAGTTTCCTGTAATGGCACAATCAATTCCAAGGCTCCACCTGAAGCTTCAAGCCCACTTTCCAGGATGCATAGTCCTTCTGCATATAGAGCACCCTGCCAGGCATTGCAGGGCATCTCGGGAGAAAAGGTCCTCAAAGAAGACCCCAACCCCATTCTCCAGTAGGTTGGGATTCAGGAAGGGCTGGAAGATAGGAGCATTCCATGCAAGAGGTCCAGCGTCCAATGAAAACTCAACGGCACTTCCAGTTTGTAAATGTGGAAAGAAAAGGGAAGGTGGGGTGAGCTCTGGGTGTTGAAAAAGATTGGAGTGGGCCACAAGGAGAAAGGGGATTGGGAGGGGTGCTCCAGGTGGAGTGAGGGAATAGTGTGAGTGAAAGCGTATAAACAATGATAGAGGGAGGGCTTTTCAACCTCCTGGAATTGCCAAGTATCTTTCTCATAAAGGCTATGAACTCCCTGGCAGCCTGACTTCTTTAGGAGATCCCTCGACTGAATTCTCCATGCACCTTCAAAAACAGGCCAGTCTGAGGTTTAAATGGTAAATCATGTGATCGGATCAGCCCCAACACGCTGGCCAGGAACAACTTTGGAATATGTAGTGGAGACTGCCCTGCATGACCTGGGATCTCTGGGACAGATGGTTCAGCCTAGCAGAATTCAGTGTTGCACCCCTGGCTCATGAATAAGCGCTGAGTTGATGGTGGTGACTCAGAGGGGCTATTATGGATTGAATTGTGTCTGCCCAAAAGATGTCCTAACCCCAAGCACCTGTAGATATGACTTTCTCTAGGAATAGGGACTTTGTGATGATCAAGTTAAGATTAGGTCATTAGGGTAGACCCTAATCCAATATGACTGGGGTTCTTATGTAACAGGGAAATTTGGAAGCCAACATGTACAGAGGGAAGGCTTGTGAAGACACGAGGAAAATGCCATCTATAAGCCAAGGAGTGAATGCCTGAGGCTACTATAAGCCAAGGAGTGAATGCCTGAGGCTACTAGAAGCCAGAAGAATGGCCTGGAACAGACTCTTGCTCACGGTCCTCAGAAGACACCAGCCCTGCCAAGACTTTGACCTTGAACTTCCAGCCTCCAGAGCTCTGAGACCATACATTTCTGTTTAAGCCACTCTGTTTGGGGTACACTGTTAGTAGAAGTCTTGGGAAACTAATACAGGGGTGTATTAGCTTATTATAAAAAAAAAACTTCAGGTTGATGATAAGTATAATTATGAAGGCTCAGAACTAGATGCTGTGTTTGATTCTTGAGATAACCCCTGAGATCCCCCACACCTCCCACAATCAATTTGTGTTAGTTCTGTTCTGTATGGGACAGTGGTATGAGTAATTGGCATCTCATTCTTGGCATTTTTGGCCAAGCATAATCTGATAAATCCCTCCCCAGAAAAATGCCCACACATACACTCAAAAAAGGCACAGACTTCTGCACTAAATTTCAAGCATCTCATGTGCTGGCACACTAGTGTAATGAGTTGAGAAAACAAATAGTAGTGATGGCTCATTGTGATGTACCAGCCAAATCTCAGAAGGGAGAGCCGACAGCAGTTCCCTGGGGTCTCGAAGGGCTTTGGCAGCAGGCCTTTGTGATAAATGATTCAGGATTATTGCTGGTGATTAGGGATGTGCCCAGAGGAAGTTGGTGTCCATTCTGACATAAGCGATACATGCATCTTGTGTGCACCTGGCCCCTGCCAGGCAAGCAGGGGGGTTGTGTCTGAACTGATCCACAGGTGCCCGCTGACTTTGTTGTCACTCTCCCTGCCGGAAGGGGTGAGCACCAGCACAGTATGAGCAGGGCAGAGGTAAAACTGCCTCGTTTGCTCTGTGGCATGTGGAGCTGCCCTCCCATGGTTCAGGATCTTCCTCCAGGGCCTCAATTTAGTTTGCTACAAGATAAATGAAAAGCTCTTAGCAGACAAGTCCAGGAAAAATCTCACTGGTTCTCAACTCTCCAATACACCCCAAACATCATTTTGCACATGTGATCAGGAGCACTTACCCAAGAGGGTCACTAGGCTGGCCCTTGTCCAGCTTTTCTCTGCCTATCTCATCTGGAGACGCCATGCTAAGTTTCAGCAAATGCCAGTGGACAAACAGATATTCCACAGCATTCTTTTCATGGGCAACGACCACATGGGAATAGCCCCATTCTAAATCACTCATTGCCCCTTGAAGCTAAAAACAGTCCAACAAATAAAGTCACTTTTTGGTTTGCATAACACTAATTTTCTCCAAGATAATGTGCACAGCTCTGCACCTGCATCTCACCCCAGCTTCTGCCCACAGCAGCCACAGCATCACTCCCTGATCCTCTTCAGGAGGAGTGCCCTGTGCGAAGAGGAGAGTGACAGGAAAGGGGGACAAGTCTCCAGGGACTCGGACTACTTAGAAGAAAGTGTCCTTACAGGTGATTTCCCAGACTTACATCTGCTCTCTACCATTGATTTGGTCGCCGTCCACAGGAAAGGGCAAAGGGACAAAATAGACATCGAAATCCAGTGAGGGCAATGTGGTGATGGGGGCCTCATCACCTCTGGCACACCGTACTGACTCTGCTGTACTTGATCATGTCCACTTTCCAATATAATTGGGGAAAAATATGGTGATCAGATGCCCATCACCCATACCAATCTCCCTGCTGTGGGCTGAGTTGTGTCTCCTCAACATTCACACGTTGATCTAACCCCTGGGACCTCAGAATGTGAATGTATTTGGAGATAGAGTCCAATCACCTTTATAGAGGTGATTGAGCTAAAATGAGGTCATTTTGTTGACCCCTAATCCCGTATGACTGGTGCCCTTAAAATAAGAGGACATGAGGTCACAGACATAGAGAGGGAAGACCATGTGAGGACACAGGGAGAAGATGGCTATCTGCAAGACAAGGAGAGAGGTCTCAGAGGATACTTGGATCTTAGATTTCTAGCCTCCAGCACCATGAGAAAATAGATTTCTGTTGTTCAAACCACCTAGTCTGTGGCACTTTGTTAGGGCAGCCCTGGCAAGTTAATACACTCCCCTTAAGTCAAACTTGGATATAATTAATATTTGTAAGGAATGGTT
The DNA here is from genome assembly GCF_000951035.1 of Colobus angolensis palliatus. Lineage (NCBI taxonomy): Eukaryota > Metazoa > Chordata > Mammalia > Primates > Cercopithecidae > Colobus > Colobus angolensis. The sequence continues at coordinate 3,018,302 of NW_012113808.1, forward strand.
ACATTTTTTTTTTTAAAGCTTTTGTATCCATTTTCTTTTGGAGCCTTCCAACAACTCTGCAAGGTATCACAATGGCTATTTTGCAAATGGAGGAACTGAGGCTTAAGAAAGTAAAGGAATTTACTTCTTGTGCAGCAATAATGGGCAGAGCTGGGGGACTGGAGCCGCCCTTGCCCTATGTTCTCCTAGCAATTTTCTTTTATGAGCAAACCTACATGGTGTAAACCTCCTGGGCACCTGTTCTTCTCTACACACTTCACTATACGAACATGGAACATTTATAGAGATAGCCTGTAAGAGCTGAATTCCTGCTGCCTCTAACTCCAGACACTTTTGCCTGAATGTGTACTTCTCACTACTGATAAGCCTGTGACTCAGCTGGAAATCCTCATGGTGAAGGAAATGAACACAGAAAATACACATTCATGAAGACCAGGTGTGGAAGACTCCAGCCCTGCTCGCACCGCAGCAGACAGGGACACCACAGCCACACGGTACTTGGAAACCCGAGCTTGAGATGATTGATGGAAGCGTTAAAATGCCAGAACATTTTGGGGAATGTGGTATGGGCAGCCCCAGAAGAAATGGCCCTGCTCAGATGCCATCCTGTAGGGTGCGGTTTAATGGGGCCACCCACTCATCAGGGATGTGAAACTTTGAAGACAAATACCTGTTAACTTCATTCGCCCCAGATTTTATACATGCTTTTAAAAAAACAACTTTATTCATGTATAACTAGGATCAAATAAACAGCACATATTGAAAGTGCCCAATTTGATGAATTTTGACATTGGAGTACATGTGTGAAACTGTCATCACAATCAAAATAAACGCCTCCTTCATTTCCAAGTTTCCCCCATCCTTTGTAAGCCCACCCTGCTCCCCCTTCCCCTGTACAAGCCCAACATCCCATCCCTTCCCAGCAATCATTGATACATTTTCTGTCTCTATGCCTTAGTTTGCATTTTCTAGAATTGTATATAAATGAAATCATACAGTATGTGTTATTTTTGTCTGGCTTTTTTTTTCACTTAGCATAATTACTCTGAAATGTGCCCTTACTGTTGTCTGTATCAATAGTTTATTCCTTTGATCTCTGAGTGTCATTCCATTGTGTGGAAATGCCATAATTTGCTTATTCATTTGCCTGTTGAGGGACATTTGGATTGTTTTCTGTTTTGGGCCATTACCATAAAGCTGCTATGAACATTTGTATACGTGTTGACAGATGCTTTTATTTCTCTTGAATAAATACCTAGAAGTGGAATGGCTGTATATTTAGTTTTGTAGAAACTGTCAGACTATGTTTCAAAGTAGTTGTACTATTTTACATTGTTATCAGCAGCGTAGAAGAGTTCCAGTTCCTCCACCCACTTGTCAACACATGGTATAGTCCATTTCTAAAGTGTTACCACTACTAGGTGTGTAGTGGTATCTCAGTGTGATTTTCATTTGCATTTCTCTAATGACTAATGATGTTGAACATCTTTTAATGTGTTTATTTTGCCTTTCATTTATCTTCTTTGGTGAAGAGAGTGTGTTCAAATCTTTGGCCCATTTTTTAAAGTTGGTTTATTCATCTTCTTGTAATTGAGTCTTAAGAATTCTTCACACATCCTAGATCCAAGTTCTTCGTGAGGTAGGTGTTTTGCATTTAATTCAGTAAGATATGTAAACAAGAAAGGTTTATTGTGAGTCCCTGAACCATGCTAAGAAATGAAGTAGGTACCATTTGTTCAACATTAAGTATGAATTATACATACAAAAGCTACATATTACCCACAGATGAATTACTTTTCACCTCTCCCTAATGGCACCGGTGGCTCTTAGCCAGATGTGCTGAAAGAAAGCTCCCTGTCCCTACCTTTCCAAGTATTCTTTATTTCTGGCCTCTTGTCCCTGGGGTCCTTTCCTAATTCCACACCCCGTTCTCATCCACACCAGCAGATGGACAACTTTGGAGGCCGTAATTACCAGCGTCTTTCAGGTGGAGTCTTCATCAGCCACCTGCCCTGCACTGATTCATGTCAAGGAGGGGCAGCTGCCTGGAACCCTGTTTTCTCCCCACTGCTAGAGGGTGGGGCTCTTTCTAGATTCTCCTGACTTTAGGCAGAAAAATACCAACGTTTTGGTGTGTTACCTTGGTGATTTTTTTCCACTGATTAAAAATGAACTCCCTCGTTGCTACCAAACCTCCCTTCCTGGGGGCACCAGCTGGGTGGTTGCTGCTTAAGGATGAGCAGCAACTTCTGAGCAGCACAGAATCACCCGTTAGCTTACTTCTCTCCTGGAGACCCTCAGCTGGGAACCCGCAACCCTAGTCTGTGCTCAGGCTCTGGGGCTTTCCTCAGAAACGATTCTAGAACCCCAGAGACAGGCCCGAGGGAGATGAGGAGGGAGAGTCCCTGCACAGCATGCTTCCTGAAAGCACATGTCAGAGTGAAAGCGTGTCCTCATAAGTGGGGTTCTCACTGACAGCGGAGTGACTTTGCACAAGACACTTTACCTCTCTCAGTCTCCCTTTCCTCATGATAATGATCATAATTCTCACTACAAAGCTGTATTACATCACAGGACAATAGGAGAAATCTGGCCATCTCATACACTAGGCCTCCCCAAGTTGCTATCATCTCTTTGCTGGGTTGTTGCAATTACCTCCTCAAAGGCCCCACTCCCACATCTGCAGTATCTCTTCATACTACAGCCAGGAGGCTCTTTAAAACCAGGATTGAGTCACCAACTTGTCAAAAACCCTCAAATGGTTTTCAGTCTGACTCAGAGTAAAAGCGAAGGTCGACACCATGACCTGCAAAGCCCTGCAGGATAAGATGCCTGAAGCCTCTTACTTCTTAAGCCTTCCACATCTCTTCTTCCCTAGGCCATGGCCTCCGTCCGTGTGGTCTGGCCATTCTGCCTCATGAGGGCCCTTAGCACTGACTGCTCCCTCCGCAGCGTCTCCTCTCACATGACCACTGGGCTCCCTCCGTTACCGCAGCTTTCTGCTCAAGTGTGGCCTTCCTAGGGCTGCCTTCTTATCCTCCCTTTTCCTATCTCCTTGCTTTATATTACTTACGGCACTTACCACTGCATGATGTGTTAGATGTTTATAAATGCGCCTGGTGTCTGCCTCTCCCCAGTAAAGCATGAACACTGTAGGAGCAGGCGCTTTGCCTATTTTGTATACAGTTATGTTTTCAGCCTTTAGAATAGAGCCTGGCACACACTAGGAGCTCAATATATATTTGTTGAATGAATAAATACATTCGTCTAGTACAGTGACCATACAAAACATTCGCTTTCTCTCCATTTCTTCTTTCTCTTCGAAAGTGATTTCTGTAGAATGGAAGATAAAACATTGTGGGAAATTTCTGAGATAAAATGCAGAGTGTTCACAAGTGTTTGAAAATATCATTGGAAATTCACATGAATGTCTCTAGAAAACATAAGGGCTCTTTACATGTGCAAATGCGCTCCACCAAACATGACAGAAGTTGGGAAGTGCATTGTGAACAGCGTCTGGGAAGGAAGGGACAATAAGCGTGAGCAACTGGGCAGCCAGGAAAAGGAGTGACTGAGAAAATGAGGGCTTGTTACCAAAGCAAGGGCAAGGGGAAAAGATGGGAAAGCGGCAGGGGAGGGAGACACTGATCATCCCGGATGCTGAGAACACAAATTCCCAGCAGACCAGGAGGTGGG
>NW_012113808.1:3022047-3044062 GCF_000951035.1 Colobus angolensis palliatus
GTTTGTGGAGAGTCTTTTTGACCGTAAGCCAAACAGTCAGCACTGGGCCCCAAATGGTAAGGATTTTACTTCTCTAGGACCACACGAAAGGAGTCACTTAGCCTGAATAGGTGGACACAGGACTGAGAACCAGAGGGTTATCACTAAGGCCGTAATCAATATGGGCGGTACCTGCAGAACCCAGGTACAGCTGCCAGATGAGGGGATGTTACAATGGAATGAGGCAGCTGCTCCACTGGGGACACTACTGTCATGCCTGGGCGCCTGGGCACTGGTGAAGGGACATTCACCACGTCCACAGGGGTCAGGGAGATGTCACCGCTGGGGACACTGCCGCTATGCCTGGGCACCAATGAAGGGACATCCACCATGTCCACAGGGGTCAGGGAGATGTCACCGCTGGGGACACTGCTGCTATGCCTGGGCACCAATGAAGGGACATCCACCATGCCCACAGGGGTCAGGGAGATATCACCGCTGGGGACACTGTTGCCATGCCTGGGCACCGAGGAAGGGACATCTACCATGTCTGCAGGGGTCAGGGAGACATCACAGAAAAGGGGATGCTTAGAGAAGCAGGAATTCATGAAGCACACCAAATGAGAAGTAAGAAATGTCTACCCGTTGGAAGAGCACTGCAGCTGCCTAATCCACCTGATATTTTGCTGCACTGCCAGACAGCTTACCAAGTGGAATTACCATGGTTCTTTCTCTTGGCCATGTGTTTTTGCTGGTGTCATGCAGAGGAGACCACCATTTGAGGAGTTATGAAGTGAAATTTTAAAGGAAAACCAAAGTAATGGGAAGGTTATCTTTAATGGTATTAGGAAAGCTTCTAAACTCATAAGAGCATTGAAACTTAGAGTGACTTTTTAAAACCTATATCTTCCATTTTGTTTTCTTTTGCACGCTTAAATTCCCATTTCTCTTGTGTCTGGGACATCTACCATTGAATAACTCAATGTTGTCTTCAGTCAACACACATAAAACATGCCCCGTCTTCCTTCCCACTTGCCAAAACTACAACAGCTTCTCAACTGGCCTAAATCTCTATCATGTCCACACAGTTCACCTAAATAGCCTATTTTGTTCTTGGGTTTGTTTTTTTGTTTTTGAGATGGAGTCTTACTATGTTGCCCAGGCTGATCTTGAACACCTGAGTCCAAGCCATCCTCCCACCTCAGCCTCTCAAGTAGCTGGAACTACAAGCGCACACCACTTCCCCTGGCTCTAAATAGTGGTTTTATGGTGTACTTTCACCATGCCTTTTCCCTCCTCACAAGCCTCAGGACTGCCCCTTACCTACAGGGTAGGAAAACACCTACCTTCTCACTCACACACAGCTCCTTCTTAAAAACTATGGTGCTTTTACTGTGAATATAGTGATGAACAATGAGCTATGGCTTTGGTCTTGTGACATAAAGTCTAGGGTGGTACGATGATATTGAGCAAATACCAAGCATTCCCTAAAGAAATAATTGCAAATTATGAAAGCAAAATATTATGTTAGAAGAATCAGATTTTGATGAGGGGTTATGACTAGGGAAAACTTTTCTGAGGAAGTGACTTTTGGGCTGACACATGGAGGATGAGCAAAGTTGGCCAGGGAAGGACTAACAGAGAAGAGATGTGCAGGGCACCAAGGCCTTGGCCTATGGGAGGAACTGATGCAAACCCGAGAGGCTGGAGTGTCATCTACTAAGGAAAGAAGGATGAAAGGTGACACTGGAGAAAGAAGTAGGGTTGTGTTAGCAGCAGCGAATCCATACAAGTCTGCAGCAACCTAAATTCTTGTCTCCTCAGAAGAAAGAATTCAACTGAGGGACATAAGGCAGAAGGAGAGACTGAGGCAAGTTTTAGAGCCAGAGTGAACGTTTATCAAAAAGTTTTAGAGCAGGAACAAAAGGAAGTAAAGTACACTTGGAAGAGGGCCAAGCGGGTGACTTGAGAGATTCAAGTGTACTATTTGACCTTCGACGTGGAGTTTTATACATTGGCCTGCTTCTGGGGGGTTGCTCCCTTCTCCCTGGATTCTTCCCTTGGGGTGGGCTATCCGCATGAGTGTGACCTGCCAGCACTTGGGAGGGGCCCCATGCACAGGTTGCTGCTTAAGGATGAGCAGCAACTTCTGAGCAGCACAGAATCACCCGCTAGCTTCCTTCTGTCCTGAAGCTGTGCACGTGCTCCCTTGAGGCATTTTCCCCTTACTGGTTGAGTGTTCCTGGAGGAAGGTCATAGACCAGTTAAACTCCACCATTTTGCCTCTTAGTGCATGTGCTTGAGCCTACTCGCCCAAGTCCTGCGATCTTATCCGGAAGCTGCCTAGCACCAGCTTCAGGTGTGTCTATTTTAGAGCCACAGCTTAACAACTGCCTGACCATCACCTGATGGCCACCTGACATTCCTATGGGGAGGCCTCTCCTGCCCTGCTCAGGCCTGACTAACTACCTGCTGTAACAATTGGACCACACAGGGCCTTCCAGACTGGGTAAGGGTTATGGATCTGCTTGCTGCTGAAGAGAGGATGACTTGGAAGCCAGGAGATTTTAGGAGGCTATTGCATAAGTGAGACAAGAGCAGGTGGTGAGTCAGACCCAATGGAGAGCAGGAGATGGACGAAATGTCTTAAAGGTGGAATGAATGGGATAAATAGGATATAGTGGTGGATTGGATGTAGAAGGGATGGAAAATGATGTCAAGAAGGACTCCCAAATTTCAGACTGTTGAATGGAGGTGTCATTTTCTAAGACACGGAAGACAAAAGAGGAGTATGTTTGTGGAGAATGACCCAGCTCAGTCTCAGGCAGGTAAACCTTAGGGTACTGGGGGTTCCACCTTTCCTCCTGAGATTATTGTACCCATGTTTACAGTTTCTGTCACTTAGATGGCAGTGAAATTGCTTCACCTTCCAGAATGTGCATGTGTTTTCTTCCAAACAGATAAAATGCATAAAGGAGCAGGGGCTTCATCTGTCAGCACACACACGTGAGTGTGCTTCACGCTGTCCAGCAGCACCATGTAGCGTGCACCGTGTAGCACGCACTATTAAAGGACCTGGTAAGAATGGGTGAGTCACATTGGACTAGAAATGTTTAGCCTTCAAAGCACTGTGAAGTGAGAGGTGATTATCGTTATTTTTCAGGGAGGAGAAATCTAACCTCAGAATCACTGCATTTTAAATTATGACGTTCTAATTCACCCCAGGCTTCGGGGATGTTTACATGAAGCAGCTGTTCTATGTAAATATCCTTGTGCTAACTACTGCCCTAGGCTGTGACAAAGGAAAAGTCACAGGCAATCTCTTTCTAACCCAGCTCTCACTCAAAATTCCCAAGTTATGTTTTTTGCAGATGGTTTGAGTTTGTCTCTATGATAAGAAAATTTGATTTGATTAAAATGAACCACAGGAAACAATAGGGCTTCCATGAAGTTATGGAGGCTGGCTGTGATGGCTCATGCCTGTAATCTCAACACTTTGGGAGGTCAACGTGGGAGGATTGCTGGAGGCCAGGAGTTTGAGACAACGCCTGGGCAACATAGTAAGACCCCATCTCACAAAACTAAATATATATATATAGAGAGAGAGAGGGGGTGGAGGGGAGAGAGAGAGAGGGGGCGGAGGGGAGAGAGAGAGAGATCCAGTTGTGATGGTGTGTGCCTGTAGTCCCAGCCACTCAGAAGTTAAACTGAGGGGATCACTTGACCCCAGGAGTTTGAGGAGCTGTATTAGCACCACTCTACTCCAGTCTGGGAAACAGAGTAAGACTCTGTCTAAAAAAAAAAAAAAAAAACGAGAAGTTATAGCACTATGGGACTGTGCTAAGCATAAGTTCATAGATTTTAACTCCTCACTCTACAGATGTTAGTCCCAGGGTAGAAGACATCATGCCTGGCCTGGCCTCAGTCCAGCAGCCCCAGGCAAGGTTCAGTGAGGCCTCTGGTGCAGTGGGGGCAGTTCCACAAAAGGTGACATCTCCCCATGGCCCACAGCCGATGGAATTCCAGAAAGAGTGTATCATCTAACAATTTTGCAAGTCACCCTCATGCAGTTTTTCCTGAGCAGAGGACAGGGAATGAGGGATGCAGGTGGTGGGGAAAAAAAAAGAACCCAAACCAGTGTCACAGGTAAAGAAAGGTTAAGGATGCCCACACATATTAATTTCCTGTCACCATCCATTTACTTCACATATGTTGGCCTCTGTTTGCCTGTTTCCCCGTCTGCAAGATACAGATAATAATCAGGATCTATGTAGTGGGTTTGTTGCTTGAGAAGCAAATGAGCTACTACATGGAAAGCATTTAGAATCGCCACTGGCACATCAGAAGGGCTTGCCACATGTTAGCTTTTATTAAGAGGACTATCGCCATCATCACCATCACCACCATCTCCCACCACAGACAGATTCTTTTATATTCATTTTGCAGATAAGGAGACTGAGGTTAAGCGCATGTCAGTCAGCATGGGTTCTGTTATGTTGCTCTAACAAATAACCCACAGCTTCAGGTTATGGACAGCCAGAGACACTTATTCTCTCTCATGCTAAGTATTGGCTCCATGTCCTCTTCCAACCAGAACCCAGGCTGAAGGAGCAACCCTTCTCTGAAATATCCTACCTTTCTCATAGCAGATGATAGAGATGGAGGAACCAAGTTTCTACTCCAAAGGGACACATGTCACTTCCACTGTCATCTCTTTAGAAACACAGTCACCTGACAAGCCCCATGTCAACAGCACAAGGAGTAAAATCTTTACCCAGGGATGACTCCATGGGAAAGGGCAGCAAATATTTTAACAATCACACAATCTACCACAAAGAATTTCAATAGCTCACCCAGGGTCACACAGATTTTAAAAAGCCGGGATTCAAAGCCACTTGTGACTAACGCAAAAGTCTTTCTGGGGTCCTGCCTGACTTTTCCTCCCTTTATTTTAAGCACATTGTCTTTATGATCAAAATCTTCTATCCTTACAATATTTAAAATATAGCAACAACAACAACCATAGCAAAACAGCAACGACAGTATTTTTATTTATTTATTTTTTGAGATGGAGTCTCACTCTGTCGCCAGGCTGGAGTTCTGTGGTGCGATCTCAGCTCACTGCAAACTCTGACTCCCTGGTTCAAGGGATTCTCCTGCCTCAACCTCCTGAGTAGCTGGGATTACAGAGCTGGGATTACAGGCACGCACCACCACGAACGGCTAATTTTTGTATTTTAGTAGACAAGGAGTTTCACTATGTTGGCCAGGATAGTCTCGATCTCCTGATCTCGTGATCCGCCTGCCTTGGCCTCCCAAAGTGCTGGGATTACAGGCGTGAGCCACTGTGCCCAGCCACATTCTGAATTTTTAAACTAACTTTTTTGCAAAGAATCTCAAATTGCAGAGAATCTCAATCCTTCCCCCGGGGTCAAAAGTTGGCCAGCCATATTCAAGATTCCAGCTGGTTCTTTTTCAGCTGTAGTTTAAGATGCTTCTTTGGTTTTCTGGCTTGTGAGATGGGGACAAGTCCATACCTTCCATTTCAAGAATATACTGAGCATTTACTATATTAAAAGCTTTATATTAGTTTACTTCTCAAGACTGTGTCAAAGAATAAAATCACAGAGGTCATCATTGGAACCCTGCTCATTGGTAGTTGGGTTTATAGGCCCTTCAGTGAACCTACTTAATAAGTTGTGTAATCACACACACACAAAACTAGTAATTTAAAAATACGGAAATGTACTTTTAAGCTCCCTTTCAGTCTTAGATTCATGAAGCTTTCATATCTTCTACTGACTATTTTCACCACTGAGTTATCAGGGATGAAGCAGAGCCCATCAGTCTGAAGAGTCAGTGTTTGAACTAATTCTCTTCCAGACACTCCTGCTGAACCGGAAAGCCTACTTGCGACCTTGGTCTTAGCTTCAACCTTGAGAACACTCAGCAGAAATTAAGTCCCTCTTAACCTCCTTGGACCTCAAATGTTTGAGGATGTGGTCACATGGCACCTCCGTGGGAACACGGTTCACTTCCTTTTGGCAGAAGGCCTGGTCCTGGGGCTCCTGCTGCTCTGATGACACCCTGGGCGCTGGGCTGTTAGTCTCGCCATGGGTCAGTCTTTGCTACATGACTCCAGAGTTGCTCCTTCGCTTTTCTCCAGTACTGAGTGCAGGTTTGCATCTGGCGGGCTCCCAAAGTACTCATGGTTACCCTGCATTTGGGGATGGGGACAATGGGCGCTGTCATTAGGCTATCTCTGTAACTGAGGCCAAGAGTTATGACTTTTTCACACTGGTTTCTTATGGTTCAACAGCATCCTTACCTAAAGGCAAAATATGATGGAGATGGAGGTGGGGGAGAGCAGGGAGGGGGCTGCTAAGAGGGAGGGGAACACAGGGCAGCGAGGATAGAGAGGGTCACAGCAAACATCACTTTTCATCCGTCCCTGGCTGCCTCCGCACTGAAAACGCCTTCCAGTCTCCCCAAGGGATGAGCATTGAGAAGTTTCCATCTCATTAACCACCCAGTGGACCCAAAGGAAGGCCATGTCCACCTCCCAGGGCCAAACAATCCCACAGCATCAGGGGTCCCTCTGCCTCTCCCTGCTCCTGAAGCAAGTGCGTGAGGCTGTTTAGCAAGGCATCCTCCTGGAGTTGTGGTCAGATGGCTCACGTCCAATCCCCAGCTCACACACATCTGCTCTAAAAACTTCCAGAGTCCTTAGTGTTCTTTTTTATTCTTTTAAGCTGTAAATTATGCCCTCCAGCTTACCTGACCTCCACGCTTTGGAGAAGACTGCATATCTCACCTCCAAAGGGGTAGTCATGAGTGCGAAGAAAGAGTTTCAGGATGGATGGGAGAAAATAGGGAATTAACAGAGAGATTTTAAAAATACTTAGTACAGATTTTTCTTAATGCAATCACATCATTCATTTTTAACTTATGACTTGCTGGAAGAGCTTCCAAAGTCAGCAGTCTGAGCATTGCCTGGGTTAGCAGAATGGGGGAGGCTTTCTGAGGAGGATTGCAGTGGGTTCCCTCTCCCTGCCCATCTCTGTTCAGGTCACTTCCCCAGGGTCTCCCCCTGCCCTTCCCACTGCCTTAAAATGAGACTGACCCGTGAGGCTGCTCCAAGTGTGACTGACCCAAATGAAGCCATCCCCTTTCCAGCAGGAGCGAGAGAGGAGGGCAGTGCTTCCCTCGGGTTTTCATCTGATTTTCTCAGCAGATGTGGAAGGGCCCTTTGTTATCATTCTCAAATGCCTGATGGGAGAAGCTGTGGCTGGGAGACTGGGTAAGGGGTGGAGCAGGGAAGGCTGGCTCCGCATGGGAGAGGTGCCTGGGCCCAGTCGCCTGTGCCCGCTCACTTGGCCAGCAGCACTGGAAGGGAGAGTTTTTAAATGGGGGTTTTAAATACTCATGTTCTCACTTATAAGTGGGAGCTAAATATTGGGTACACATGGACGTAAAGATGAGAACACTAGACACTGGAGACTACAAGATGGGGGAGAGAGGACGGGGGGCAAAGCTGAAACCCCATCCACTGGGTGCTAATTGCTCACTTCCTAGACAATGAGATCACCCATACCCCAAACCCCAGCGTTGCAAAATATATCTGTGTAACAAACCTGCACATATACCCCCTGAATCTAAAATAGAAGTTGAAATTATTTTTTATTACAAAGTTAAAAACCATTTTAATGTGTTTTGGTATACAGCAAATAAATGAACATAAATAGTGTTATAGAATTTTATTAGAAAGTTTGACTAGTCATAGAAATAAATGGGCAGCATTTTTAACTAATAAATAGAAGATGTGAATTCTCTTCAAATACCAGACAAAGGTATTAATATGTTAAATGGAAAGTTTTTAGGAATAAAAACTGTTACTGAATTAGAAATTCAACAGGTCATATTTTCTGAACACCATAAATGACAGTAAAGTATCAATGAAAATGTAAACAACCAGTAATTTCAAGTCACAAACAAATTTCATTTAAGACCTTCTAAATTAACTGCTGCATTAAATGGAAAATCTAAACTGAGGTTATTTGTAATGGGTAACGGAAGTTCTAATTTAGCAGCATGGTGCTAAAGACCTGAGTTCAAGTAAGTAATTCTACCAATATTAGCTTAGGGTTATGGAACAAGAGGCATTCTGACCACATATAATTACTATTCTCTGCCGTGCAGTATTGTCATTTAGGAAATAGATGTAAAATGTACTATTAAATGTCTAGGATTAAAAAAATACAAATTAAAATATAATATAGGTTTTCTTATGATTTATGTGTGATGTGGCCAACAGATCAGGAGACAATTGCCATGAAAAGGACAACTTGTTACTCACAGTTCCCATGAGGAGGGGCCACATCACACCAAGGGGGCCATATAGGGAAGCACCAGAGTGGGCCGAAGGCAGAAGGAGGGGGGCTATGGGCCAGAGCCTGCATTGTGGTTTTTGTGAGAAGTGGGTGAGGCAGGGTAAAAAGGCTTAGGATTAAGCCTGTAATCCCAGCACTTTGGGAGGCCGAGACGGGCGGATCACGAGGTCAGAAGATCGAGACCATCCTGGCTAACACGGTGAAGCCCCGTCTCTACTAAAAATACAAAAACTAGCTGGGCGAGGTGGCGGGCGCCTGTAGTCCCAGCTACTCGGGAGGCTGAGACAGGAGAATGGCGTAAACCCAGGAGGCGGAGCTTGCAGTGAGCTGAGATCCAGCCACTGCACTCCAGTCCGGTCGACAGAGCGAGACTCCGCCTCAAAAAAAAAAAAAAAAAAAAAAAAAGGCTTAGGATTGGCTAGTCTGAATAAATTTCAACAGGCTCTGGGGCATAGGGCTGTTCTTAATCTGTACCTGGTCCTGGGGCGATGAGGGCAGGGGACAGTGGCCTAGAGTGTAAAAGCCCCATAGAGGAGTTGCTGAGAGCCTGGGTCCTGCTTCGGTTGGTTTGCATAGGAAAGGCATGCTTGCAGCTTGCAGATGGGCCCTTTGCTATCTCCAGGGACTGGCTGGCCCTGGGAGGGGCAGCCTCTCCAGGGTCGGCAAGATCCCTGATGTCAAAGCATCAGAATACAAAAAACAAAAGGCATGGGTAATACAGAGAGTATTGCTCTTCGATGAATCCTCTAGGATCCTCTGTTGAGGGTATTTCTGCATCCAACCAGGCTGAAGTCAACCTGAAGATTTCTGTTCCTAATGGGCACATAGGGCGGAAATAGTCAGTGGGAAAGCATCTCCACCAGATGCATAACTATTGCCCCAACCCTGCTTCTCCTAAGGTTCCCTGGGATTCTTCAGTGACAGATTTATCAGGTCAGTGTTCCAGCCTGTATCAGCCACACCACTTCACACCCACCTTTCTGAAAGAGTGAGCTGGCCAGTCTTTCAGAGCGTGAAGAGTACAGGGGCCAGCAGCCAACAGGCATTGACAGCTGTGGGTCAAATGTCACTGGTGGTGGTTGCAGAACAGCCCAATGTGACAGCCCCCTGTATCGTGTGCAGGGTGGCTGCCCTTGAGTTTCCTTCACAGGAAGGAAGGAAACACTCTTCTCCCAGGAAGGAAGAGCTCAGCTAATCCTGTGATTTTGTGGCCTAGCTTGTTTGCTAAACACGTACCGGAAGCAAATGACAGACTTGTTCTTTGGTCAGCCCCACATCACAGGCAGAGGCCCGACCAAAATTCTAAACTGCAGCTTGAATTACACACAGCGCTGCACCACCCGTCCCACACTTATGGAGAACCGTGAAGAAAAACACACACAAGCACAGAATAGGTCTCATTGGAGGATCTGGGATGATTGCTGGAAGCATCACCTTCCCCACTGAGCTGCTGGAAGGCAGCATATAGAGGAGGCCCTTGTCCGCTCCAAAAAAAACAAGCCCTTGTTTCATCTCTCCCTGCTCTGTCCAGCCCCATCCAACCCCAGTCCCTCCCAGACGCATGCCAGATGGGTCCTGATGAATGTCATCCCATGATCAACAATCCCCCGACTGTGAACAAACCCCAAACCCATTTATTCTGTGGTTAATCCATGTTTTAATAGGTGTAATGATTAAACTGCCTCCACTAACAAATGAGTCCACTGGAATGTAAGGATTTGAGTGAATCCATTAGAAACATCTGTGGATAGACAGAGACACATGGCATACATTCCCTATATGTGGAAATGCAGACATGGCAAAGATGAAGAGAAAAGATGTCAGAGGCAACAAGCACAGACGCTTCCCCACTGGGTTAGAGTTCTGGCCTGAGGTGGGGCCATCTCAGGCACCCACACCTGTGTCTGCTGTGCAGTCCTCTAGGACTCCCCTGGGAGAGTTGTCAGACATGCCCCAGGGCCAGCTCCCTGCCTGCCCTTACCTTACCTTCGATGGCATGTGGTCACTTCAAGGTGGTGTCCCTGTTTCAGACCTAGCGCAAGGTCAGAGCTCGTAGGCCCTGGAGTCCGTGGCCGTGTCAGCACAGTCCAGATCCAGCGTGCTCCTGTCAGTCACTTCCTCCGCCACAAGCCCCCTTACCGGTCACTTTGTTTTCTGCACAAGGAGCATTTCCCTCACTGTTCCTGTGCTGAAGGCCCCTTCCATTATTGCTTTCCAAATTTTTGACAGAGTCTCACTCTGTCACTCAGGCTGGAGTGCAGTGGTACAATCATGGTTCACTGCAGGCTCGACCTTATCCTCCCACCTCAGCCTCCTGAGTAGCTGGGACCACAGGTGCATGTCATCAATCCCAACTAACTGAAAGAAAATAAAATCTGTAGAGATGGGGGTTTGCCACATTCCCCAGGTTGGTCTCAAACTCCTGGGTTCAAGTAATCCTCCTGCCTTGGCCTCCAAAAGTTCTGGGATTATAGGTATAAGCCACTGGGCCAGACCCACTTTCCCAATTTTCAATATCTTCCCTGATACCCACTTACTTTCCTATCCTAAATTCTAATTTGGCCCATTCCCGCTACTGAGAAGAAACACGAACATAATTCAATCCAGTTTTGACCAGTCTGGCTTGGCTCAGCCCATGCTCTCTCTCATGCTAAGCTTTCTGGGGAGGCAGCTAGATAGCAAATCATTCAATGGTCATCCTTTGCTTCATATTACCTACCTGGGCCCCTCCACCTCCCTAACCAAAGGAGGCCAGGACAGCTACGAGAAGACTGCATTTAGAAAGAATGACCATACATTCCTCCTCTGTCTTCTCGGGAGTGTCACTGTTAAAGCAGCAGTCACTGTCACAAGAATAAACGTGTACCCAGGACCAGCACAGTGGCTCACACTGTAATCCACACTGGAGCCCAGGAATTCAAGACCAGTCTGAGCAATAGAGTGAGGCTTTTAAAAAGTGTACTGGGGGACGTAAATGAAAAATATGTTCCTTCAGACTTCTGAACCTTTGCATTTGCTGTGTCCTGTGCTGGAAATGCCCTTTTTTACCTCTTGACTGGGAGTGGAGGAGGTCTTGTTTATTTAAGTTCTAGTTCATTTAAATAACCAGTTAAAATCTTACCTTCTGCGTGGAAACTGCCTCCAGCCTCCCTTCAGGAGGTTGCTGCCTCCCCCTCAGCATCTGTACTGCAAGGCCTTCTCAGGCCATCTCCACTGTGGTTGTGCCTGTGCCCCTCTGTTAGGCCGTTCTTTCACTGCTATAAAGAAATATCTGAGACTGGGTACTTTATAAAGAAAAGAGGTTTAGTTGGCTCATGATCCTGCAAGCTTTACAAGAAGCATGATGCTGGCATCTGCTTGGCTTCTAGGGAGACCTCAGGAAGCTTACAGTCAGGGTGGAAGGTGAATGGGGAGCAGGCACGGCACATGGCAACGGCAGGAGCAAGTGAGAGAGAGTTGGGGGTGGGGAGAGGTGTCACACACTTTTAAATGACCAGATCTTGTGTGAACTCAGAGCAAGAGCCCACTTATCACCAAGAGGACGGCCTCAGCCATTCATCAGGAATCCATTCCCATGATCTAGTCACCTCCTGCCAGGCCCCACCTCCAACACTGGGGATGATATTTCAACATGAGATTTGTGGGGGACAAATATCCAAGCTTTGAGACTGGGAGTGCTGCCTCAATCGCCTCTGGATCCCAAGAGCCTGCCTCAGTGCACCAAATACCTTAGACCTCAATGACTGTTTACCATGCGGGTGAAAGGGGACAGAGAAAGCAACAGCCATTGCCAGTGGTGGGCAGTGCAGTGTGGTGGAGTAAGAAAGAGTAACTTAACTCCTCTGTGCCTCAGTTTTCTCATCTGTGAAATAGGTATGACAGTGGTAATACCCGTGTCCTGGTAGTGGTTGTGAGAATTAGATGAGTAATAAAACACTTAAATTGGTGCCTGGAATTGGCACCTAATCGGTGCTCAGTGAGCAAGAACTCCCATTATCTTAGAGATACAGATAAGGTACTTAAATGAGCCAATTTTGATTTCTTAAAATAATGAGGCATACAGTAAGATGCTTATCTTTAAAATCTAAGGCCCACTTACCAGTCATTTCAAATATTTGGTTTTTCAAGCCATCCAGTGCCCTCACTTCCCACCTTCCTTTCCTCCAATGGTGAAATGATCAAAAGTGGGATAGGGGGGCTGGGAGTGAGGGTAAAGGTAAAAACGAGATTCGGAATAGTGTAAAAACAGCCTGGTCAGCTCCTAAGTTGCAGAGAGTGCACAGGACACAGAACAAGGTGCTGGAGGCACAGGTTAGCCCCTTTACACCCCAGCTCTACACAAATGTGCACTGTGACTTACACAAGTCACTTCTTCCGTTTAACTTCAATGTACTCATCTGTGGCATGGGGATGAGGAGGCCACAATGGCTTCCATCATATCATAAATCCTGAAATAAATCTTACGATTCTCATTCTAAATGTAATTCTCCACGTGCAGTCATTCTACACTGGAGAAATAACAAAGGTTTTATTTATTTTTACCATCAGCCTTGGAGGTGAACAAGCTAGTAACAAACAAAAGCCAATGTATAGACGTGTATGTGTATACACATTTTTTAAGAAAGAGAGGAAAATTAAACACAATCCAAAAATCAACTTGGATTTTGGATTGTTGAAATCCAAAACCAACAGAGTAGTAAATATTTTTGCATTGTTTATAAAGCTATTTATTTTTAACATTTAAAAAGTATATTTTGTATCATATATATAGATATATATGAATGGCTATTGTTTCATAAATAGGTATATATAATGGTTTTCATAATGGTCTCGCACCAATACATCATTTTAAATGGAAATCATAACTTTGAGCAATATGAAAACTCCCGTTTTCCGGAAAGGAGTTTAGAGTTTAGAATTGCTGATGCTATAAGAGTTGAGTTCGCTGAAGCTGGGCTGCCTCACCAGGGGAATAACATTAGCACAGAGAGTGGCCGGTTCCTTGATGGCCGGTTTTCCATTCTCACGCTTTCCAGTCTAGAGCTGCCCTGTCTTTGTGTGGTTACGTATTAAAGGCCAGATTCAGCAGGATGGGATGTGAGCACAACAGACCCAGGTCGCTGGGTGCTGCGAAATGCCTTGTGTTATATCACGCCTCCCGCAAATGAGCTCCCTGTCTTCCCCACTCCATTTCTCATTAGCCCTCCCCAAGGCCCCTCCCAGGGTAGCTGGAGGATGGGGTGCAATTACCCCTGACCCAGATTTATAGCTAGGGTTGGGGAGAAGGAAGTGACCATCCTGGCGGGTTAAATGGCTTGACCTGGGTCACACTGCCAACACTAACAGCAAAAAAAAAGAGCGATTCTGCCGGCCTTTCAAATCTCAGAGCACACAGCTGCGTCCCGGAGCCACATGGCTTCCCTGCTGGCCCGCTTGGATTATTCATGCAGAAATGGAGCTCCTTACTCAGGATTATGTGTGTGCCTTGGCGACAAACTCTAATTCTGGTGTTGTGTTACTTCTTAATCATTTGGAAGAAGTCTTACGATTTTCTTTTCAGTTCAAAGCAGGTTTACCACATTTCAATGTCCCTAAACCGGATGAAAGTGCTTGTCTGTGAATTTTTTCCATGTTTGAGGATGTTGTATTTGGAAAGGTCTGAGCCTGTAAGGAATTGCTTTTGGAGAAAGTCTCTCTCCGTTTGGAGGCAGTAGGAGTTACAGCTACAAATCTGTCTTGCAATTTTTAAAATTATGATAAACATATGTAACAAAATTCACCATTTAACCATTTTTAAATGTTTAGTCTGCAGCATTCAGTGCATTCACATGGCTGTTCTAACGTCACCAGTACTCAGCTCTAGTACTCTTTTTATCTTCTCAAACAGAAACTGTACCTGTTCAACACTACCTCCCCACTCCTCCCTCCCCTCAGCCCCTGGAAACCATGCTACTTTCTGTCTCTATGAATTTGACTCTTCTAGGTACCTCCTATAAGCAAAATCATACAGTATTTGTCCTTGTATGACTAACTTATTTCACTTGGCATAATATCTTCAAGGTTGTGGAATATTCGTGTCGTGGAATGTTTTCAAATTTCTTTCCTTTAGAAGGTTAAATAATATTCCACTGTATGGATACACCACATTCTTTTAGCCATTCATTTGGTGATGGATATGAAGTGATCCTCTTGTGCTTTTAAATCAGTTATTTCCCATTAGCCTTATTTCCTTTCAAATAAAAATTTCAGAAAATTTGCATCAGGAAAATGTGTGTGTGTGTTTTTTATTTTGATTTTTTTTAAAAAGGCAAAACTCAAACTGTGCAAGAGTTGAAGTTAACACTTTAAAATGTCTTCAGAAAGTGTTTGAATATTACATCCAACCACCCTAGAAACCCTCCCTTTATTCCCAGCAGCAGCAGCAGCCATGGGGAGGTAGGCGCAAGATAAAAACCTGGACACCAGTTGGGAAGTTCTTTAAATAATTGAGACAAGATGTGAGAAGGGCCTGAACCAAGGAGGTAAATAGCCTGAGAAAGGAGAGAGCAGGGCCAGGTGTGCCAAGTATTTAGGAGTGGGATGTACTCCTGGGATGTACTCGGGGGGCATTAACTGACAGGGGGTGAGGGGAGAGGCTTCAATCCACAACACCAGGGACCAGACTACTGGTGAGAAGTGAACCAGCGTGAGACTCAGGGCTCCCATAGACCCCGGAACTCAGTGCATACTTCCCAGAGCACATTGGGCCCAAGGCTTTGGGCCAAAATCAAGTAACTGAATTTTGTGCGTCAATTTTGACTACTAAGCGTCTTTTTTCTTTTTTCCCTGATACTTCTTTGTGCATTCTACTGTTTTCCGAATGGGTGGGCTTGAGTATCAATTTGTTACCTTACTTATGCTCTGTCTCATTTTCTGTATTTCATGGCTTCTGCCATTGCACATAGTTTTCCGTCTTCAAATTCATCCTAGTTTACTCATTTACTTTATATACATCTGCTTATCTTACAATACAGGATAGAACTTTCTGCTTTTATAAAGTAAGTATTCCATGAGCAAAGATGTTACCATGAAGTTAACAAAGCTAAGTCTTCAGGGTCCCTCCCTTATTTGAACTCTTCCCAAGGCCCTGAAACAGGCCCCAGCAATTTTGTAATTGTAATTTTGTATTATTTTTCTTACCGTGTGTCCCCCAGATTTTATAAGCATCAGGCTCTTCAAAACCTGGATTTGCCCTGTTTGTGAGTCAGGACTGAGCTGGATAGCCGGGAGGCTGAGCTGCCTTTTCACAGAGGGATTTCTGAAGGTCTTTTCTTCTGACAAATGGGGGAGCTTTTGCCTTCAAATCAGTGGTTTCATCTCTTCCCCCTCCCCACCCTCATTTTCTTTTCTAAATCTTCCTGATGTTCATGAAAACAGGCTTGTTCAGCAAAATGAAACAAAGAAAATTGAGACAATTGCCTCAGTTGAGATGAGACTGTTGTTGGGCTGTTAAGTGTAGCTTCGATTTTTCTAAAATCACCCCCAATTTTAGTGATCCTCCCTACCTTGGCCTGGGACCCCAGGGTAGAGAGCCAGCCTGCCCATCTTTGTCCTTCACACACGTGCACAATCTCTCTGGCAGGGAACACGTGTGCTGCTCACAACCCGTGGAGACCAGAGGATAAATCAAATTGTTCTGAGCAGAGAGAAATTGGGTCCCGAGCAGCAAATCAATGGATAATCCATGTGCATTTTTAATGCACTTTTCCTCACATTTAACACCATCCTTCTACCCAGACCCACCCCCTCGGACAATGGGAAACAAAAGCCCCTTCCCCTTGGCCCCATGAGTTACCTCCCAGCAGTTGGGCTCTTGCAGACCCACAGGAGAGCAGCTGGCAGAGGATCAAGTGCTGGAAAGGGGGAGGGGGAGAAAGCCCCCTGAGGGACGGGGGCTGGACTTTGGTGACAGATCACCATAATCACTGCCTTTAGAGAGAGGGAAGGGCAAACAATAAAAATCTATATTTCTGATGAATAAAACACGACTGGTTTCACGTTGGGAAGGTGAAATAATGAGAGAGGCCTTGGTAGGTTTGTAAACTGATGTGTTTCTGTCCCATGGCTCTGGAATTGTTGAGTTGCCCCAGTGATAGGAGACCCTGGTGCTGATTTTCAGAATCAGGTTCATGTTACTCCAGTGTTAACTCCCAAAGAGGGAGAGTCTCAAAGCCATCTGGAGAAGGACTTTGCACTTTTCTATATCCAAAAATTGAACAGAAATGGCCTTTCTTAGAGAAAAACAAAAATTTAACAATGTTTTATAGCATCAGCATTTTAAATTACAATGTAAGATATAAATAGGGAAAAGTACACACATAATAAATACGCAGTTCAAGGCTGGGCACGGTGGCTCACACCTGTAATCCCAGCACTTTGGAATGTCAAGGCAGGCAGATCACTTGAGCCCAGGAGTTCGAGACCAGCCTGGGAAATATAGTGAGACCCTGTCTCTATAAAAAAATAAAAAGTTATCTAGTTGTGGTGGTGTGTGTCTGTGGTCCCAACTACTCGGCAGGCTGAGGCAAGAGAATCACTTGAGCCTGGGAAGTCGAGGCTGCTGTGAGCTGTAATTGCACCACTGCTCTCCAGCCTGGGTGACAGGGTGAGACCCTGTCTCTAAAAGTAAAAATAAAAATAAACAAACAAATACATAAATACACAGTTCAATGGGTACACACAAAGTCAGTACACTGAAGAAACCAAAAACAGAATATAGAAATGCAACCGAGAGGGCCAGGCATGGTGGCTCACGCCTGTAATCCCAACACTTTGGAGGGCCAATGTGGGCAGATCACGAGGTCAGGAGTTCGAGACCAGCCTAGCCAACATGGTGAAACCCCTTCTCTACTAAAAATACAAAAAAATTAGCCGGGCGTGGTGGTGGGCAACTGTAATCCCAGCTACTCGGGAGGCTGAGGCAGGAGAATTGCTTGAACCCGGGAGGTGGAGGTCGCAGTGAGCCGAGATTACGCTACTGTACTCCAGCCTAGGTGACAGAGTGAGACTCCATCTCAAAAAAAAAAAAAGAAAAAGAAATGCAACCGAGAAAGAGAACACAGGGCCTTCCCTGTATCCTCTTCCACTCACTGCCTCCCTCCTCACTGCCTTGTTTAATTAAGGTAACCATGATCTGAACTTCTAATACCACAGAGTACTTTTGCCTCTTTCTGAACTTTACCTAAAGGGAGTCACACAGTAGGTTCTGTTTTATTTCTGATGTGTCATGCTCACATTGTATTTGAGCTTCCTCCCTGTTTGGCTGTAGCAGTCATTTGTCCATTTACATGGGTGTGTGGTACAGTCCCTTGGATGAATGTACCGCAGTTTATTTATCCATTCTACTGTTGATGGAAATTGGAATTGTTTCCAGTCTTGCTACAAACATTTTTATCCATGTCATTTAAAACATAAATAAGTATTTTGGGGGAATATTTCTAGGAATGGGATTCCTGGATCATAGGGTATTTGTAAGCTCAGCTTTAGTCGATACTGCAAACCAACTTAGTATTCAATTAAGGGTATAGTACTTTTTAAAAATATGCTCCTATTTTTATTGTATTTATTTGGTTGACATAATAATTGCACATATTTATGGGATACATAGTGGTGTTTTGATTCATAAAGTTATCAGATCAGGGTAATTGGCCTATCTACCATCTCTAACAATTATCATTCTTCATGCTGGGAACATTTAATATCCTCCTAGCTATGTGAAACTATAGTGTATTATTGTTAACTATATTCATCCTACAGTGCTATAGAATGCTAGAACTTACTTCTATCTAGCTGTAATTTTGCATCCTTTAAAATCTCTCCCTTTCGATCCATTACCCCTGCCCTTCCCAGACTCTAGCATCCTCTGTTCTTTTTGCAATTGAGTGAAATACAAAAGGAAAGACTATGTACAGTCCCACTCTCCCAGAGTTTCCATGAGGTCAAGGGATCCACTTGTGAAAGAGTGAAGAGATATTACAACTTATTTGATTGGGCACCAAATTGAGGTAATTGATACCAAGTGTCATAGGATCAAAGTCACAGGTAGGGGAGAATGCCAGGCCTCTCTCCCCAACAACAGTGGGGAAACTGCTTTTACAGGGACTTGCCAGTCCCCAGGCTCATAGGGTTAATCTCTTCTGCAATATCCACCTGTAAGGGGCTTTCTCTTTCACTCTACTCCTTCTCTGCAGCAGCTTCGTCTCCCTGCTTTCGATTCCCACCACACATGTAGAAGGCCTCAGAGTCTATGAACCAGGTGCTGTCAGATGGAACAATAATAAAATAACAACAGAGATTTTTTTCTTACAGAAATTTTAGCCAAGTTATTTGAAACCAATTATCCCTATGAAAACAACCAAAGCCCTAATTTAAATATTCAAAACATCTCCTTAACAGTGTCAAATAGCTGACAAAATTGTAAGAAACTCCCGGGCCAAAGCGTATGGTGAGGGGAAACAGAGAAACAAGAGGAGAGGAGAAGGTGCTTCTGCCCGAGGTCCTTTGCCAAGCCAGGCAAGCCTGGCCTTCAGTTTTAGCAGCTTTGAGGAGCCACAAGTTAAGGCCCAGTGCTGACCAAAGGAGGGAAGTCTAATAGGACACCTTCTCCACATAAGCTGGGATTCCAGAGGCCTACAGCCTAAGAACAATGGTGAACTAGAAACAAAACCAGCTCACTTTCCACCTGTACGAGGTTGCAGGTAAGGTTCTCTTGGTAATAATCAGAGCAGAGGAGAAATATCAGAAAAACAATAACAGCCCCTAAGGAGTTGTGACCACAAGGTGACTCTCATAAGGATGTGCATCATAGCCTCACATGACCTGGATGGTACAGGAAACCTTTAATTATGAATTTATTTTAAAGTAGTCCCAGGCTGGTAGTGCCTTCAGGTGTCTGAGAGAATGAATCCCAGATTCTATTATGGATAAATATTTTCTCAACATAGGCCTATAAATACTTTTACAAGGACAATGAGCAGTACACAGTCAAAAATAACCAAGCACACAAGGAAACAAGGCACCATAGACAAAAGCAATTGAAACAATAAACAGAACAAATATTCCTTTGATATTTAGATGTTGGAATTATCAGACAAAGTCAAACTGAAGCTCGCCATGTGTAAAGAAATAAAACAGGCTTAAAAATAGTGGCAGATAACAGGAACCTATAAAAAGTGATCTAGTATATTTTTAAAAGAACAAATAGAACTTCTGGAAATAAAAATACAATATCCAAAATACAAAATTCCTTTGGTGGGTTTGATAGCAAATTAATACAACTAAAGAGAAAATTATATTTCATAAGATCTGAGACACTATTGATTATAAGATACACTGTTATTTTATGAACACTGAGAAAGAAAACAATGTTGTCAATCAAACTGTGGCACAATGCCTTTTTATTAGAAATTTTAGTCTGCACTTACTGAAAGAGCTCTTTTAGACTTATATTTTTAAACTCTATGCCTAAATAGAACCCTTATGCAGACATAAAAGGGGAAATATGATTGAAATGAACTGTATTAAAATGTTCCTAAAACTTCTTCACAGGCAGTCTGATTCTTCCAAGTCATTTTTAACTCAAAGTTTCATTTGTATTTTTTCACTTGCTGTTGAGATGCAGCACTTCTCACAGTGCCCCATGACTGTTTCCAGGATCTTCTTCCAGGGCCCTTATCCCCATTCTGTGAGCTTTGATTCTGGTGCTTTCGTGGCCCTGCCAGAAATGCCAAATGGCCAGAAATGCCAAATTGCCAAAATGGCCAATTTATAAAAGGTTTTCCGCTGAAATGCAATTCCATGAAAAGTTTTTGGATATTAACTAGGGCTCACTTCTATCCTTCCCCAAACTGTCCATGTTTGGTGATTGAAATATCAAAGAACTGCAGTGATCCAATCCTGCTGCCACAAGTAACAACCGTGTTGTTCATCTCTGGGCAGACGATGACTGTGATTTTAAAACAACATCAGTTGTAAGATAAAGCGCTATTTCAGTATGTTAAAGTGTGAAAAATATATAAAGTTGGCCCTCAGCATCCACAGGGGATTGGTTCCAGGATCCTCCCAGATACAGACTCTGCAGATGCTTACACCCCTTATATAAAATGGCATAGTATTTGCGTGTAAACTATGCACATCCTCCCATATGCTTTAAATTTATCTTAGATTACTTCTCATACCTAATACAATGTAAACGCTATGTCAATAGCTGGCATATGGTAGTATTTTATTTGTATTATTATTAATTGTTGTTATTTTATTTATTTATTTACTTAGAATATTTTCAATCTGTGGTTGGTTGAACCCACAGAGGCTGAACCCATTGATATGGAGGACTGACTGTAGATATCTCAAATGGGTAAAGAATGGTAGATGAAGACCTGCTCCCAAACATTTGGTGTCTCCTTATTTCTGCTGCTGCTGGTCTAAGGGGCTTTCAACCCTTTCTGTTTTATGATTCCACCTCCCCAGCCTCACTTCCCCTGCTCTTCCAGTTCTGGGCTGCCCCCAGGTGCTCAGAGTTCTTGTTAGCCCTCCTAACTCCACCCCGACCTCCTCTCTTGCTCCTCTTGCCACTGGCTGCTAGTCCTCTGCTGTTGGCACTGCCTGGGCATAGCCCTCTTACTCCATGCAGTCAGACTTTCCTGAGGCCAGGTCTTCCTGGAGTGCTTATGATGGACACCTTGTGGAGCTTCATTAGCTCTTTGGTACTGAAGGCAAGGTTTAATGCACAGACAAACATTTTATCAAGTGGTAGTCACAAACTGAGTGGCTTTTGGCTAGTAAATATTTGTCACATTTCTGTTCTTGGGACCTGTGAGAAGAGTTCCTAAAATGATCATGCAGAGAGAGCTGAGACACTTACTTTGTCCCTGTCCTCTGGGAACACTCATCAGAGCATGCACTCAGCCATGAGAACAGTGCATGACCATATGAAGGGGTTTCGTGAGGTTCTTGAGCAATGTTTGAGACAGTACGTTTAAATTTTAATATTATATTCAGTAGGTCTGGTCAAAAAGATTCATAATAGCATTTCAACTGTAATTTTTCCCCCTTGCAATTGATACAGCCTTCAATTTTTCACCATAGGATAGTTTATCTTTTCATCTTATCAGAGAAATAGGATCCCACACACCAGACTGTTTGTACAGAATTATGCAATAAAGCCATCATAAATTTTGAGAAATTTGCTTTTACATATCATTTACACATTGTTTCTATCCAACTGAAGTTACTGAAATTTCTGTTCATCCTTTGGGAAGGGAAGCATGGTTTTTCCATTGGCCAGTCTTACTAGAGAATGAAAATGTATTTGTAAACTCTTCCTCTCCAGCAGCCACAACCCCAAAACAGCTTCCTTAGCCATGAATGCCCTTGGAGTTTGATGGAGTGACATGAATGAAAGGCTTAAGGTTTGTGTATTAGTTGTCTACTGCTGCTGCAACACATTCCTCAACCCTGGTGGCCTCAACAATACAAATTTATTATCTTACAGCTCTGGAGGTCAGAAGTCTGACACAGTTCTCATTGGGTAATAGTTAAAGTTTTGACAAGGCTGCGTTCCTTTTGGAGGCTCTAGAGGAGAATTCTTCCTTTCTTCCATTTTTTTT
>NW_012113808.1:3044112-3079377 GCF_000951035.1 Colobus angolensis palliatus
GCAGTGGTGTGATCTCTGGCTTGTTGCAACCTCTGCTTCCTGGATTCAAGTGATTCTCCTGCCTCAGCCTCTTGAGTAGCAGGGACTACAGGTGGCTGCCACCATGCCCCACTAATTTTTATGCTTTTAGTAGAGATGGGGTTTCGCCATGTTGGCCAAGCTGGTCTTGAACTCCTGACCACAGGTGATCACCTGCCTCGGCCTCCCAAAGTGCTGGGATTACAGGCGTGAGCCACTGCACCTGGCTGCCCTCTTCCAGTTTCTAAAGGCTGTCCCCTTCCTTAGTTCATGAACACATTCCTCCATCTTCAAAGCCAGCCACACTACATCTCTCTGATCATTCTTCTGTATCACATCTCCCTCTGATCGCCTTCTGCCTTCCTCATCTGCTTTTAAGAACCCTTGTTCTTGAACAAGGACATTGGTCCCACCTGGATAGTCTAAGATAACTACCTTAAGGTCAGTTTATTAGCAACCTTAATTCCATCTGCAACCTTAATTCCCCTTTGCCGTGTAACATAACATAGTCATGGGTTCTAGAGATTTGGGCACAGATATCTTTAGGGAGCATTATTCTGCCTACCACAGTCTGGATAAGATGAGAACTGGTCAGATTATGGAGAGAACAGCAACCTCAGAACTGCTTTCTAACCCAAGTACAACACATAGGGAATGGCTGTGGACAGTTCCCCCTGGGGATATTTGCTGACCATCAAGAACCTATATAAGTGACAGTGGTTATCCATCTCCATGTATCCAATGTCCAGACTCTATTGGCCCCCGGGATATTTCATCTCAAACAGACATATCCAGCTCAGTGTGTTTCATAGTTTCAGCGTAGTTTAAAATATGGGGAAGAATTCCTTCTGGATCTCAAAGGGGATAAATGTTGGGATTAGTGAGAGTTTCTGAAATCGGGAAAGTTAAAGGTTGGCAAACTCTCCTTTATCATTCACATTAGACTTAAACTTAGTCACTTACCAAGATTGCCTTGGACCTCCATGCCATCCTATTCATTGTGAAGTGAGCATTGCCAATCCGGTTTATTTATTTTTTAGAGGCAGGCAGGGTCTCCTTCGGTCATGAGGTTGGAGTGCAGTGGCCCATTCATTGGTTGCTGCAGCCTTAACCTCCTGGGCTCATGTGATCCTCCCACCTCAGCCTCCCTGGTAGCTGGGACTACAGTCATGCACCGCCACACCTGGGTAATTTTTAAATTTTTTGTAGAGACAGGGTTTTCACTGTGCTGACCAGGCTGCTCTCAAACTCCTGGACTCAAGCGATCCTCCCACCTCAGCCTCCCAAAGTGCTGAAATTACAGGTGTGAGCCACCAAGCCCTGCTCCAAACCATTTTATACTCTGATTCATCAGCACTGAGTTGCACAGAATACAATACACTCTCACTAGTTTAAGCGGAGAAGAATTTATTCAGGGTGTGAAATGGTTTACAGAATCACTGGAAGAGGAAAGGAAGCAGATTTGAGGCTAAGCTTCTAGGAATTACATCCAAAGCCACATTGCAGGACTGATTGTCAAAGTCACCACAGCCCCCACAGTCACCACAGCTCCTGCGGCTCTGAGGAGGCTGCCTGCTGAATCGGGAAGCCATGGCTAGCACTATAGTCTGCAGAGATGCGCGGGGAAAGCTGCCTCCAAGAAATAAGAAATTGAAGCACTGTTCCTGCAGCTGCTCACTGCATGGAACAGTGATCTTTCTGCAACAGTCTCGCACCTGCAAAACTGGAAGTCTTATGTCCCACCTCTTGTTCCCTTTAACTCCGCTCTGAAATCAACCCTTCCAAGGGGGAATTAGCTTGGCAGATATTAATCACATCTGGGGGGTTTAGCTCTCCAGGCTCTGGGTGAAGGAAAGGAGAGTGTTGAGATAGACAGTGAGGAATCAGCCCAGGGCACCCACCATCGTCAGTGAGACAGTGGGGAAGAGTTAGCACCCGAAGCCCCCGGGACCACTGTGGAAAGTAATTTTACCTGCGTGAGCATCACCAGAACAGTGTGAAACAGGGCTCCCCAGTGCATGTTGTACCTCCTTCTTCATACCTTTCTGATTTTTTCAACAAAATTTCCTGGGCTTGTGTGGTTCAGTGTTTGGGTTGGCTTTTGTTTTAGCTGAACTAGTTCACTTATTCTGGCTTTGCGGCTGCTCCAGTGAGTGAAATATGTGCATATTTTGCCTGTGTACGGCTATCTTTTCCTGTTTTCCTTCAGGGAGAATACATCAGCGCAGAGTCCATGGCACTGCTCCAGATAAAACAGCGCGGCAGAATCATCACCACTGGCAGAGCTCTCTGGTTGACTCATGAGGATTGGGAATAAATGACCAAATATAAACAGTGGAGTGGTGCCAACTGAGGCTCCCTTGTAGCAAGCTGTCCCCTGTGGCATGTGAAAAAGAGGCCGGGAAAAGCCCAGCTGTGGGCACCTTGCCACTGACTGCTGCTAATTTACTGCCATGACTACTCAAGGGCACACTGATTTCTGCTTTTCAGAAACCTTTTGTGCATTGTTTTTTCCACTATCCCCATTTGGCTGACTAACCTGTAAGGCACTGGCTCCCTCAGCCAGTCAGGGCTTAGGCCTGTTTTATCGCACTGCAAATCCCTCACTGGCTGGTTGGTAGCAGTGAGAGAGGACACAGTGCTATTCCTAACCAAGTCTTGCTGGCCTTCAGCTTCCACATGCTCACCTGCAAAATCCTCAGCTTATCTGGTGTAACCAAGATAAAAAAAACAGATGATAGATAGATAGATAGATAGATACATACATACATATATAGATGCATAGATGAGATAGGTAGGTAGATGATAAATAGATGAAAGATAGAGATAGTTGTGATAGGATAGGTAGATAGATAGATAGATACATACATACATATATAGATGCATAGATGAGATAGGTAGATGATAAATAGATAAAAGAGATAGTTGTGATAGGATAGGTAGACAGATAGATAATCAATAGGTAGGTTGACAGACACACAGAGAGAGACGTGTAGATGTCATAGCATCGGTCACTGAAGGAGCCTGAACAACCTCACACACGCGCAGCACCAGGCCCCTCACCTTCTTCTCTGGCTCCTTACAGGATCTTCCGGCCAGAAGCTGCTGGAGGCATCCGTGGTGGCCCTCCATGGTTAGCACCCTGCCGGGGTGGGGGGACATCTCCTAAAACTGAAGAACCCTCATGGCACTGAATGACACAAGCTTCCCTTCTAGTCTCCCAGCCTAGGGTGACACTGGGTCCCGTGCAAAAGTGAGGAGGATGCCCCTTTTCCCAACTCTGTCACTCTTTCTCATCTGAGCCTTAAAGAATCGTGGCATAGTCCCAGAGTGTAACACAGACCTTCCTGAAAACAACCCACTTTACGCTCCCTGTAGTCCCTTTCTCCAAGACCCTGACCGCAATCCCAGGGCCACATGTAAGCTCTCAGCCCAGGGTACTGACACCTAAATCCTTCTCTATCAGCACTCTTCCCCATAAGCACTGGCCACTCAGCCTGTGGGTGTGTGTATGTGTGTGCTGGGTATTGAGTGTATGTGTGTGCTGTGTTGAATGTGTGCCTGTGTGTATGTGCTGTGTTGAGTGTGTGCATGCATGTACATGCAGGGAAGCACAGTGTAGGCTAACCTCAGACCCCTCATTTACTTAGATGGGAGAACACTAAGAGATCTAAATACACACATCAACAGCAGGGGCTCTGCAGACACTTAGCAAGCTGGGAGTGGCCAAGGCCGTGTGGAAGGGGCCCCGAGGAAGAGCTCACCTTAGAAGATAATGCTTAGTCTCTGGTCCCTGCCAAATGACATTGTTACACTCCTAAGTTCCCTGCTCTCCAGGATATATTCTGAGTCCCAAATAAGACCCATACGGTGTGGTGGCTCAAACTACAGGTCCCAAGTGTGTTTCCAGGACCAGCTGACGCTGCTCCAGTGAGGGGTTACCAAAGGCCTCTCAACATACAGGACCACCCACATCACTGCAGACTACCAATATGCCGGAGCACGGATCACTTGATCTGAACAGAAAAGAGTGGCAGCCCAGGAGGGGCTGATGCTGAGTCAAGCTCACATCCATTGAGAACATTCTTCTTCCCAAGTATTCCCTCCAATGACAGGGTAAGAAAGGCGAGATGCAGATGGAAATACTTGGTCTGGCAGTTTGGGTTTGTGCATTTTTCTGTAAGATTGCATTGCAGTGTGACATGAGTCCACAGACCAAGGGAAAGGTTTGGATTCAGTGGACCAAGCCTCGTAATGTTATTAGGGCTACTAGTGGGTGACATTAGAGTCTCTTCCTGCCACTCGCAGAGGCCACAGATGGACCAAGCCCTTCTAATGCACAGCTCTCCACACCCAACCTGTGGGCCTGGTTACAGTTGTGCGGGGGGGCGGACCCTCCAACCGCACCCTGGTGGCTGCCACAGTGAAGAGGGCTACAGCTTCCATGGGTGGGTGGCAAGACCTCACACCAGTCCCATGAGAAAGCTAAGATGCTTTATAAATGCTGCAAACTGTCAGCCCACAAGTAAGTGCTTAATGCCAGAAAGCATACAGAAAGTCAAAGCAAACGTCCCTCCACCCTCTTTTTCGCTTGGGTTTTGTTGTTTGTTCTTTGTGGCTGGGTGGGAGACTGGGGTAGAAAAAAAACCCCATGATTATTTTTGAACCTGCCTTGTGTCCTTTTAAGAAGTAGCTTCTACTAGCAGCTGGTTTCGGTTTTTTGGTTTTTTTGTTTTTTTTCGAGAGAGAAATGTGAGGGAGGACTGTGTTATGAGCAAAATGTTCGTATCCACTTGCAGCAGCCTCCTGGTGCATTTCGGGAAATGGTATGTGCTGCCTGGAATCCTGGGGTTCTTTAGAGTGAGCACATATTTATGTTAGGGAGGAAAAAAAACCTTGTATTTTCAACCTCAAAGATGATTTTTTTAAAGTCAAAACAACTCACATCCTAGGCTGCCAGAATGCTTGCTTTCTGTGCTCACTTCTAGTCCCAAATACATTTGTGTAGCTCATTATATGCTGACTGGAACTGCAGTTTGCAGTGAGAGCCAAGCAGCACTCTCTTTCCAGCTCGTTTCTCATCAGGAGAGTGGTCTTTTATCACTTCAGGAACCTGGAAAAGGCTCTCTCCTGTGGCCATGCTGTTAGATAATGATCTCACCAACCCTAAGCAAAAGCAGAGGGTTTTTCACCCAGTAAAAGCCCTAGGCCGAGGCAAACCCCCACCCCACGCCCAGTCTCAGTCCCATCAGACACAGCAGAGCTGGCCAGAGGATGGCCCCCCAGAGGCCTCCAGTCTTTGTGTAAATGAGTCCGCCCCACCCACCTACGCTGCCCTGGAGTATTTTTGATGACACCATGGAGCGATGACTGCATCTCTTTGAAATCACATGAAGAGTTGTACTTAACAACATCTCGGGAGGTCGGAGAGAAGCCACATGACGCAGCTGCTTTGAAAGCAGAAAGAAGACAGGCTCACGGTCGGGCTCCTGGCCAGCGGCGCTGGATAATGACTCCTCTGCCTGTCCCTCTGGCTGAAGCTGAAGAGAGTGAGCCTGTGCACCTGAAGATCCTCAGTTCCTTGTTTTCTCTCTTCCTTATTTTCCAAATTTTCCACAAAAAGCACATTCTCTTCCTCTCACCTCTGAATCTGCCAGTATTCTGGGTGATGGAGGATCCCAGACCGGTTCACCCTATGGGGACAGATGGATCACAAAATGACTTCCAAGCCCACAAAGTTGATGGGCTTGTGAGGGCTGTGCCTTCTCTCCCTCATTCATCTTGCTCCATTAGTGAACATCTGGAAGCTTCTTCTTGACTTCTGCAAGCCACTCGCACTCACTCCCAAACTCCTGTCTCAGGGCCTTGGCACTTGCCCTTCCTCTCCTCCTCTGCCCAGCCAGCCTCTCCCAGAGGTCCGTGAGGCCTGTGCCTGCTGATGCTACCTGGTGGTGAGGCTGCCCGCCACCCTGTCCCTCCCTACCACTTACCACCACCGAACAGCCTCAAAGGGTCATTCATCCTTGCGGCTGTTGTCTGTTTTTGTATTATGGAAACCCAGCCTCCCCATCCAAAACCGCAGTCTCCACAGGGAAAGAGATTCGGGTCTGTTTCCTTCTTCTGCTGTATCCTCAGTCACCAGGAAGCATAGCAGACACTTGATGAATATCCACTTTTGCAGAGTAGAAATAACAATTGTGTATTTTGCTTTTTCATGTCACCTTCTATTACGTTATTTCTTCTGTTATCACATAAGCGTGGACTGCTTTACAAATCAGAAAACAAACAAGCAAATCCATAAACATGCATTTTAAAATCTTAGGAGGCAGGCCAGGGACAGTGGCTTACACCTGTAATCTCAGCACTTTGGGAGGCTGAGGCAGGTGGATCTCAGAGCCCCCTCTCATGCTTTGCGGGAGCAGAGCAACGTGTAGGTCAAGAGCCCTTCGAGAATGCAATAACGTATTATTACAGACATTCTTCCCAGAAAGCGTGTGCTCATGCCTGTACAGAGAACATTTTTACACAACTCGAAGGAAGTCCCAGGTCCCCCCACGCTTCACAAATTAAGAATCCTGGGTTGAGATGAGTGACCCCTCTCACCTCACCTCATCCTTCCTGCACAAAGGTACTTCAGGATTGTCAGGGATTCCAATAAAATAGCGCTTCTCTCCACGCGTTGGACCCGGCAACCATGGCCCATGCCATGGCTTCCGTTCCTCACTAAAGCAAACTTCCCACCTGCTGCTGCCGAGTGGGGCAGCCAGGGTCAGTTGTGCAGGGCCCCAGCCCTGGCAAGTGGCGATAAGGAGGTGGTTAGAGGCAACACAGACAGCAGGGCCTGCAGGAGCAACTCAAAGAACTGTCCAGGCCAGCCTGCGAGGCCCACCTGTTACCACAGCCCCAGTGTTTATAAAAGGCCTGGTGGTTCCTCTTTTTTGGGGCTCTTTGAGTCATATGTGTTCTTAAAATACCAGTCTCAACCCATGAGCTGAGGTGTCCTGAATGAGACTTGGTTCCTCTCAACAAAAAGAGTCCAGATGGCACAATGTTGGGAGACCATCCCTGGGAGCCGAGGCTGCTGACCAGGAGGGTCACCTTGGAAAAGAGAAGGTCCAGTTGGCAAAGCTGCATCAGACCCTGGCCCACCCTGCTCACTACCCCGTTCCCCTCCCAGCTGAGCTGCTGGGCTGGCTGAGCTCTGAGCTCCTTGTGGCTTTCAAATGCCATGTTTGACGAGAAGTTCATTCCAGGTGAGTTCCGGAGATTCCCAGATGAAAAGAACAAAGGAAAAATAAATAAAAATATAAAGCAAAATAAGTTATTTGTTTGCCTTTTTGCCTTTCTCCAGCCTGATACCCCTGAGAGTAGCTTCCCCATTTCCAAAGTCCTACAACCCAATGCTGTAATCTTGACTGCATCCCTAATCTCAGGTATTCCCGCTTCCCCAGCTCTTCCCTTTGCCGTGTCTTTTGCCAGCCTGGTGAAGCCACATCCAGAGGCGTAACCCTGAGCCCTCTGCCCCGGACTGCCCAGCACAGCCAGCAACACTGGTAGATGCAGACCTGGTTTATCTTTAATCACGACCCTCAGTAGAATCCACAGACTTTCCTGGAAACTACAGGGCAGTCTTCAGCCCCAGCTCCCGTCTCTTCCCTCCACATCTAGGCACCTTCTGTTTACAGAGAAGGAGCCATGATGAAAGATGGCTTTGACCCATTTGAAGGCTTTCAGCCAGAAAATGTGCTTTATACTTGGAGCTGGAGGAGTGGCATTGCCACCAAACCACACCCCTTCTTGGTGGAATAGCCACAGCCAGAAATCTCCCTCTGTCCCTTCCCACATGGTGAGTGGCTCTGGGAACCAGGCCTAAGAGAGGATTGGGTGAGAGTTTACAGGGAAGGAATCCTGGCTCTTCCTCTTAGTGGCTCTGTGATTGAGGGAGGTGGCCTAACACCTGTGGTCCTCAGTTCCTGTCATCAGTAAAGTGAGGTTATGAATGCAGCCTGCCTCCCAGAGTGAGCTGTGAGACTCAGGTGCACTGGGGCATGGCACAGCACCTGTGAACAGGTGAGGCCAAGATGATACTGTCTGCCCACAAATGGTTTCAGGCTCTTCCTGGGCTTGCATACCAGGGGATCCTTCCAGCTCCCCTCCTTCTAGGTGGGGCCGTGAGCCTGGCTTTGGACGGTGGCATGAGGGCCAAAACGACAGATGCCACTTCCAAGCCTGGCACATCAACCAGCTCCCTCGCATTCTCTTTCTCACTTCCTTCTGCTACAGCCTTGAAGGCCATGTGTTGGGACTAGTGGTTCCTCAAGATGTAAGGAGCCAGATCTTTGGACAACTGTGTATAGCAGAGCCTGCCCCAATCTCCAATCACATTAGTATGTGACATAAGTGAGCAATATATTTTTATTGTGATAAGTCACTGAGACTTCAGGATTTCTTTGTATTTGCAGCCTAGCCTTGTCTACTCAGATAGAGGTGCCAGATGGATGACCTACAAGCCAGATGTGTTTGGTTTGGCTTTAATGATTAAAATATTGGAATGTAAGTGCCCTACAGAGCATGCTTGCTCCAGTTTGCCACAACCCTCACCACTCCTTATTGATTTTTGCCAGCCACTTCACACATTTACCTGCCTAAGTCTGTGAAACATTTGAGTTTGCAAGCCTGAAAAGCTCTGGATCAAAATCGCTTTTTGATAAATGCTTCGAATCTGTGTTGTCTCATCCTGTGACATACTCAGGAAGATAGCAGAAACTCATGCAAGTAAATCAAGTAGCATTGTCTATTGAGGTTGGGTGCAGATAGCTTAAGTTTAAAACATGCACTGTGGGCCAGGCATGGTGGCTCAGGCCTGTAATCCCAGCACTTAGGGAGGCCGAGGTGGGTGGATCACCTCAGGTTCAAGGAGTTCAAGACCAGCCTGACTAACATGGTGAAACTCTGTCTCTACTAAAAATACAAAAATTTAGCTAGTTATAGTGGCAGGTACCTGTAATCCCAGCTACTCAGGAGGCTGAGGCAGGAGAATCTAAACCCGGGAGGTGGAGGTTGCAGTGAGCCAAGGTTGCGCCATTGCACTCCAGCCTGGGCAACAGAGAGAGACTCTGTCTCAAAACAAAAACAAAAACAAAAACAAAACAAAACATGCATTGTGGCATGGTGAGGAGTGGCCTGGCTTGTCAATCCGGTTCTGGTTTTGGTTTTTTCACTCAGAAGCAAAGTTGACTTCCACCAAATCACATCTGAGGGCCTTAATTTCCTCGTTTTCAAAATAAGTGATTTTAAATAAACACTCTCCATATTAGCTTGGGCTGTCATAAGGAAATACCATTGGCTGGGTGGCTTAAACCACAGACATTCATTTTCTTGAAGTTCTAAAGGCTGAAGTCCAAGGTCAAGGTGCCTCCTGACCTCACTTAAACTTTATCTCCTCCTCACAGGCCCGACTCCAAATAGAATCACATTGAGTGTGTGGGCTTCGGCTTCAGCATCAGCATTTTGGGGGAACATCATTCAGCCCATAACAGATTATATTATTTCCAGACTGTTCAAAGAAGGAAATAGATCATATTTGTATACTTACCACAGCGTGGGGCAGGCAGGGGGAGTGGTAGGGCTGACCCGCTGAGGGACCTCACTTTAATTAAAAGTGGCTGTTTTAAAATTTAATTGTACTTTATTTTGACAAGATAAATCTATTTATTTTTATTTTTAAAAAAGTTATTTTTATTTTTTAATTTTTTATTTCCATAGACTTTTGGGGAACAGGTGGTATTTGATTGCATGAGTGAGTTCTTTAGCGGTGATTTGTGAGATTTTGGTGCACCCATCACCTGAGCAGTACACACTGAACCCAATTTGTAATCTTTTATCCCTCACCGCCTCCCACCCTTTTTCCCAAGTCCCCAGAGTCCTCTGTATCATTCTTATGACTTTGCATTCTCATAGTTTAGTTCCCACTTATGAGCGAGAACATACGATGTTTGGTTTTCCATTCCTGAGTTACTTCACTTAGAATAATAGTCTCCAATTATATCCAGGTTGCTGCAAATGCTATTAATTCATTCCTATTTATGGCTGAGTGGTATTCCTTCATACATATATATATATATATATATATATATATACACACACACCACAGCTTGTTTATCCACTTGATTCAATGACATTTGAGCTGGTTCCACATTTTTGCAATTGCAGACTGTGTTGCTATAAACATGCATGTGCAAATATCTTTTTTGTATAATGACTTCTTTTCTTCTAGGTAGACACCCAGCAGTGAGACTGCTGGATCAAATGGTCCTTCTAAAAAGTGGCTGTTTTTTAATATATGAGAATATAAAAATCATTTTTTCAGTCATGTGTGCTGTGAATATCTTCTTCTGGACTCTGGTTGGTTCTTTAATTTTTTATTTCTTCTGCTGAAGTTTTGCATTTCAGTATTTATCAGTTTCAAGGTGATAATATTCTCCTATACTTTCCCCTGAAGTTAAGGTTTTTGTTTCAATATTTAGAAATTCAATCTCCTGTGAGTTTTTTTTTTTTTTGTATAGTATGAAGTCTGCAGTATATGATACAATTTGAAGTTATTAAGTTTTACATAAATAGGATCACACTGTAAAAACAAAAGTGGCTGTCCTCTTCCAGATAATTTTTTTGCCCAAAACATCATTCTGAGATGGGCCTTGAAAAAATTCTCGACATGGAGAAAAAAGTTGGCCCTGCTGTGTCGGTTGAATGGCCCAGGGTCTGCAACTGGAGCCCCACCACAAGCTGTGCTGGTTTTCTCTTCCGTCTGGAACAGACACTCCCCTGGTGTGAACTGTTGCTGTTCGCACGCAGTGTGTGGGATGAGGGGCACCAATCCTAACCCACTAACAAAAAAGCTATGGGAAATAATTAGCTGGTGCTGACTGAGAACTCTGAAATACACGAGGCGTGCAAGGAATGTTTCTGAAATACAGACATATTCATTCTGTGACACTCAGGGACAGCCCTGGGGTGCTGCTCTGGTGTCATCTCTGCAAACTGAAACGTCCAATGGCAACAGGAGCAAAGTCAGAGTTCCCAGCCCTGTGGTGTCCTTGGACTTGAAAATCAGCCATTTAGAATCCTTCTATGTGCCTCATAAGGCTGTAGGGATTAATTTGGGTTATATGGATATTTGGAGTTCTGGGTGACGTACAAGAAACCTGTCTTCCTGCAAGTTACAGACCCTTTACAAGACCTTAAAATTCAGGAGGAAGCTGGAGGTCTTGATGCCAGTCCTTCCTCCATCTTGGCTCAGCCATGTGACTTTGGATGCATCGTCTGACCTCTCTGGGCTTCTGTGGACACACCTGAAAACTGGAAACAGGCTGGGAGGGGCATTTGACTCGACAAAAGTGAATGAGCTGTTAACAACTGTTTGCATTTTTTGGTTTGTTTTGTTTTGTTTTTTGAGACGGAGTCTCGCTCTGTCGCCCAGGCTGGAGTGCAGTGGCGAGATCTCAGCTCGCTGCAAGCTCCGCCTCCTGGGTTGACACCATTCTCCTGCCTCAGCCTCCGGAGTAGCTGGGACCACAGGTGCCCGCCACCACACCTGGCTAAATTTTTGTAATTTTAGTAGAGACGGGGTTTCACTGTGTTAACCAGGATGGTCTCTATCTCCTGACCTCGTGATCCGCCCGCCTCAGCCTCCCAAAGTGCTGGGATTACAGGCGTGAGTCACCGCGCCCGGCCTGAGAAAAGTTTTTAAAAGCTGACTAACACTGTCTCAGCAGGCCCAGGAAGGAAGGGCACTTTGCCTGGGGGTCTGGAAGTCCCTGAGGTAAAAGAACCCCACGGGGTGGAGTTCATTGCATTGTGGCTCTTTTACCGCTCTCATGGGGTAAAATCCATCACCTCAAGCCTTGGGGTTCTTTTACCTCGGAGACTTCCGGATCCCCATGCAAAGTGCCCTTCCTTCCTGGGCCTGCTGAGATGGTGTTAGCTCAGCTTTTAAAAACGTTCGGCCGTAGGGCTCTTTTACCCTCATGAGGCCTGGAGTTGCACAAAGCTGAAACAGCTGCCTCTTCACACAGCCCTGTGCCCCGCTGGCCCATGGACACTGTCAGGACAGCAATGAGGTAAAATAGAGCCCCACAGGAGAGCCAGGCCACACTGCTCTGAAACCCAGAAACAAAGTGAAACCCAGCTGGGAGAAGGGGTACCTCAGTGTGTTGGGGACTCCTGTCTTAGCCAAAGCAGCAGGAGGGGCAGTGGACAGGCAGGACACAGCACCCACCTCGAGGACCAAAGGGTGGACCAGATGTGAAGCTGGTGGGCCACCGTTCTGCAGGAGCAGTGGAGCCTAATAGATCCCAGAGTCTGAGTGTTCTGTTCACAATTCCCCTTGCTCTGTGCTTCAACAGCCTACCTCATACTTAGGTGCTGGCGATGCATGAGCTGACCTGCATTATCCTCTGCAGCGTGGATGACAAGAGGGAGGCTGAGTCGAGTGAGTCCCTGACAGACTGGAGGCCGAGCCTACTGAAATCCCTTTTGGAACCAGGCAAGCAATAAATAAATACAGACATGAATAGATGGAAATGTAA
This sequence comes from Colobus angolensis palliatus, assembly GCF_000951035.1. NCBI lineage: Eukaryota > Metazoa > Chordata > Mammalia > Primates > Cercopithecidae > Colobus > Colobus angolensis. The sequence goes on from NW_012113808.1 coordinate 3,056,718, forward strand.
TTTCTACGGCCCAAACACCCACACCGTCAGCAAGTTAGATTTATAGCAGAGCTTCAGGGAGGATGACTCCCTCTGCTAACAGCCACGTTTCAGTCTGCCCTAACCCAAGCACACCTACTCACCACCCTCCAGCTGCCCTGAGATCTCTCTTCTTCCTTTCACCTGCTCTTTCCCTGCCTCCACTTCCTCAGCACCCACTCCCCATTAACCATTGCAGTCAAGGTCATGCCCCCATTGTTTTACTGGCAGTCTTCTTTGGCGGTCACCAATGACCTTTTCACTGCCAGATGCAATTAAAAAACATTTTTTTCTACTAATACATAATATATGTACGTGTTTTGGGGGATACATGTGATATTTTGGTACATGCATAGAATGTGTAATAATTAAGTCACAGTATTTAGGAAATCCATCGCCTCAAACATCTATCATTTCTTTGTGTTGGGAACATTTCACATCTTCTCTTCTAGCTATTTTGAAATAACTTCCCTGATTATATTCTGTTCTCTGCCTTTGGTGGCTATTACTCGTAATATAACCTAAGTTCTTTACAAGATCCTGTCCTTAGCTGTCTTTTTCCTTTTCCTCTCTCACTCCTGTCTCCTTGCAAATTTCATCCACTACAACAGCTTCTCCTCCCACAGCTGTGGACTTCACTCAAGTGGACCTCTGCTGGCCACCATATTCCCCTCAAGTCAGAGCTCTGCATCTTCAACTTTTTGAGCATTTCCTATGTGTCCCCCAGCCACTGCCCAGCATTCTCTATCAGGCATCCAACTCAAATGCTTGGCACTATCTTTGATATCTCTCTTCCTTTATGTATTCTCAAAGAACCAATTACCAAGTACTCCCTACTCAACTGTTACTGTGTTTCTACCTTCAAAATTCCTTGCCAAGAATCTCACTTCTGAAATCCATGTTGGAGTAAACAAATAGGAATCTGAGCAAAATATATGAAGCAGCTATTTTCAGACATTGGACAGTAGGCAAGAGGACCGTGGGTCCCTGAGAGAGTCAGGACCCAGAGTCTCCCCAGCTTTCTGCCTGAGGGCACTTTCTACCCACAGCTTATGGAAGTGATCCAAGCAGAGATGACAGCTCTGCTGAATTAAGAGATTAGAATATGAAGATACTGGGCCGGTTCTTAGTTGAAGGGGCAGAGTAAGAAGATAGGGCCAACTATGGCAGACAGAGCCTGCCAATCTGGATATGGGTCTCCTTGAGCTTGTTAGTGAATACTCATCAGAGCAAGTATGAAAGAAATCCATGAGCAGGGCTGAGAACTACAAGCACTCACACCAGGCTCACACAGTTAAGCTCCTACCATTGTTAGGCATTCAGAAGAAACTTCCAAAAGCTTGAGTCTTTTCAGATGCAGTTTCTGTATCTATTGAAGTGGTTTTTCGTATAATGTGGTATGAATCTGTTCATAAGGATTTTTACAATTCCTCGTGAGAAGAAATGGTCTATAGTATTCTGTTGTTGTATGTCCTTGTCAAGTTTTGATATCAAGATGATGCTAAGCTGGCAATGTTCTTTCCTTCTCTGTATCTAAAAAAAAAAATGTGTGTAGGCTTGGTATTGCTTCTTTCTTAAATGTTTGATAAAATTCAACACTAAACCATCTGGGTATGGAGTTTTCCTTATGGGAATTTAATACTCAAGTAAATGTCTTTAATATATATATAGTTGTTAAGAATCTCTATTTCTTCTTTTGTCAATTTTTGTAATATGTGTCTTTCAAGGAATTTATTTTATCTAAGTTTTTTAATTTATTGGCATGAAGTTGTTCATAAAATTCTTACTATCCTTTTAACATCTATCTGTTAGATCAGTTATGATGTTCCCTTTTTCATTCTTGATACTTTTAATGTCTTCTCTTTTTTCTTAATCAGTCTAACTAGAAGTTTATCAATTTTTTATTTTTATTTTTTGAGACAGGGCTTCATTCTGCACACAGGCTGAAGTGTGTGGTTATGAGCTCAGTTCACTACAGTCTTAACCTCCTGGTCTTAAGCAATCCTACCACTTTAGCCTCCTGAGTAGCTGGAACTATAGGTGTGTGCCACCATACCCAGGTAATTTTGTTTTGTTTCATTTTGTTTTTGTAGCGATGGGGTCTCACTGTGTTGCCCATGGTCTTGAACTCTTGGGTCAAGTAATCTTCCTGCCTCAGTTTACCAAAGTGCTGGGATTACAGATTCGAGCCACCACACCTGGCCAAGTTTATCAATTTTAAATCATTTCCAAGAACCAAGATTTGGTTTCATTGCTTATTTTGTCTTTTTTCTATTTTATTGATTTCGTATTACTTTCTTCTACTTTGGGTATGATTGGAGGGCCTTTCTTGCTTTTTAAGCTTATTGATTTAGAACTCTTTGCTTTTTACTTTTTAATTTTAATTTTTATTATTGTTATTTTTTGCTGCCCAAAGTGATCTCAGACTCCCAAGCTCAAGTGATTTATCCTGGCCTCCCAAAATGCTGGTATTACAGTTATGAGCCACCACGCCTGGCCAAGAACTTCTTATTTTCAAATACAAGCATCTAAAGCTATAAGCTGTTAACTGCTTCCCACAAATTTTGATATGTTGTATTTTAATTGTCATTCTATTAAAAATAATTTCATAGTGGAGAAACTTAACAGAGATCATTAATCAAATGACAACATAAATTTCATCAGTAATGAGACAAATAGAAATCCTGTGCTACCTGATACGATACAGTGAGAAGAACACAGCATTGCTTCTGTGATATTCTGCCAGAGTTGCACAATCTGAATCCAAACATGAGAAAATGCCAGACAAATCCATATTAAGGGCTACTGCATACATAAATAATCTATAATCTTAAAATATTATAATCAAAGACTGAGGAACTCTTCCAGAATAAAGGAGACTATAGAGATGTGTTCAGTGGAACACATAATTCTGAATTTGTATGATTTTGCTACTGAGACATTGCTGAAATTTAAATGGGATCTCAGGATTATAGGGTTAATTGATTTTCATGGTTGTGTTAGAGGAAATGTACACTACAGTATTCAGAGTAATTGGGCATTATGTTGACAAACTCATGTAAAATGGTTCAGAATTAAAATGTTTTTTGGATTATATTTGCAACTTTTCTGTAAGTTCTTTTTCTGAGGTTTTTTTTCCTGAAAAAATTATTCCCTGACCCCCAACAAAGAGAAAAATTTTGCTAAGAGAAAAAAAGCTACACACACAAGAGTAGCTATGATATTATTCCATTTATGTTAAATTCTGGAACATTCAAAACTAATCTACAGTGACAGAAAACAGATCAGTGGTTGCTTAGGGGTGAGGGCAGGGAGAAGATTGTGAAGTGGCAGGAGGGATATTTTAGGGGTGACAGAAATGTTCTATGTCTTTATTCTGGTGGTGGTAACTTTTTTTTTAAATAGATGTATTTCATACTATGAAAATTACATCATTATAAAGTTGACTTGAAAGGAAAACGCCTTCCTTCTTCCCCAGAACATGGTCTTTAACATCATTTCCCTTGAAGGAATCAGAGGTCCTTAAAGAAGGAGTTCATTTCTCTCTGAGACAGGTCTAAAGTGAGCATAAGATGCCTCATTGTATTAGAAAGCAAGGAAAGTTTCAAATATGAATACGGTCATGTGAAAAGAACCTAAGAGATAGCTTAGAAAAGAGTCCACTTTTCAAAGTCATGACAATTTAAATATGAAAAATATAACAATGGATTGAAACACATCGAATCAATGAAAATCTGTTAAATTCATAGTGATACTTAGAAAAAACGGGAAGTCAGAGAAACCATTTATTGCCATTTGAAGTAGTGATTAAAATAACTCTTTACTCTAATTAAGCATTTATCCTGTCTTCTGGTAGGAATTGTGTTGGAGGATATTTAAGTAGTCCCAGTTGATGCGATAAAATTTTACTTTACTTAAAAATGCCAACTAATAAATGTAGTATAAATGCCAGAATTATTTTTAAAGATCATTTCATAAGCTCTAGATTTTATCAGTTGGTATTAAAACCATCATGTGAGTAGTTGAACTGTACATTCTAGGAATATCACACAAAACATTGTAGTCACAAAGGGAAAATAGAACTGAAAAATAGATCAGGCTTTCATCAGTCTAATCCAGGCATGGGTCATATGGGTCTAATGTGTTTTATGACCAGATCCAACTTGTTTTAACTAGATACAAGTTTCATGAAATACAAGAGAAAGTCACCAGAAATATCCAGAAAATGGGATATCCTGCAGGTAGCTGGCTTCGTCCCTTCAACAAATCAATGTAATTTAAAAAGTGACTTTTCTAAAATAAAATAATCTTAAGGGACATAAAAACCTGTTGGCATCCATAGACCTTGATTGAATGCTAGTTAGATATCACATACTAGTGAGATTTTTTGGTTAACTGAAAAAAATTGAATATGGTCTGGTTCAACTTTGAACTTTAGTTCAAAGTTTACTAAAATAGAGGAGTAGAGATCATTGGTGAAAAAAATTACCATCCAGTAGTACAATAATATCTCATTTTGGTAAAAAAAATACAGATAGGTAATGTGTATATGTACATATACACACACATATAATGTATACAATATTATCTTATTTTCATTAAAAAATAAATAAGTGTATACATTATGCGTGTGTGCACATACACACACACACAGAAAAAGAGCCAGGGTAATATGCACCTAATGTATGAAAAGTGTGATATGTGGGTGGTAGGAATATATTATTTTTGTCATTTTTTATATTGTAACTTTTTAAAAACATTTCTTTCTTTAAAGTTTTTTATTTTAGAGACTCAGTCTCACTGTGTTGTCCAGGCTGGTCTCGAACTCCTGGCCTCAAGTGAGCCTCCTGCCCTAGCCTCTCAAAGTCCTGGGATTATAAGCACACACCACCGCATCGGACCAAAAACACTTCTTACAATACACACACATACACACACACACACACACACACACACATACACATACTACCTCTGTAATAATAAAATGCTATTTTTTCAAAAATGTATTTTGTTTTGACCATGCTTCTGCATCCTTTTAGTCCTTACTTCAGGCCCTCATGCCACCTTGCCCAAAATACTGCAGTAGATCTCATTCTTAACTGTGACCCACTGCAATCCACCCTACATACCACTATCAGATTAATCTTCCTGGAAGAGAAGTGCTGATTGGACGACTTCTGATCAGCATGTTTCGGTGGTTCCTGTCTATACTGTAAAATCGTAACTTCTCAACCCTGTTCTCAGTCGTGTAGGGACCCATTCCTGACCCACATCTCTGAGCTCAATCCTGCACTCCACTCGGCCTTTTCACCACCCAGACCGCAGCTTTCCCACCCTCGTGCCTTTGCTCACAGCCTTGCTGGGACACGAAGCTCTGTCTGCTGACACCTTACCTTTCTTCTTGTGCCCAGCTCCAAGGCACCTTCCCACAGAACTTGCACAGTATTTTATATATAATTTTTTTAAGATGAAGTTTCGCTCTTATCACCCAGGCTGCAGTGTAATGACATGGTATCACCTCACTGCAACCTCCACCTCCTGGGTTCGGGCAATTCTCCTACTTCAGCCTCCAGAGTAGCTGGGATTACAGGTGCCTACCACCATGCCCAGCTAATTTTTGTATTTTTAGTAGAGATGGGGTTTCACCATGTTGGCTAGGCTAGTCTTGAACTCCTGACCTCAGTTGATCCACCTGCCTCGACCTCCCAAAGTGCTGGGATTACAGCTATGAGACACTGAACCCAACCAGCATTTATACTTTCTAATGTTGACATTGATGTATGTGGTCTGTTTCCGCCAATCAAATTTAATGTTTTAAAGGGAAAAATTCCTATTCAGTTTTATATCATTCACAGAACTAGTAGTTCTGTTTTCTGAATAAAGTAGTTACATAAAATAATAAATAAATAAATGAACAAATGATATTTTCTAATTAAGATAATTTCCCCATTCAAAGACTATGCTTGAGGCCAGGAGTTCGAGACCAGACTGGGCAATGTAGTGAGACACCATTTCTATAAAAACAAACAAATGAGCAAACAAAGACTGTATCCAGGGTCTAAAAAATTTTCTTAAGAATGGCAAATTGTTCTTTTTTCAAAATGGTATAAAATGTACCCTCCATACTCACACATTCTTATGAAACCACAATCAATTAAATGAGCATGGATGGCATTCTCTGATTCTTAGGGAAGAGTAGGTCAAATTGGGTTCAGAGTGCTCATTTCCTTCTCCCTCTTTGAAATTGCACTTTTAATGCCTGATAGATGAGGTAGGCTTACTCTGTTTCATGGTCACTTTGTCTGTCCTTTGTAAATACAATACTGCACAATGCTTTTCTTCAACTTTGCCCTTCAGCTTTAGAGATAACAGTTTGTCACAGAAGGGGGAAAGAGTCAAAACGATGATTTTTCCTGGGGCACCGATTGAGGCAGGTCTTGCAGGGATGCACTGGCAACAGGAAAGGGATCCAGCAGAGGCACAGCCATTAACTCCAAGAAAGCAAATCTCTGGGAGTTTTCCTTAGAGCCCAGAAAAAGTAAATAGCCAGGACCTGCCTCTCATGGTTGCTGTGGCCCTGCAGATAACAATGTGAAGGGTCCCAGAGAACTCTGCAGAACATCCTGGCCATAGGGCTGGAGCTGTGTTGAGATAACTCTCCCCTCCCTTACCTCTCTCCCCTGATGGGTGCTCTGGGTCAGGACCAGGCATTGTGATAGAGAACATTCTTTTAGGAAGTAGGACAACCTCTTAAGGTAGGTACTATGTGACCTTCAAGATCACTCTGAGAGCCTGATCAACCAGCAACGGCAAGTATTTCCTGAGGGACAAAGTATTCCATGTCCTTTGCATGGTTGATGGTTTAATTGAAGGACAAAGAGAATGCTCACATGAAGTATTGATGCAGGATTTTCTTCTCAGTCACTTTGCAAGCTGGGGACCTCTGGCCGGTGACTCTGTGCTCAGGCCTTGTTTGGCTATGCTACCTGCTGCTGGAGACAGCCCTCCCACTCAACCTGCCTGGGCCAAGTCTGGCTTGTGCACCAGTTCCTGAGTTCTTGTCCCATGCCCAAGAATAATGAGGATATGCTGACACCCAAAGAGTGAGCAAGGAAGGGAGTTTTATTGACTGATGAAACACTTTTCAGTGGAGAGGGGACATGGGGGTGGTCCCTCTACCTGAAGATGGGAAAGTCCCCCCTAATGTGACTGAGTTCGGGGCTTTTATGGGTTTAGAATAGGGGAGAGACAGGCCATATGTAGTGTTGGAAAAGGCAACATTTGATTGGTTAAAAGGTATTATTCAGAAAGAATCCATCAGAAAAAGCTGGGGAAATAGGAACAGAAGTTCTTACTCTGGGTTACCAGTTTCATCTGGGACCAGCAGTCTAGTCTTTCAGGCTTCAGGCTGTTTTTCTGGCTTGAAGGTGGAGTTTCACTGGGGACCCACCCCTATCTGCCTAGGCATTTGGCTGCCTCCTGTAGCTATCAATTCCCCTCTCTGAAAAGGTACATCTAACTGCCATTAAAATAGAGATGAAGACCAATCTTAATGGCTTCCTGCTGACAGGCAGCACTGTTTTGCAAAACAGCAGTCAGATGTCCCTCAGAGGCCTTTCTGAGGGTCCCAGGTAAAAGGGAGCCATCATTCAAGGCAGTGCTGGCCAAAGACCAGGGATGCGCTACAGGCTATACAAGCTGGAGAAGTTCTGAGGGGAGAGAAATTCAAGGACACAGGCAGGCAGGGCAGATTCAGGGAGAAGGTGACTTGGTCAGCCATCAGGGTTAGCACCATGGTGCTGAGAGCACTTCCTAACAGAGATAGGGGTCTCCTGCCTGGCCAGCCCCATCACCTTGAATCATCCATCACCTCTTAGTTTCAGTTTTTAATGGGACAACATCAAACCACATTCCTAAAAAGGCTTAAAATATGCAACATTCCTATTACTGGTTAGCATTTCGATAGCATCTTTTCCTGTGATTTTGGCAAGTGCCACAGTGGGGCAGGATGGAGAAGAAACAATGGAAGAAGACTGCAACTAGGGTGATGTGCAGTTCAGGACTCCTAGGCCTGGACATGGTACCCAAATCAGAACCTGGTTTTCTGTGTCACCAGCCCTGGATCCTCCTTGGCAGCCCTGATGCAAGTGGTGGGTTCACCCGAATACCTGAGAATGTGAATGGAGTAGAGATTTTTGTGCCAGCATCACCAATTCCAGCTTTTCCTAGGTAGTGTTCCAAAGAGAACAAGCAGCCCTCTTTGAAGAGCTCAAATCCTGTGTCTCTAATACCTACCCCACCAAGCTCCCTCACTAAGAAGAAATGTTCCTCTGCAAACCCCTACAACCCTAGGGAGGAGGAGCCAAGATGAGACAGCTCCACGGCCATCAATCCTCATTATCATTTTCACCATCATTATCATCATCTAGAGAGAAACAGGCTGCGTGTTTTGTGTCATCCGACTGACAGATCCATTTATATCACTGTCTAAACAAGACTAAAAGGAAAATGCTCATTTGCTTTTAACAGAACTGGAAAAAGCACAGACTTCTCAAGTTTTAAATAAGCTGAGCTGCTAATTTTAATATTAAAATTCGAGGTTAAGACTACAGAGAGCTGGTAGGGCTGGCATATGGTGTGTTACTGAGGGTCCCCATTGGGACTGCTGTGGGCTTGTGGTGATGGAGAGTTTTTTTCTCCATTGTTTTCTAACTTTATTCTTTTAGACCCAGATGTCTTTGACACCTCCAGTCCATCATTTGCACTTGAATGGTGGGTCTGGGCAGCAGAGTGACCTAGGCCTCCAGAAAATTAGACACAGCCAGGCTAGCACAACAAAGGACAGGAATTCAAAGCAATTAGGAAGATTGCTTTGAGGGGAAGATTACAAGGAACATGAAGGTCTGAGTCCTGTTGTTTTCACTACTCAACATTCAAAACTTTGAACTTTCTTAACAACTTCCAGTCCAGAGCACTGGGTAGGGCTCCTTAAAACTAGTGTAGGTCCCTCCTTGAGGGCAGTGAAGGGGAAAAATCAACGCATGGAGAGAGCAGGAGCTGTGTTCAAAGTCACGATGTAAGAGGCACGTGGATGGGTCTCACATGGTTTGGAGTCTGCTTAATAATCCCAGTAGCCAGCTCATTGGATGGGTAGCAGGCTGGGTTCTTTGTTGCAGACAGCAGAACCCGCTAGAGCTAATCAAGTTACAAGGACTTATCAAAGGTTAGTGGGTAACTCACAGAAGCATCAGGAGGGCCAGAGAATTGTGCAGAAAGGAACAGAGCTCAGACCACAGAATTCCTCCGTTGAAGTCCCTTCTGAACCTTTAAAGGAGATAATAGTAAGTTCAACCTTGGAGGTAGGCAATTCATCCTTGGAAAAGATTGCCAGAACAAGTAGAACAAACTCTTCCAAGGAAATTACTCCAGGTACCCAATTCCTTACTCCAGTGCTCCTATCTGGACTGCCTATTGGCCCCAGCTATATATTCAGGTCATAGCAGTTTGTGTAGACCCCCTATGACCCCCACTGCCCTTCAGCCCTAACTTCCCTTACTGTTTGGCTGCTCAGACTAGAGTTCTCTTTCTCCATCACCCACTCCCCCACCTGCCTTAACTGAGACAGGAAAGTTGTTTCTGTCTCAGTGCTCTAGGAAGCCCCTGACAGTTCCAGAAGTAATTCTCTCCAACTGAGCCAGGGGTGTGGAGATGAGAGACTGGTGCTTTCCATTTGGGAAAGTTGCTCAAATTCCTGGAAGTTCAACTAAACCTTCCTCTAAACTCAGAGCTGACTGATGGGCCAGCATGGAGAAGACATCGGTAAGACACTACAGCAGTTCTCAAGGCAGAGTGGACACAGGACTTACACAGGGAACTTGCCATTATACAGATTTCCAGGACCCAGCATCTCCAGAGATGCTGAGATGTCATGTCTATGGCAGGGGCCCAGGGATCTGCATGTTTCACAAGCTCATCAAATGAGTCTGATATAAATGCTCTGTAGGCCCCATTTTGAGAAACACAGACTTAGAATTATTCCATAATATTTATGTAGACTGCTAAGATCGGACACTAGAGATAAAAACATAAAATGTGTTTCCTAGTCACCAGCTGTATTACCCATGTCTTATTTTCTGTATTCGGATGCTGTGATACCTGGGGTCTTGCTGACCATGGAGGAACTGCCCCTGTCAGGTTACTCAGTTCTTAGCAGTAATAAACAACCTGTCTGTGAGCACACCTTTCATAACGAACCAACCAATCCAGAGCCCACACCCACACTGCCTTCTTTACTGGGGATGCTGGATCATATCCACCTGTCTTAATCACTGTGGAGCCAGGTGTCAGACAATTAGGGACAGCCCCTATGCCCCAGAGTCCACCGAAATTATTCAAACTAGCCATTCTTAAGCCTACTTACACTGCGTCACCCATTACTTCCCATGGAAACCACACTAAAGATTCTTGCCCTTGTTTTTCCCTCGCTCCTTCTGCCTCCTGACCCCCACTCTTTGGTACCCCCACCCCATTCATGGCATGCTCCTTCCTCTAGGAGCTGTGAGTAGTAAACTCTCCGTCCAACGGTGATCATCTCATAACCTATTGGACTTGCTCTACCTCAAATTCCCTGCTAATACACTACATTTTAAAATGCCTTGTGATATTGTGACTTATAATGAGAAATATATTTGGTCTTCATCCCAGTTCCTGGTGTAGAGCTTCTAAAACATTTGGAATTTCCTATGAGATAAGAGCAATAAAGGTGAAAGGAACACTTTTTGCTATTCATAACAAGTCCCTTCCAATCCCACTGTTTCTGTTCATGAAGTGATTTTTGAAAAGCCCAAAGGTTGGGGGACCAGTTGCCAGAAGACCCAGCCATGTACTTAGAGGGTTGGAACTTTCATCCCCACCCCTACCTTTTGGGGAAGGGAGAGGGGCTGGAGATCGAGCTAATCACCATGGCCAGTGATGCAATCAATTATGCCTGCATAGTAAAATTTCCCTAAAGACCCAAAAGAATGAGGTTCACAGAGCTTCCAGAACGTAGCACTTTCTCATTAATGTAGCACCTCCTCTGCATCTGAACCATTCTGAAAGACACAGAAAAGGTGGAGGCTGCTCCCAGTAGTCCTGCCAGGTATCTAGCCAGGGGCTCAAGAGCCTCAAGGAAGGGCCTTTGTCATGTTCTTGCTCTGCGCCTAATGCCTCCGAGTCCTCCTTGCTGTAGGATGGCTCTGTGATGATCACACGATCTCCCAGTTCAGGGCAGACCACAACTAACTTATGCTAGCGTGCTGCAGACAAGGTTCCTGCAAAGTGTGGAGGTTCATTGTAAATGGCCTCAGTGACTTCTAAGAAGTAAATGCTGTGATTCTACAACTGAAAGATAAACCACTGTGACCACTATAAAACAAGGCCCGATATCTCTTACAGCCTTTCCACTGAGAGTGGGGGCTCTACGTGCGACCCTCATGAGTCCCAGCTCTCTGAGGCTCCTTGGCCACTTGAGTACAGCAGAAAGGGATGCTTCCTGAAGAAGCTGGTGGCTGCTATTTCCCGTCTCCTGGAATCCAGTCATCGCGATATGAAGTAGCCCAGCAGCCACAGGGAGGGGCCCCTATAATGGTTCTAGTTGATGGCCCGAGTGGGATACCCCAGAAACAACCCAGTCATGTTGAACAGGTGAAGCCCAGAGATGACGCAGCCCCAGGACTAGTCACCCTCAGCCTCTATCCGTGGAGTAGAGACAAAGAAGCTGTCCTCGTTGAACTCTTCCCAAATTGCAGATTCGCAAGCAAACTGAATGTTGTGTTCTTAAGCCACTACATTTTAGGTAGTTTGTTACTGAGCAATCAAGAATCAGAAGGGCCATCAGGCCCCGTAGAGCCTGACCATTTCTAGGGTGGCCTCCACAGGATCTGGTCTCCTGTTGAAAATACTGAACTCCTGCTTTCCCCTTCTCCAGTTCCAAAATGAGAAAGAATGCACTTCTCCTCTCTTATTTGCAAATTAAGCAGCTGGGCAGCCCTTTCGCAAAACAGGCAACGTTTGTTGTCATTTCTAGGAATAATAAGGAGGAGGAGGGAGGCTGAGAGAGGCAGCTGTTGAGAAATGTCTTTCTCCTCATCCGCCTACCCGCTCTGGTGCAGACCTGGCCCGAGAGAGAGTCGGAGCAAGCTGAGTCACTCACATGCACCCCACAGTTAGTGGAAGTAGGTTCTCAGTTCAAGTACTGTTGTGTGACCTTGAGGGTCTCTGACAACCTGCTACAATGGCCCAGCTTGAATTAAAAGGACTTCCCAGCAAAGTTGTTTTTATGTTGGACTGTTTCATTCCTCTCTTCATTGTATGAATTTCCAATCCTGGGGAGCTTTAGGAGATTAGCGACATAAACGATGGCTCTTTCCATTCCAGGCTCACCTGGGCCATTTGACCTTTGAGTGACATTCTTTTCTTTGGTGTTTGGAGTTTGTCTTTCTCTCTGGGCCACAATATACCAGATTATTGGGGATGGTTATGTAGCTAATGATGGCTAATGATTTCTGTAACATACTCACCTACCCTCTACTCGCAATACTCTTACTGATCATAATTATCAAACCACCAGGGAAACAGAAATAAATAGGCCCAAATTTGCCCTAATATAAAAAGAAATAAATCTGCAAAGAACAGTGTTTTCATGTCTCTCATAGACACAGCAGCCAAAAATCAATTAGGAGAAAGTTTAGACTTCTCACTTTTCCTCTCCATTAAAATAGACTCAGCAGATGTAAAATGCTTTGGGATTTTGGGGAGTGAGGTTTTAAAAACTAAAACTACAAATATGGTGGCTTTAGAGTTTTCTGACCACCCAGGTTTCCTTCAGTTTTTTCTCTCCAAATGAACACCTATGGCCGTGAATGCTCAGTCCCTGAAATATTTTCTTCTCTCTTGGTCCTAATGCCTTGATCTAGGAAAAAAGCTCACTACTGTCAGCAATCCAACTGCAGAAATGATGAGTGGCACATACCCATCTCACACATGCGGGGAGGACACAGCCCGTGTCCTTGCAAGTGTCCCTGTCTGCTCCAGATAGCAGTGGAGGTTGTGGAGAGCTCATGTGTTTTTAAAGAACTAGCCAAGATCCGTGCTCAAATTCGTAACTGTGGGCAACTGCTTTGACTCAATAATCAATATTAGAAGTGTGCACAAAGGTTCAGCTACAGAGACATTTAATTAAAATGTTGTTTGGAATAGCAAATAACCCGAATGTCTAGCAATAAGATCAATTAAAACTAGGGTGCAAAAAGTGATATTGCTGTGAACAAATGATGTGGCAGGTAATGGAAAGATGGCCAAGATACATTATTAAGTGAATAGACACACAGTTTTGTCCATTTTATTTATGCACACGTATGCATGCATAAGAAATGTTCTGAAAGAAGATAACCAGAGGTGTAAAAATAATTATATCAGAGTGGCAGGATTATAGATATTTTGATGTCTTCCTTTTGCTATAATTTTTTTCTACACAATGGTTTTTTTTTATTTTTTTATTTTTATGTTTTAGACAGAGTCTCACTCCGTCACCCAGGCTGGAGTGCAATTATGTGATCTCGGCTCACTGCAGCCTCCATGTCCTGGGTCCAAGTGATTCTCCTGCCTCAGCCTCCTGAGTAGCTGGGATTACAGGCATGTGCCACCATGCCTGGCTAATTTTTGTATTTTTAATAGAGAAGAGGTTTTGCCATGTTGGCCAGGCTGGTCTCGAACTCTTGACCTCAAGCGATCCACCCACCTTGGCCTCCCAAAGTGCTGGGATTACAGGCATGAGCCATTATGCCCAGCCTTCTACACAAATGTATTTATTTTGTTTAAAAATGTATAGCAATAAAAAATATTTCAAGCAAATAAATTGTAATCAATATTATTCTCCATGGGAGTCTCCTGGGGCCAACTTCAAGTGATTAGATTTTAAAGGCCAGCCTTGTCGCCCACCAGGTTGCTATGAGGGTCTGAGATTTAGGATATGGACAAGTCTGGCCAAGCCTGAATTAGAGAGCAGAGGACAGTCGGCAATGTTCACAGACAAAGGATGAAAGCCGAAAATGTCAAGACTATGCCCCGTGGCTTCCTCTGACCCATCTCAGCCCTCCTTCAGTGACCAACTCATTAGCTACCTCAGGCCTCGGTTAAAATGACACAGCTTGCTCCTCGTTTATTTCCTTCATGACACTTACCACCATTGCAATTATTTTATTCATTTGAATATTTCTTTTCTGTTGGTTTGTTTCCCCTCCCTAGGTGGCACATTCCCTGGGGCTGGGAGCAGATCTAGGTCACCTCCGTGTCCCCAGGGCCAAACATAGGACCTCACCCATTGCAGGTGCTCCAAAAATACCTAAGGGTTAAAAGAAGCATGAAGAATTAGGAAAAAATGGCTATCTGGGGAGGTCAGAAGAAAGAACAGGAGAGAAAGATGGAGGGGAACAGAGAATGAAAAGCAAATTAAAGGTTCATTTGAGCCATAATGTCACTAGGAGCAGGAGGAGTGAAGGAAAAGCCACCATGCCTGGCTGGGATGCCACCGTAGGGCTAAGCTTGGTTAAATAAGAGGAACACAGCTGGGACACCCTGGCAGCTGGAGCCCTGCAAGGTGGGACATGGGCAGTCAGACTAAACTCGCTGTTTCTAAGAGTCCAGTCAGAGTCTGTATTGCTCTGCAGAGCAGAGAGCCGAGCAAGACACAAGGAGGTGTGAGCATAAACTCTTCCAACGAGTGCCGCTCGGTCAGAGGAGGAATCGTACCCCGCTCCTTTCCCAAGGGTTACTGATATTGATACCATTTTAAAAAGAATAGTGACTTATACACAAAAAGAAAAATAGTAGAAACAGGCCAGCTGTGGTGGTTCATGCCTGTAATCCCAGCACTTTGGGAGGCCACAGTGGGTGGATAACTTGATGCCAGGAGTTCGAGACCAACCTAGCCAACATGGCAAAACCCCATCTCTACTAAAAATACAAAAAGTTAGAGCTGAGTTTGGTGGTGCTTGCCTGTAATCCCAGCTACTTGGGAGACTGAGGCAGGAGAATTGCTTGAACCCAGGAGGCAGAGGCTTCAGTGAGCCTACGTGCCACTGTACTCCAGCCTGAGCGACAGAGTGAGACTCCACTGCAAAAAAAAAAAAAAAAGAAAGGAAGGAAGGAAGGAAGGAAGGAAGGAAGGAAGGAAGGAGGGAAGGAAAGAAGGAAGGAAGGAAGGAAGATAGTAGAAACAGTTCATCAAGAAAGAAGCCGCTGCCTGGCGCGGTGGCTCACATCTGTAATCTCAGCATTTTGGGAGTCAAAAGTGGGCAGATCCCTTGAGGTCAGGAGTTAGAGATCAGCCTGGCTGACATGGTGAAATCTCATCTTTACTAATATTAGCCAGGTGTGGTGGCACATGCCTGTAATCCCAGCTACTCAGGTAGCTGAGGCCTGAGAATTGCTTGAATCTGGGAGACAGAGTTGCAGAACCGAGATTGCATCATTGCACTCCAGCCTGGGTGACACAGTGAGACCCTGTCTCAGAAAAATGAAAAGAAAAGAAAAGAAAAAAAAGAAAGGAAAAAGAAAGAAGCTGCTAAATGGGAACATGAGACACAACCTGGGTGTGATACTATGATTATGATTTTATATATATATATACATACACACACATATTCTTATCAACAGTTCCTGGCCATAACCTCCATAGCCCTTGTCACGGTCTTTCATTGCAGTGTTGGGGTGCTTTAGCCCTCAGATGCAGGCCTCATGAAACAGAATCTCTCTCTCTGACCTCCTGTCCTTCTTTCACCTGCCCAAGGCAAGACTCAAATCTGACGGTGGGTCAAAAACCCTTATTCCAGAGACGGTCCTGCCCCGTATCCTAGAGGAAGGAATCCTGCACAGAGAGATAAGAAAAGTCTGAACAGACAGGCCTTGTTGGATTTCGATCATGTGCTTTTGGTCCAGTCACATTTCTACATGGTTTAATCATGCCTGTGTAACAAAGCTTCTGTAAAAATCCAAGAGGACAGGGTTCAGAGAGCTTCCAGATAGCTCCCAAGACAGAGAGAGAATAGAAGCTACAACTTAAGGGAGAATTTCTGCTGTAACTTATTGGCCAAAGCAAGTCACAGACCAACTGGCAAAGTGATGCCACAAAAAGGGCAGTTGGGAAGGGGGGGTCTTTGTAACCTCCTTTGGCAACACAGACCCTTACGACTACTGAGGCTGTGAACAAGTGTTGACTTCTTGATGTTGATGACTGCAGGCCAGTGACAGCAGTTGTCTGGGACAGATCCATTGCCTGCCCACACAGTAGCTCCAGGACCACTGTCTGTCACACACAACTTTGCTCCCTGTCAACTTCTTTCTCTTCCATAAAATCTGCAGCTGATATGTACACAAAGGCTCAATATCAAGATGGTAAGATGGTCACTGCTTGCAGCTTCATTGCTTTGCTTATTCTTCATCATTAACTTTGAAACTTTTCCACAGAAATGACCGTACAGGCTCAGAAGGGCGATGGTGTTACCCTGAGGAGACTGGCCCCGTTCAAAAGTACATTTCCTTCACATCTAAATTCCTATCTTAAAAAATCATGCAAATTTTACTTCTAATCTATAAAATGTCTATCTGCTTTGGCAGAAATTTTTAAAACATGCTTTTCTCCTGAAAATTCACCCACAGAGTTGATGTTATAGAAAGTGTCTTCCCAGGCACAGAAACCTTGGACTGGCACTGGTGCCCTGTTCCAGACCCACGGGGTGAGGCTACACCCCACAGAGCAGCAAAGCTTGTAATTCCCTCATTCAGGAACTGCTGCTGATGCTGACCGAGCCCTGCTCCCACTGGGAGAAATGGGGCCCAGAACTCAGCAAGGAGGCAGGCCTGGGGGCAGTCCTAGTTGAATGATCATAAATTCAAAAATATTTTATTGAATATTGATGGAGTTCTAAAATCCCAGAAAGAGACTTGTATCCTAAATAGTGGAGCTCCATGGACAAGAATGGAGACACCCTGGCCCCATAACAAAGGCAGCATCCATGCAGGATGGCAGCAGGGGTTCATGACTGAGGGGTCTGAGGCCCCTGAGGGTGTTAGGCAAGCCAGCGAGATGCTAACTCTTCACTGAGCAGTCACTGTGTGCCTGGCACAGGTTAACAAGGGGAAGCTTAGGTCATAGTTCCTGGCTGGGCAGAGAGGCTCCCGCCTGTAGTCCCATCACTTCGGGAGGCCGAGGTGGGAGGATCACTTGAGCTCAGGAGTACCAGACCAGCCTGAGCAACAAAGTTCCTCTCTACAAAAAATTTAAAACTTAGCTGGGCATGGTGTCTTGCATCTATAGTCCTAGTTACTTGAGAGGAGGAGGTGTGGGGACGGCTTGAGCTCTGGAAGTTGAGGCTCCAGTGAAACGTAATTGTGCCACTGCACTCCAGCCTGGGAGACCGAGTGAGAAGCTGTCTCAAAAACAAACAAATAAAAAGACATAGCTCCTGTGGCTGGGCAACATGTGCTTCTGAAAAGAGGCCTCTCCCCTCCCCCTGCACCTCGAGACATGAACAGGCAGAATGGGAATGCTGAAATAACCAGCAGGCTCAGGGGAGCTCACTCAGGTCCCAGGGGAATCAGAACGAGACCTCAGTGTCCCCTGCCCCAGCCAGACTCCCAGCCTCAAGCAGTGGTCCCTAAAGTGGATACCCCCCCCTCAACCAGCAGCAGCAGCAGCAGCACCTGAACGCCGGTTAGAAATGCAGATTCTCGGGCCCGCTGGACCCTAGGGAGTAAGCAACTCGGTGGGAACAGGCAATCTGCATTTCAGCCAGCCCTCCAGGGGATTCCAGTGCAGCTGAATTCTGAGATCTCTGGCCTCATGTGCCCACAGGACTCGGGAGACAGCCAGCAGAGCGGGTAGGAAGTCAGCTTCAGAGGAAGCCGGTGGCTCGGAGTCTGGCTCTGACTTACCAGATCTTATAAGCTCGAACCCATTTTCAGCCTGTCTGAGCTCTGTGTCCTTACCTGTGGAAGAGGGTGCTAAAACGTTTGACGAAAGAAGGGGAGGTGAAGTGATGTCAGCTTCCTGGCATTGAGCCTGGCCCATTGCGCCTGCTCAGCACCGGCTGCTTCCTCCAGTCTCTCCGCTGACACTGTCCACCCAGGCCTCTAGCATGTTCTCCACCACATCCACCTGGTGGGCACAACGCTGGACAAGGAATCATCCAAGCAGTGCTTTCCCTGCAGAAACCACATCCTTGGAGGGACTCCGGCTGTTGCAAATCCCTGGCCCCAGGCCCCAAGGAAACTTGGCCTCAAGGTAGCCCCCCATGGATGCAGCATAGCTTCGCCCATCCATGCTGCAGCTCTCTTGAGTGCCCGACCCCACACTCACCACTCTCCACACCACAGAAATCACAGTGAGTCTATTACATAAACACAACATGGCCTCTGCATCCAGATTCCCAGTCAAGGCCCCTCACACCCGCCCAGTCCCAGGGATGGACTGGGCCTACAGATGCAGCACTGGGGGCAGGAGAGAACTGACCAAAACCTGGTAACGAACCCGCCTAGCTCTGAATAACTGCATGACCTTTCTCTAGACACTTCACCTTCTCAGGCCTTTGTGAAGATCATATGATATATTTTGAGAGTACTTTGTACCTTGTAAAACCATATACAAATCTTAATTGTTATTATGGATGATACAGTTTTTAATTCCCTTGCAGGCAACACCGTTTTCCCTGGATCATAAATTCCTAAAGAGGGCCGTGTGCTTTGTACAGTGACTAATTCAACTCCCTGTAAGTGCCTGAGAGACATAATTTATAATGATGGTCACCTATGTAAACCATAACATGGACCATATAATTGGTTGGCTTTTCTTTTGCAAGATGTGTATGGTACACATATTCAAAATCACTTACATTTAATCATATAAGCATCTTTAGATATGCAAAGTGTATATATTCATGCCATCTGTTAAATCCTGATTTGCTAAGCATGCGCATATAAAGACATCTGGGCTATACCGATTTCATAGATGTTTCCCTCAAACGCCCTGACAATGGAAGCAACCCACTTCAACATTTTCAGATATGTTTTCCCCACTTAACTGGGAGCCTCCTCCCAGGGGGCAGTGAAGTCAGCGCAGTGCTCACCACAGCAGGCCAGAGTTCCTCACACGGAGGCGTGCTCTGAGCCAGCTGCCTGGGGCTGTGGCCTGCTCTTATCAGGAGCAACTGGTACCTCTCTCCCCACATAAACAATTAGGGAGAGGGAAGGAGAAAAGCCTTAAATATTTGCTTTCCTTTACAAGACCACCTACCAAATGTTGTTAAGACCCTGCAGGCAAAATAATCTGTCATGAGTCCAGCGCTGGGCAAATATAAACACCTTGAGGACTCTACTGAGCGGTAGCCTGGGGTCCCACATGTTTTCACAGGTTTCCTTCTGCGGAGGAGGAAGAGTCCTGCTCTCCTCTACTCTTCATCCTCTCCTGTTTTCCCCTCCCCCAAACCACAGCTTGGTGAAGTACTTCATCAAAAATAGTTCGGGTTAGACAGGGTGCATATGAATAAGACAGTGAGTGGTTTTCACTACAAAGTTGGAGTCCCATCTCCTTTTCATTCACTTTAGCATTCACCAGTGCTAAAGTGGTGGCCGGCACGGGCTGCAGGGAGCCGTTGGAAGTGAAGAGTCACAGAGCCTCGGCATCTCAAACTCTGAATCCAGGGCGGGTGATAAGCAGAGGCAGGAAGCAGGGTCAGAAGGGTAAGGGAGCTTGCTTCAGTCTGTGCTTAGAGTGCAGTTCACACCAGAGATCCCAGGACAGCTCACTGGAAAACATTTTGAAACAGGAGTGTGTTTCACTTGCATACCAGGAACCAAAGGAAGCATACCGTGCTTCCTTTGGTTCCTGGCACAGCCTGGTGCAGTGGCTAGGTGGGATCCATGCAGCCACTGCTTGTCCCGCCCCTTCCCCATAAAATCACAGGGAGCTTTTTACCAAGGAAATGCTGGAAAAGTTAGCACTCTTGCAATCTTGGTGCTTTTTCTAATTGCCTATTAGAATTTGCAAGTGATTATCAGGATAGAATGAAAAGAGGTTGCCTCTAGCTGACCCTTTCTAGGCCTGCCCTGCAAAATCCCCTTCAGCAGAAGTGACCATCGTGGCTTTAGTCTGTGTCTCGAGAGGATGCGTATAGAAAAGAGAAGCCTCTGGCCGGGCGCGGTAGCTCAAGCCTGTAATCCCAGCACTTTGGGAGGCCGAGGCGGGCGGATCACGAGGTCAGGAGATCGAGACCATCCTCGCTAATACGGTGAAACCCCGTCTCTACTAAAAAGTACAAAAAACTAGCCGGGCGAGGTGGCGGGTGCCTGTAGTCCCAGCTACTCCGGAGGCTGAGGCAGGAGAATGGCATAAACCCGGGAGGCGGAGCTTGCAGTGAGCTGAGATCCGGCCACTGCACTCCAGCCTGGGCAACAGAGCGAGACTCTGTCTCAAAAAAAAAAAAAGAAAAGAAAAGAGAAGCCTCTAGCAGGTCATCTCTGAAAATAAATGCATCTGGTGGAGAAGCTGAGCAAAGCCCTTTGTGGTCTTTTCCCAGCAACTCTACTCTGTGCCCTCCTTCCCTAGCCTCTGAGCCAGTTTTTCCTCCAGCAGCCTCCCTATCACCTGCCCTAAAAGTGGCCTTTATTGGAGGTGCCGATACATCAGCCTGCTCCACTCAGGGATGTCACCCCTACAGGCCACCTCAGGGACCACCCCTCCCCCACCCACCATCCCTGCAATACTTGACCTGTCCCTGCGTCTGCAGCACTGTCCAGAGCCTGCCTGGATTTGCTCAGGACACGTGGCCATTATCCCATCTCTAGCAACTATTTGAGGAGGCCCAGGCACTGTGTACTACTATCGTCACCTTCCCCTACACCCTAGTAAAGCAGGCAGGAAATAAGTATCATTACTCTCTTAGCTCAGTCTCTCAATCTGATAAAAACCTAAACCCATGCTGGAGTGCAGTGGTGCAATCACGGCTCACTTCAACCTTGACTTCCCAAGCTCAGGCAATCCTCTCTCCTCAGCCTCCCAAGTAGCTATGACTACAGGCATGTGCCACCACGCCTGGCTAATTTTTTAAATTTTTTTTGTAATAATGGGATCTCGCTATGTAGCCCAGGCTAGTCTTGAACTCCTGGGCTCAAGCGATCCTCTCACCTCAGCCTCCCAAAGTGAGGTCACATTCTTAACACAGTGCCTGGCATATACTAAGTACTCAGTTAAGTTTTATCAAGAAAAAACATTCAATCAGATACATAAACCAAAAAGCAATTATAGGTTTCAAAACTATCCTCTTACCACTTTGCCACCTCTATGGAACATTTAGGAGTTTGGTTTGGTTTTATCCCAAAATGTAAACCCCTGTTTTTTTGTCGTTGTTGTTTTGTTTTTGGTTTTTTGTTTTTGTTTTGTTTATTTTTTTGAGACATTGTCTCGCTCTGTCGCCCAGGTTGGAGTGCAGTGGCGTGATCTCAGCTCACTGCAAGCTCCGCCTCCTGGGTTCACATCATTCTCCTGCCTCAGCCTTCCAAGTAGCTGGGACTACAGGCGCCCGCCACCTCGCCCGGCTAGTTTTTTGTATTTTTTAGGAGAGACAAGGTTTCACCGTGTTAGTTAGGATGGTCTCGACCTCCTGACCTCGTGATCTGCCCACCTCGGCCTCCCAAAGTGCTGGGATTACAGGCGTGAGCCACCGCGCCCGGCCCACCCCTGTACTTGTTTTGTTTATTTTTTTGAGACATTGTCTCGCTCTGTCGCCCAGGTTGGAGTGCAGTGGCGTGATCTCAGCTCACTGCAAGCTCCGCCTCCTGGGTTCACATCATTCTCCTGCCTCAGCCTTCCAAGTAGCTGGGACTACAGGCGCCCGCCACCTCGCCCGGCTAGTTTTTTGTATTTTTTAGGAGAGACAAGGTTTCACCGTGTTAGTTAGGATGGTCTCGACCTCCTGACCTCGTGATCTGCCCACCTCGGCCTCCCAAAGTGCTGGGATTACAGGCGTGAGCCACCGCGCCCGGCCCACCCCTAGTTTGTTTTTAAGTTGTCAATAAGGATTTAAACATCTGGACTGTGCTTAGAATATAGTCAACTGCAGTTTTATCTCCCCTCCCTTCCATCTTCTCCCACAGAAGGTGACTCCCCTGCAATTCAGCTCCCCTACCCTACTCCCGTGCAGTGCCCCAGCTGTGTTACTGAGGGGAAATGTGAAGCCTCAGCAGTCCACATGGGAGGCCGAGACAGCTGCGGGGCATTCCTGACCAGCCATCTGCACCCGGCAGGGTTGGAATCCAATCTGGCATGACTCTTTTCTAAATGTTGCTTCCTATGGGACAGCCTCACCCTGTTATGCTGACCAGAGTTTGCATTCCTGAGCTCAGCCTGGGGAGTGTGCATGTGATCTCCTGTGGCAAGGAGAGCTCCCCCTACTAGAAATGCAGCCATTGCTTGGGCCCACCTTGGATCAGCCACAGCAGGCTGCAGCAAGCCACCTATGGGAGGAGGGGGCTGGAGCAGGAAATGAGAGTTAAAAGAGTCTTTTCAGGGGTGTGATCAGGCCAAAAACAGGAAGATCAGCAACTCAAT
>NW_012113808.1:3087179-3090142 GCF_000951035.1 Colobus angolensis palliatus
ACAGCCGCAGTGTAAGAATCCCAGCATCATCTTACACACACCCCACCCCCAACACACAGACCACATACAGTCAGTCGCTCAGCGCGAGGAGCAGGCTCCTAGAGAAAGCTCTGTCCATGCCTCCTCAGATCCTCGCACAGACCGGCTCATCTGGGTTCCTGCCACAGTTTCCTGCCTGTCTCTCTCCGCCAGACCCTCCGCTGCCTTACAGGGCTACCTTCCACGTGGAAGAATCAGAATGATCTGATTGAGTTACTCTCATGCTTTCCACCTCTCAGTGGCTCCCAAATCAAATTAAAATCCTCAGCAAAGCACATCAGGCCCATTATAATCACGCCTTCATATCCCTCCAGGCCCGTCCCTCTACCTCTGCATCCACCCAAATGCTGTTCCTGCAGGTTGCATTCCTTCCCTTGGGTGTGCTGTCCCCTCTTCATTCACCAAGATTTAGCTCCAACTGCCCCCACACTGCCTTTCTCAGAAGCTTCCTGGCACCCTCCCCAGGCAGAGTCGACCCCCTTCGAGCCTCCGTTATGTCTCCTGCACACCTGAGCCTCCCAGACTGGGTTGGATCCTCTCCTGGCATTTCCTGTAGCTCATGCGTTCGCCAGGATCGCGGCACTGTGGGGCAACTGCTCCGGTGCTGCCTGCTTCCTTCTTAGATGCAAACTCCTTAAAGGAAAAAGCAGGTCTTACTGAAAATTAAAGTCCCAGCTCTCGTATGATGCTGGGCACACAGCTGGAGTCCTGAAGAATTTGCTGGATAGAGGAATGAATAAACGTAGCCCTTAAGCAGTGAGTTCCTGTCTCTCTCCTTCCTTAGTAAATGAGGTCATTGGGAGCAGGAAGGATTCTATTCATCTTTGTGTCTCTGGTGCCCGGGCGGAAGCTGGCCCTTCACAGGCAGGCAGAATTTGGATATTCCAGAATTTGGATAACTTATAGTCCCATGTCTCTCTGAGATTCTAGCAGGACCCAGGGACAACCTATGGGAAGACAGGGGTAGTGTGGGAGTGGGGTTTCTTGGAAGCTCACCTTGCTGGGATGAGTGACTCGGGTTCTCCCAACTTTGAAGTTCAGGGCCCAGCTTCAGGTGGCCCCCATCTCGCCCTGCGCTGGAGGGTGTGTGTTGGGTGGAGGGGGCACACATGCCAAGGAGGGGCGGTGAACATTGGGTGCTTGGGAGATGGAAGGGTCAGCTCAGTGCAGACATAACAAACCTAATGGCAGGGCCCAGGAGAGAGCATTTGGTGGCAGGTGACACTCATGAGGATCAGAGTCTCAGGCCACTTGGCTCAGGTGCTCCGACCAGCCCCTCTGCTGACCCTGGCTCCCAGCCCCGTGACCTGGCAACGACTCTCCTCTTCTTAGAAAAAGGGGGAGGGTGGCTAATTGAAAACAAACCAACTGCTTCTCCTCTTTCCTCAGCCCTCAGGAAAAGCATGTAATCATCTCCAGGATTTAGAGATCTTTTTCTTCTAAAGTCAAGGGAAACTTGTTGTTCACTCCAGCCATCTTGTTGCTGCTGAATTGTGTGGTCTGAGTCCTTGCCTGCTGGAAGCTTTGGACAACACACTGATCTGAGCACTAAGTTTGGAGTCCAAGCCATGGTTCACTGTGCCTCAGTTCTCCCACCCAGAAAGCAGTTGACCCCTTGGTCCAAGTGGCAATGATGCCCAACAGAACTTTCTGTGGTACTATCCACAATGATAACTCTTGCCACATGTGACTTTGCAGGATGGCCAGGGCAACAGAGGACCTAATCTTTAATTAAACTGGTTCATTAATATTTGACTGACTGGACTGCACAGCTGTAAGGTCGATCCTGCTCTGACATTACATCCCATTCCCACAAGCACACCCTTTGTCTCTCTAATTCTCACAGCCACTTTCTCCACAGAGTGACAACTGGGATTATATAGTCCTTTAAATATAGGACGTGGGTCAGAAAGGGCAGAATGCAGTATCAGAAAGACAGCTTTCTTTGAAAGTAAAAGGCAAAACTGAAAATGATGCACTGGAGAGGAGAGCCTTCCGCCCACCCCCTCTTCCCATTTGTAATCCTGCAGAGACCACACGGCGTTGCAAATCAAAGTCTGCTCTCTGGCCAGATGTAGACGGAAGCAAAACTTTTACCTCTTTTCTTGCCTCTACATAGTGCTCCTTCTTGAACCTAACACCCTCCCGGATTGCCCCTTGGATCTGTTCTAATAGCAGTGATTGGAGCTGCTGTGCTAGGACACATGGCTTCATAAGGAGCTACCATGGTGCAGTGAGGACACCTGGGAGCACCTAGAGCTCCGGAACACATGGGCTGAGAGCTGTGCTCTGGTGCCCATCATCCCTGCAGGTACTGCCGGCTCAGCCCCACCCAGCCCACCCCAGGGCTGCACAGGGTCCCTGTCCTGGAACACTGGTTTTCTACCCTCGGGCATATTTGCTGATTCTCCCAGACCCTGGCCAATATTTTTCTCCAAAAAGTCTTCCTGGCAGACCCAGCTGGCATTGCCCTCTCCTTTCTCAGACCCTGCTGTGCAGCAACGTTTCAGAGTCATTCCGCACCTTCAGTTCTGCACTAGTGTCATTCTCCAAATATTTCTGTAGTGTCTCAGCTAGACCAGAGCCTCCCTGTAAGCAGAGGCTGAGTCATCTATTTCTTTTTTATCCACTGTGGCACCAAGCTCAGACTTCGCTCTGCACTACTTACTTGCCCAATGCTTACTGACTGATTTATTGACCCAGAACCACGGCGAGAATGCAGTCAGGCTATTACCGTGACCTTTGCAATGCAGGCAGGTGAGCTAAGGTGACAGGGGTCGAACCCAAATTACTCTCTGGGGCTTTTGTTCTTGCTCTGACTCTACTACTAGCTCAGGTATCAGAATGCACTACCCTATTCCCAGGGGCCCCTGTTTGGTTCAGACTGCACAGTCCCTGCTCTGCAGGGGTTCAGGGACCACACC
>NW_012113808.1:3090392-3103629 GCF_000951035.1 Colobus angolensis palliatus
ATCACACCACTGCGCTCCAGCCCGGGCAACATAATGAGACTCTGTCCCGCGCCCCGTCGCACCCCCCAAAAAAACAACAAACAAACAAACAAGAAGCAAAAACAAACAAAAAAAACAGAAGAAAACACCAGAGTGGAAAGGCCTGTGAAAGGAAAATAAAATCTCGGGACCCCAAACTCACTATGCCAAAGGGAAAAGTTAAGCTTGGAAACTGAGTCATGCAAAAACTCCCTTCCTTTTGTTCCAAGACAGCTGTAATTTCTCAGGCTGACTTTCTCTTATGTAGAATGTAGATTTGCTGAGTGCCAGACTAATGGTTAATTGACTTCCCCACTTCTTTCTTTTCAGGTGTAAAATGTAGATTCACTGAGCAATAATCAGAGCCTCATGAGCATTGTAACCACTTGTCTCATTGCCTACCCTCCCTCCTTTTATTTTGCCTTTTTCTTGCCCTCCTGATTGCTCTTTCCCCTTTAAACACCGAGGTTCCCAAAACTCTCTTTGGAAAAAGCATAGGACACAGATTCTACTGTGACTTATGTTTCTTTTTCTCTGGTGCCTCCTCAACCTTGGCACAATAAGCCTCAAAATCAATTGAGATCTGCCTCAGTCACTGTGGTTTACAGACCCAACTCCTGCACTTAGGGAGTAAGGAGAGCCAACAGCACAGATTAGGCGCCTCCTTAGCTGATTTGGGTGACCACGCCCATACCAATTCTCTGACTCCAACACAGCCTGGTTCACAAGACTTCACGATCCTGTTGCAGACTTCTCAGCTACAATTGACACAGGCCAATGGGGCCTAAAGTTCTCCTTGGTTTTTCTGAAAGTGTTAAGAAAGTTGGTGTAGAAAGGTAACGCACACAATTTCTGCATTTCTGCCCTGCAGTAAGGCTCAGAGCCTATGATGTTTAATTGTATGTGTCAACTTGACAGGGATAAGGGATGTCCAAAGAGCTGGCGAAATATTATTTCTGAGTGTGTCTGTGAAGGGTTTCCAGAAGAGACAGCATCTGAATCAGCCAGAGCAAAGAAGATCTCTCTATGTGGGCAGGCATCATCCAATCCAGTGAGGGTCCATATAGAACAAGAAGGTGGAGGAAGGGTGAATTCTCTCTCATCTGAAGCTGGGATGTCCATCTTCTATGATACTCAGACATTGGAGTTCCTGGTTCTCCCTCAAACTCCCCTCAGGCCTTCAGCCTCCAGTGAGAGTTAAATCTTCAGCTCCCCTTGTTCTTAGGCATTTGAACTTGGACTGAATTACACTACTGGCTTTCCTGGTTCTCCAGCTTGCGTACCATGGGACTTCTCAGCCTCTATAACTATGTGAGCCAATTTCCATAGTAAATCTGCTCTTTCATGTATATACATTTCTCCTACTGGGTCGGTTTCTCTGGAGAAGCCTGACAAATACAGACTTATCTGTTCAGAACCACTTTTAATATCCCTTTATAAAAATCCTTCCATTGCTACTTTGAATAATTAGCTGCTCTTGATGGGGACCATGATAATTCTCTTAAGTCGTTTTTTTCTTTACTGTTTCTGATTAACTCCAGGTACTGCACTACTACATACTTTTCAAACTGGAGTACCCACAGCCCCATTTCTGGGCAGGAAGGATGCAAAACAGCAGAATATAATGGTGCATCTCCCTGAAACATCAATTTCATTACAAGATTTGGAAGAAATGAAGTCAAGTAATTTACAAAAACTATCTCTGTTCCCCCACAAACACAGAAGAAAAAAGAGAGAAGAACAGGAGTGGGAGAAGTGCCTCGAGAAATAGTCCAGTCTCAAGTTCCCCAGGTTGGGGCAGAGGGTCAGCCTGCAGTTAGGTCCCGGTGGGCTTCCTTTCCTGTCTCCCAGGTGGCCTCTGATGTCCTTTAGAATTTAAGCTCAGCATTTACTTTGGACATATGATTTTTGAAGGACATGCAGGTGCCAGATACGCTCATAAATTGAACCCCATGAAGACAACTCTGCCACAACAATTTGAACACCTGTATTCCTTCTCTACAAAATTCCTCTCAGTAGGGCATGCCCTGTACACACAGCAAATTATGCTTGCTGCACTGCTCTCCCATGTGCAGCTGCTTGAGTCAGCACCTGGCTCATCTCCTGCACCATCTCACAGGGCTCCACGGAGCTCAGGATCTTCATACTGTATGTAAAGTAAAGGGAAAGAGGCTCCTGCAGCTCCTCAAAATCCTCTCCCACAAAAGGCAGGGACCAGTGGTCATCAGGTAGAGAATGACTCTCAGGCTCCACACACCCATGGAGAGGCCATCATATGAGAAAAAGGAAGAAAGAACAAAGAAAAAGGTAAGAAAATACAACTGAAAAATAAAGTAACAAATTTTAAAAGAAAACGAAAAAAGATGGAGAGAAGAAAAGGAAAAACAACAAAATAGAAAAAAAAAATCAAGGAGCAAACAAGTTAACTGTAGTCCAAGTCCCTCAGGTCATCAAACACCAACTTGCTGAACTGAAAAGATCAAAAACCTAGGCCCAGTCAGGAACTTATATAGGTGCTTGGAATTCCCTAACAATGGCTCCTTATGAGGTCAAAGCAAGACATAGACCTATGTTGACTGGGCATAATTCACAGCAGTTTTCTCAATTTTTAATCTGAAGAACTGTTTACTCTTAAGAAAACTCAAGGCTTTTTATGTGGGTTATAGTGATTGATATTTATCTTAGAAATTAAAACCAGTATGATGCTTTTAATTTCAATTACATCTTGTCAATCTGTAACACTTTTTGAATTTTAAAGAGCTCATAATGTCTACTCTTAAAATATTCAATTCCTTTTTCTTTAAATAATTGGTCTCAAAATTATGCTACAACTTATATCATAATACTATAGAAAATGTTCTGTTATGTACCAAACAATAAGATCCCTTATTAGTATCTATAAGCTGAGAGAAAGACGCTTTCATCATATTTTCTCCAACAATATTACCAGTATATTTCTTATCAGAAAACTTTGAGGCCAGAAGGCAGTGAGTGGGTTGATATATTCAAAGTGTTTAGGGAAAAAAACTGCCAACCAAGTATCCTATAGCTGCCAAAACTGTCTTTCAAAAATGAGGGGAAAATTAAGATATTCCCAGAAAAGCAAAAGCTGGGGGAGTTTGCTGCCACTAGACCTGCTCTGCAGTGAAGAGAATCCTTCAGGTTGAAATGGTAAGATGGTAGACAGTAACTTGAAGCCATATGAAAAAGTAAAGATCTCTGGTAAAGGTAAATATGTGAACAACTGTAAAAGCTAGTATTATTGTAACTTTTGGGTTGTAACTCTACTTTTTGTTTTCTACATGATTTAAGAGACTCATGCATAAGTAACAATTATTAATTTGTTTTGGGGCAGACATAATTTTATGACATCAGTAACTGAACAGGAGTGGGGCTAGAACTGTATAGGAACTGAGTTTTCACATGTTGAAAGTTAAGCTGGTATAAATTCACATTAGAGTGTTATAACTTTAGGATGTTAAATGTAATCCCCATGGTAACCACAAAGAAAATAGCTACAGAATATACACAAATGGAAATGAGAAGGGAATTAAAATCTTTCACTACAAATAGTCAACTAAACACAAAAGACAATAATGCAGGAAATGCAGAACAAAAATCTATGAAGCACATAGCAAAATGACAGCAGTATGTCCTTCCTTTCCAGTAATTACTTCAAATGTAAAGGATTAAATTCTCCAATCAAAAGATGGAAATAGGCAGAATAAATAGAAAACACAGGATCCAACTATATGCTGTTTATAAGAGATCCACTTTAGATCCAAAGACACAAATAGGTTGAAGGTTAAAGATACTCCATGCAAATAATAACCAAAGAGAATAGGGTAGCTAAAATTGAATTTAAGTCAAATAAAGTCTTAAGTCAAACTTTATGTCACGAAAGGGTACAAGAGACAATACAGACATTATATACTGATAAAAGATCCAATACAGCAAGAATATATAACAATTATCAACATTTATGTGCCTAATAACAAACTATCAAAACATATAAAGCGAAAATGGATAGACTGAAGGGAGAGATAGACAGTTCTACAATAATAGTTGGAGACTTTAATATCCCACTCTCAATAATGGATAGAATAACCAGACAGAAGATAAGCAAGGAGACAGAGGTCTTGAACAATACAATAATCCAATTAGGTCTAACAGCCATCTACAACAGCAGTCCCCAGCCTTTTTGGTACCAGGGACCAATTTCATGGAAGACAATTTTTCCACAGACTGGGGGTGGGGGATGGTTTTGGGATGAAACTGTTCCACCTCAGATCAACATCAGGCATTAGTTAGATTCCCATAAGGAGCACTCAACCTAGATCCCTCACATGCACAGTTCACAACAGGGTTTGCGCTTCTATGAGAATCTAATGCCATCATTGTTGATCTGACAGGAGGTGGAGCTCAGACAGTGATGCTCGCTCATCCCCTGCTCACCTCCTACTGTGCAGCCTGGTTCCTAACAGGCCATGGCACGGCTCCATGGCCCAGGGGTTGGGGACCCCTGATCTACAGGACACTCTACCCAACAATAGCATATACCATTTTTTCAAGTGCATATGGGAAATTGTCCACAATATACCATATGCTAGGTCATAAATTAAGTCTCAGTAGATTTAAAAATGTGTCATACAAAGAATCTTCTCTGATCACAACAAGATGAAGTTGGAAATCAATAACAAAAGTAAAACCTGAAAATTCACCAATTTGTGGAAATTAAACACATTCAAACAAAAAAAAGAAATACAGTAACACAGGAAAAGATGTTCAGCATCACTAATCATTAAGGAAATGCAAATCAAAAACCATAGCAACATACCACCACACATCTATTAGGATGTGTGATTATTTTTTAAAAATTTAAAAATAATAGCAAGTATTGGCTAGGGTGTGGAGAAATTGGAATCCTTATGTACTGCTGGTGGGAATGTAAAGAAGTATAGTCATTATGGGAAGCACTATGACAATTCCTTAGAAAATTAAAAATAGAACTACCATGTAATCCAGCAATTTCACATCTTGGACGTACACCCAGAAGAATTCAAAGCAGGGACGTAAAAAGATATTTGTAGATTCATGTTCACAGCAGCATTATTTCACAATAGCCAAAAGGTATAAGCAACCCAAGTGTGCATTGACAGATAAATGGATAAGCAAAATGTGGTATATCCATATGATGGATTATTATTTAGCCTTAAAAAGGAAGGAAATTCTGACATGTGCTACAACATGGATGAACCTTGAAGACATTATGCTAAGTGAAATAAGCTAGTCACAAAAGGACAAATGATGTATAATTCCATTTAAATGATGTACTTAGTCAAACGTATAGATACAGAAAAGGGCCAGGGTGATGTTAGGAATAGGTAGTTTAATTAAATTAACTAATGAATTTTATTATTTTAATGGGTAGAGTCTTAATTGTGCAAATGAAAAAGTTCTATAGATGAATGGTTGTTATAGCACAATAATGTGAATGTACTTACTGCCACTGAACTGCAGACTTAAAAATAGTTAATGTGGTAAATTTTACGTTATACATATTTTACCCTAATTGTTAAAAACTAAATAATTTTTAAAAGTTTATTCTGATATTTTCCTAACAGTAACTTGCATTTATTGAGTGCTTTTCATGTGTTAGCCACATGCTTTTCCAAACACTTTATCTGTGCTATTTTATATAATTTCTGTAATAATTTCATGAAGTGGATGCTATCATTTTGTCTATTTTCAAAATAAGAAAACTGAAAAACAGAAAAGTTAAGTAACTCATCAAAGGTCACAGAGCTTATTAACAGTAGATTTGAGATTTGAACCCAAGCAATGATTTCAGGTTCCTTATCATTAGCCATTATGTTATACCACTTCCAAAATGAGTAAGCAATTAGTACTTTGTAATGACTAATTATTAAGTTATTATTGATTTGGTTGTCATCAGATGGTCTTAAATCAGCTGCTTTGCAACTCTATCTTTCCTCAGATATAAAACTGAAATTCAGAACTCCCTGACGTGTGTGACCTTCCTTTGCGTAGCTGCACTAGCAGATGGTACAGTGAAATCAGGGCAAAATAATCCCCCAGTGGTGGGTCTCAGACTTACCCACTGACAGGGTCTTCTAAGGTTGCCTTCCATAACATTAAAAGTCCAATTTGTTTAAATGTCTATTCTACTACTCACTTGCTTTGTGATCTTGGGCAAACAACCTGACTTCTCTGTGCTTCTGTTTTCTATCTATTACATGGAAATAACAACTTCTTATACAGATTTTGTAAGTAGGAACCAATCGTCCTCAGGCCTCCTTGGCCTGTGGATATTAACAAGGTCATTAGTTTTAATCTGCAAATTTCACTGGCTCAGGATCACCATCAGTTCATCACAAACTCAGGTTCTGAATCCAGTTTGAACTCAGCATTAGACTACGTCAATATGAGATTTGTACATACACAGACAGACACAGAATCTGCAAAGCCATGTACAGTATGTGCTAAACAGATAACAACTGTTGTTTGTATGGCTTTAAGTGGCACATCAGGTCAAGGTGGAATAATGTCTACATTAACAACCTTGTAGTTTGTATTTTATTTTCTGACTAATTCTGACCTATCTCAAATGGAAAACCTCCTAGAGCAATCTTTGAACAGCTGTGTGCTGACTCCTGGAGGAAATGGAAGACTTCCCAAGGTCTACACAGGCACCAAAGCACTTTAAAGGAATCTACTTCCAAATCACCAATTTCCGGAAGTACCTTTCCTAAAATGGATCTGCCTGAGATGTGCCTGTGGAGGGTGGGATTCTTTTTTGCTACCACCCCACACAGAGCTGGGCTTCCACCATCCCGCTTGATACATTGTTTCCCAGGAATATAAACCTCCCAGATGCCTAAAAGGTCATTTAAGGGAAGACTGGGAGAGAGGTAGGGTGGGATTCTTGTTTTCTTTACACAATTGGCTCTTATCCTGTATGCTAATAGAGCATTACAAATAATGTTTGCTGTTAACTTGTTATATAATCATGTAATGTTTTTGTATATAACTCAGAGAGAATTCAAAGAATTGAAGGGAATTTGCAACACCTTTCACTCATTTCCATCCTTTTGTGTGACTGGTGTTTGCTACTCTTTACCTAACTAATGCTGAAATGTATCTCATTCTAACATATGATCATTCGTAAATACCTTTACTAATGATTTTTTAGAAAATCAAATCTTTCCTTGAGGAAAATATTTTGAATTAAATTTTAATTTTGTCTTTTATTTAAATCTGTCAAAGTTTGAACTATATTATTTATTATTTTGATACTGTGTAATGACAATGCAATCGAGAAAAGAAAAAGATATTTAGTAATTAAGCTTCAAGGTCACCAGAATATTAAAACTAAAAAAAAAAAAAAAATGTTAAAGACAGGGTCTCACTATGTTGGTCAGGCTGGTCCTAAACTCCAGGCCTCAAGCTGTCTTCCCACCTCAGCCTCCTGAAATGCTGAGATTACACACATGCAACCCAGCTGGAGTCATTCTTGACTCTGCAAATGACCTCGCAAGGTTGGCTTGCACTCTCAGGATGGAGACTCGCACTTAGTCCATCTCTACTCATGGCCCCCAGCCAAGGGAATGCTCCAGGTATCCTGGGTGGGCTTTCTGACAGTGCTTGGAGAGGGTGTGTATGAGTATGTAATGGGAGCCATGTGTTGGGTGTGTGCGTTTGCTTTGAGGTGAGTGTATTTGTGGCAGGGATGCCTGTGTGTTGCTCTGTGTGCTGGGTGTATTTGTGTTGGTGTATGTGTCAGTGTTGTAGAACTTTTTCCTTAGTTCAGCTAAGAGCTGGGTTCTTGCCACACGGCCATGAGAGATTAGGCTTGCAGACACTTGGAAGGGTGAGAAAAAATGGAATGTATTGGGCAAAAGAGAAACAGGGGCCCTCCGCAAAGCCAGAGTCCCTGCTGGTGTGCTTTCCGCTCCGCAGATTGAATTCCAGTTTCCACTCAGGAAAAGGAGAGGCCAGGCTCCTCCCCCTCAAAGGGTGTGAACTTCCCCATGCTCCACCCCAGTATGCACTCCTCCCAGTGCACAGGCCAGTCAGAGGGCCTTCCACGGAGCCCTTCCCACCTGGCTGTCTCATCAGTGTGTGTGTGTGTTGGGAGTGTGTACCTGTGAGTGTGCATGTCTGTGTGCGGTGTGGTGTGTGGGTGTTGCTGTGTGTTTTGGGGGGTGTGAATGTGGTGGGGTGTGTGTGTTCATGTGTGTTGGGGTGTATGCACTTGTTGTGTGTGTCGTTCTGTGTGGGGTATAGGGGTTAGGGGTGTAGGGCTTGGGGAGCAGCAAGGCCTGCTCCTGCTTTCCCCTCCTGGAGAAGCCTCATCTCTCACTCACACGTGACTGAGCCCTGCTAATACCTGAGTCCACGGCAGCATCTTCAGTTGTCAGGTTTGAACCTGGGGAGGTGGATGATATAAAAATGCAGCTTGAAAATTTGTTCACAATGGCTTAACAACTGTTGAGGAGATTTGTGGCTTCCTTCTGGTGAAGGCAGGGAAGTATAAAAATACTCAAGTGAGGAAATGGTTATAAAAAATTGAGCTGTCTTTAATCCACTTCAGTTTAATAGTCCCTCTTGGAAACATATACTTACCGTGTAAGCCATGTCGAATGTTATCGCACACTTGAACCTAATGTTGGCTTCACACAGTAGAAGCCCTGGCATGGAAATTGTGTCTTTAGATCCTCTTTCAGATTATTTGCATCAAGAGTAGTATTCCTTGTATAAAAGGATAGAAGGATCCTCCCAAAGGACTTAAAAACCTAACAAGAAATCTTTTAAATGAGGGGGAGGCTGTCAGAATCATGTATCTGATGTCACAGCACATTTATTCTTCACATCCCAATTCTGCCACCTGGGTTGAGGCATCTTTTCCTACAGATGGCAGGAACACGGGCAGAGGCTGCCAGCCTGGAGTCACTCCATTACTCTACTGTAATTCTTCCCTGGGGTGCCGCACTCCTAGGCCACCCTGAGAAAATCTGATAGACCCATGTTACAGAACAGATCAATTTACATGTTCAATGCAAAGGGTTTCTTTGCCTCACAAAGGGATTCCCAGGAGGTTTCATTTAAACAGAAATTTCCTCTAGTGCCTTTAAACGGATTCTATTTACAAAATATCCATAAACAGCAAAATCTCAGGAAACCGTTTTTGTGAGTGAAATGAGGTCGACTGCTACTCAGCGTGCATTTCAGAATCCTTTAAAAGACCCGATGGTAACTGGAGAGGATGAAGTAGATGGAAAGCTTTTAAAATGATTCCAAAGAAGGACAATCAATCTGCCAAGAAAGGCATTGTGGCTGTGAAGCCTGGAGGAACAGGCAATCTGTAGGCTTCACTAAGGAGGTTAGGCTTTGGAAGATCTGATTCCCACCTCTCCAGTCTCAATACCTGTCCCCAATTCCTCATTTACGCAGCCCAGGTAGACAAGGCCTCCTTGGGTCTGGTTACAACAGCAGACTGGCCAAGCTTTCCGAAGCATAACTTGAGCCCAAGCCAGTTAATATGAAAATCAGAAAAAAAATGCTTTTCCCATGAAAGTGCAGTTTTATTAAAGTAAGAATGTAGATATGACTAAGGGAAGAAACCACTCCTCATATTGTCTTATGCCCAGTTTCTGCCGCCAAAGAAAGAAGAAGTAAAGACTAAAAGGCAGAAATGAAATCCACAGGCAGATAGCCCAGTGCATGCCCTGGGCCTGGTAGTTAAAAATCAGCCCCTGACCTAACTGCTTGTATAATCTATAGATTCCAGACATTGTGTGGAAAAGCATCGTGAAAATCTCCGTCCTTTTCTGTTCCAGAACATACAGCCCCAGTGCATACAGCCCCCAGTCACGTACCCCCTGCTTGCTCAATTGATCACGACCCTCTCACACAGATCTCCATAGAGTTACAAGCCCTTGGACAGGAATTGCTCACTTGGGGAGCTTGGCTTTTTGAGACGCAAGTCTGCCGAAGCTCCCGGCCGAATAAAGCTCCTTCCTTCTTTAACTCGTTGTCTGAGAAGTTTTGTCTGTGGCTCATCCTGCTACATGACCACAGCTTATTATCTTAGCAGTGACTAAGAGTTGTCATGCATTCTAAAGTAAATGTACACCTCAAGAATCTAAACATAACAGAGGAAAGGAGAACTACTCTACTGCCATTCACAGACACGTACTCAGAAGGAATGGTTTTTGTCTTAAAAATGTAACTGAGAGAGATAGGGCAAGATTTGTTAAAAGATGCAAATTACAACCAGATGAGAAGAATATAGTTCTAGAGTTCTATGCCACTGTAGAATGACTGTAGTTAAGAGTAATATGTTCTGTAGTCTCAAATAGCTAGGATATTGAATGTTCCCAAAACAAAGAAGTAAATGTTTGAGATTATGGATATGCTAATCACCCTGATCTGATCACTGTACATTACATGTATGGAAACCTCACTATGTACCCCATGAATATATACA
The DNA here is from genome assembly GCF_000951035.1 of Colobus angolensis palliatus. Taxonomy (NCBI): domain Eukaryota; kingdom Metazoa; phylum Chordata; class Mammalia; order Primates; family Cercopithecidae; genus Colobus; species Colobus angolensis. The sequence continues at coordinate 3,100,921 of NW_012113808.1, forward strand.
ATGGCAACGTGTCAGTTCAAGTATTTTAAAATGTAACTGAGTTCTTACAAACGGTGACTTGGTCATTCCCAAGCTTTAGCTGCCTGGTCTTCATATTGCTGAGGAAAAAGTCTTGAAGAATTGCATGATTCCATAAAAAGCTGGTTTCTCATTCCTGGGAGACCCCAGGAGGTACAATTGTAAAAAGCAGATGAGAAGGAGGGGCTGATTTGTATGACAGCAGACAGTCCCAGCTCTGTATGCTGGGAGCAACCTTGCAAATTAGAAAAAAGTTTCTCTTCTCCACATAGGCTTTATCATCATACAGATTGAAGCTGTCTTCTCAGCTTTTGCAGAAAGACAGTCTGAAATCATGGGACACACACTGGCACTGGAATGACTGAGCCCCAAGCTCCAGTGTAAGAGCAGGGTAATTTCACACCCACAGCAATTCCGCTGGCTGATGAATAGAAGCCTTCATGTCCCACCTGCTTGGCCTGTGGTGATGATTAAATGAGACAATGCTTTTTGCATGTTTAGCACAGAACCTGGGCGACAATACACTTAGTCAGGGACTGCTGCTATTAATAGATGGTGTTATTAATAGGAACTTGCCCCTGCTAATCTTCACCTGTTATCTGTTATTCTTTAATAAAAGGTCAGCTTCAGTTCCTTTGCCTTTCACTTACTTTGAGTGGCCTATCAATTGCCTTCCTGCTCACCTAATTGTTCAAACAAAAGAGCCCTTTGAACCTGCACCTTTGTAGCAGGAAAGAGAAGAGCTTTTGCTCCAGGCCAGCTCTTCTCTTCTGGAGGGCCTTGCTGAGACCAGCCTTGAGCAAGGTCACTGTGACTCCCACCTCAGGCCTCCACACCCGTGGAACTAGCAATGCTCATTAGCTGCAGTGCCTACTTGGAGAAGAAGATGTTTATCACTTTTGCATTTTCCCATTATGTTTATAAACTTCCTTCAATGGGATTTCTTTTTTTTTTAAATCATTTATAAACACATTTAAGCAAAATAGTCTCACAAATAGAAAACAAACCAAAAAATGGTTGTGCAGCCAGAACCTGGAGAGGTTCCTATGCTGTTCTAAACATTTTTAGTGGTGTTTATGGACGGTAGAGACCTCTAGAATGGTATTGTTCAGGGATGTGGTATGGTGGGATTGGCCATGACAGCAGCTGTAGGTTTCCAGCAAGGGGGTGTGGAAGCAGCTATAGGTTGCCAGCAAAGAGATGTGGCATTGTCGGGGTCCTCAGTGAGAAGTTGACTGCAGTCACATGGTGGAGGTTGCTGAGGGCCCCAGCTGAAGGCAGAGCCATGGGCTTAGATAGATGCTTAACAGACAGAGGCTGTGGATGGAGATTCAACAGGACACTGTGGCTAGTTGGCTGGGAGGGATATGATGCATCTACTCTGAGTGACCAGCAGGTTGCTTGTACCAGGCTGGTGGATAATACTGGAAGAGGTGAGCGTCTGCCTGGGAAGTGTGAGCTTTTCATGAAGTGAACTTGGACTGCAAGAGGCTCTGGTAGGGGTATTCAGTAGGCAGCCTAGAAGCCAAGTCTGAGACACTTCAAATTCTATTTGGAAGAAAGAAGAACATAAATAACTAAGGAAAAACTCTGTAAACTAAAATAATAGTAAACAAACAAACAAAACAAAACAAACAACAACAAAAAAACAGAACTGGGTGACTGAAGTGGTGGTGCACACCTGTAATCCCAGCTACTTGGTAGGCTGAGGAATGAGAATTGTTTGAACTTGGGAGGCAGAGGTTGCAGGGAGCCGAAATTGCACCACTGCACTCCAGCCTGGATGACAGAGTGAGACTCTGCCTCAAAAAAAAAAGAATAGAAAGAAAGAAAGAAAATATTTTCAGCACTCGTAATAGGAAAAGGATTCATATGCATAATACTCAAAGAACTTCTACAAATTCACAAGAAAAAGATAAGCTCAGTAAGAAAATAGTAAAAAGATAGAATAGGCTTTTCACAGATTAAATCCAAAAGGTTAGTAAACACAGGAATACATGCCTTCACTGAGAGTAAGGAAAATATAAAATAAAGCAACATGTGAAAATATCTTCTTTGCATGTGATTGACAAACCTTAAAAAAAGAAAAGAATAAAATACTGAATGTTTTCACAAAGGCAAGAAATAGGCAGTGGTGTGCATTGCTAGGGGAAGTCAGAATTGTCCCAATTTGGGAAAGTAATGCAACAACCTCTGTTTTAAAATGACATCCTTTTACAGAACTACCCTGTTTTTATGACTATTCTACAAAAATAAAAGCCCATAAAGTATATACGAAAACAACATTGTTTATGATAACAAATAACCAAGCAGATGCAAATTAGAAACAGCCTCAATACTCATCATAACTGGAGGGATGGTTTGATCAGCTGTGTCCATCTATACTATGAAATATTATATGACTATTGAAGAGAATGAAGTAGCTCCATATCTATTATCCTGGAGGGATGTCCATGATGTATTGGTAGAAAAGAAAGGCAACTGACAGAGTAATTAATACAACATATCCCATTTCTGTAAAAATCGACAATATGATTTTCACTCTCTGTGTGAATGTAGACTTGTCTGAGGGGTCACAAGGATGTGGACAGATAAATATGTCTGTTGACTTTAGATACCTGGGAGAAGTGGATAGAGACTGGTGGTGAGAGATTTGTGACAATGTGTACAGGCTTTTGTTGCAGTGCTGTG
>NW_012113808.1:3104154-3115555 GCF_000951035.1 Colobus angolensis palliatus
TGAACCTGGGAGGCGGAGCTTTCAGTGAGCTGAGATCGCACCACTGCACTCTGGCCTGGGTGACAGAGCGAGACTCCGTAAAATTTTATTTTAAGAATATATATATATATACACACATACATATTTTAGACAGAGTCTCACTCTGTCACCCTAACTGGAGTGCAGTGGTGTGAAGGTGGCTCACTGCAGCCTTGACTTCCTGGACTTAAGCAATTATCCCACCTTAGCCTCCTGAGCAGCTGGGACTGCAGGCATACATCACCATGTCCTCCTCCAAAAGTGCTGGGAGTACAAGCATTAGCCACCGCACTTTTTTAAAAAGAATTTTTCAAATTTGACCCAGATTCCCAGACCCCCATTCTATTTGAGCAAATGAAAACAAAGCCTGGGAATCTGCCTGCTAACAAGAAACCCGAATGATCCTTGATACAGTGGCTGTGGCCTACACCTTAGGAAGCACTGTGGTCAGTACAAGCCTCTTAGGGGAAAGCAAGAGGACCCGGTAGGGCAGCAAGGTTCATGTGAGATTTTACAGAGGAGTCGCTGGAAGAAGCAGGAGGTAGGCAGGAGAACTGATGGGCAGAAAATGAGAGAAGGGAAGAAGGAAGGCGTGAGTTTGTGAATGTGAGGCATCTCTTCTTCTAAGTCAAGAAGGAAGAAGTCAGGTGCCCAAGAGGAATATGCACAGAGTAGAAGAAATTTCTAAGGGCAGGAAAGAAAATTCACGGAGTTCAGATAAGAGTGAAGAACATGGAGAAAAAGTAGGAGTAGAAAGGGTGAGAAGTGGCATAGGCAGCGAGGAAAACTCTGCCAGGCTGCAGACAGGCTGGCTGTGTTCAGATGTGGGGTTTGCAGTGGAGCTAACCCAACACCTACAGGACCAGATATGACATACTGTGCCTTCCTCTCCCCAAAGAGGAAGCATATAGGGGTTTACAGTGGGTTATTCCTCTGTCCCCCAGCCATGATGTACAGGAAGAGATAGGAATAAGATTGTAATTTATGATTTGCAATTATCATGAGCATGAATTTGTTTAGGATCTCAATTGGGATGCCTGGGAAATAACACCAATCATGTATCAAGTACCAGATGCGGTACAAATAACCTTTCAACAACGTCTTGGGTTAAATCTTATTATACGCATTTCCAAATTTAAAAACCAAGATTGGACTTGCTTATGATTCCACATTTGTTCAGACAGTGGCAGCTCCCATACTGGACACACATTTCTCCCTTATTAAAGCTCAGGTTCCTTTACCATCGCCCCTATAGAGAGGGACCTGCCCAGGGTGCCAGGAGCAGGGAAGGGGGGCCCAGCAGGGAACATAGCGTTTTGTCTTCCAGAGTCAGTGAACAAGCTGGCATCAGGCCCGCAGGCTGAGCTCATGAGATTCTAGATGGTAGCTTTGTTGATGACTCACCCACCTCACAGTGATAATGTCACAGTCCTGCTGAATAATGCAGCACAGAGCAGGGGTCAGGGCTGCTGCCAGGGTCCCTGCCAGAGTCCCAGGACATAGTTGGGAGCTTCACAGTTAGCCAAGAAAAATGGGTCAGCCCTCTCTGCTCATCCTTCCTCCCTCCTCCTGCTAGAATGGGGCATTGTTTCTCCTTTCTCTGTCACTGTCCTCAGCCAGTGCTTAGAGTGGCAGACAGAGTGGTTCTGACCGCAGGCCACAGGCTGAGAGCTGTCCACAGAGACTAGTGTTTGGCCAAAGGGGGCTTTCCAGGAGGGCTGTGTGAAAACTCAGACCTCTTATTAAGGAAAGATTTGGGGTGGGAAGAATAGGCTGGAAGTGTGTTCCTCTCTTATCCAATAAGTATTATTGAGTGTCTACTGTAGGCTAGGATTCCCAGGGGTCAGGGACACAGAGCAATTGAGAACATCTGCTGTGGAATCTCGTGTTTCATTCACCCTTGCGGCCCTACACGTGAAATGGTATCTGACACAGGTAGGCACTCGGTAGGTCTCTACTGAATAAATGAATGACAGGCTTGCTTCCAGCCTTCATGAAGCTCACAGTGTATGGAAGGCAAACATATAATCACACAATTAATTCACTCTGATGGTAATAGAATTATGAAGTGCAAGATGAGTTGCAATTATTTTGAAAACCTTTAAAAGTTTTTTGCTTGAGTGACATTTCTTTTGAGAGTCTTCTCAGTTTTGATATGAGAAAAAGATCTTAAAAGTTAGCATAATTCTTGGGTGGAATTGCAGCTATAGACAGAGAATTCAGCATGCTATACTCTAATGCAAGGACAAGTGCCTTTCAGTTTCTGTGAGAGAAAGAAAAAATAAACTCAGCTTCTCCTACTATCCTCTCATAACACAGGATACTTCTGTGACCTCTCTCACCAGTGTATGAGTATTTCTCCCCACCGTGCAAGCAAGCAGTTCTACAGATTTTCCAGTGGACACTAGCTGGATGTCCTTGAATTCAATTCAATTCTGTCACTATCTGCCTGAAGATAGCATCTGATCTCACAGGTTGAGGGCTCAGTCCCACAAGACCTCCACCGCTTCTGATGCCAATCGCAAGCCCCAGTTTATTTTACTTGTGGTTTCTGACTGACTGGTTATAAATCTGGGTTCCTATGACCCTGTCCTTGGATTTGATTAATTTACTAGAGCAGCTTGCAGAACTCAGAGTCACGTAGCTGTGTTTACTCGTGTGTTATAAAGGATATTATGTAGGATACCGATGAAGAGAGGCACAGGACGAGGCATGTGGAAGGCGCTCAGAGCTTCATGTCCTCTCCTGGTGTGTGAGCCTCTAGAAACCTCCATGAGTTCAGCTGTCTGGAAGTTCCCTGAACCCTGTACTTCGGGGTTTTGTGGAGGTTTCATTACGTAGATATGATTGATTAAATCATTGGCCATTGATGATCAGCTCAACCTTCAGCCCCTCTTCTCTCCCCTGAGGTTAGGGGTAGGGGTGAAAGTTCCAACCTTATAATCACATGGTTGGTTCTCCTGGCCACCAACCTCCATCCCGAGGCTATCTAGGGGCCCAGCCAGAGTGGCGTGATTAGAACAAATGATGCTACTAGCACTCCTATCTCTCAAGAAATTCCAAGGATTTTCAGGAGCCCTGTGTCAGGAACTGAGAGTAAAGACCAATATGTGTACAGTCATATGCCAAATAATGACATTTCAGCCAAGGATGGGCCATACATATGATGGTGATCTCAAAAGATTATCATGGAGCTGAAAAATACCTATCCCTTAGCGATGCATGTCATGGCTGTCATAATGTCATAGTGTAATTACTTTATTTTTTAATAAATTTAGTGTAGCTAAAATAAATTTAGTGTACAGTAATGTAATGTCCCAGGCTTTTCCATTCACTCACCATTCACTCACCACTCACTCACTGACTCACTCAGAACAACTTCCAGTCCCACAAGCTCCATTCATGGTAAGCACCCTAGACAGTGTACCATTTTTTATTTTTTTTTTATTTTTTATTTTTCTTTTGGAGACAGAGTCTCACTCTGTGGCCCAGGCTGGATTGTAGTGGTGCAGTGGCACGATCTCGGCTCACTCCACCTCCCAGGTTCAAATGATTCTCCTGCCTCAGCCTCCCTAGTAGCTGGGATTACAGACACACACTGCAATGCCCAGCTAATTTTTCTACTTTTAGTAGAGATAGGGTTGCACCATGTTGGCCAGGCTGGTCTCAAACTGCTGACTACAAGTGATCCGCCCACCTCTGCCTCCCAGGTGCTGGGATTATAGGCGTGAGCCACCACGCCCAGCCCCAGTTTTCATCTTTTCTAACCACATTTTTATTGTACCTTTTCTGTGTTTAGTTATGTTTAGATGCACAAATACCACTGTGTTATAGTTGCCTACAGTATTCAGTACAGGAGCAATAGATTATCCCATATAGTATAAGTATGTAGTAGGTTATACCATTTAGGTTTGTGTAAATACTCTCTATGACGTTCAAACAACAATGAAATCACCTAATGACGCATTTCTCAGACTGTGCTCCATCATTAAGCAATGCATGACTGTACTTCTTATTATTCCACAGTGGCAAAAATAAAACAGAGCAAAACAAAATGTGTGTGTGTGTGTGTGTGTATATGTGTGTGTGTGCATCCAAGTCTCTACGTCTGCACAGAGTAAGGGTCCATGGCCCTCATCAATAGCAGCTCATGGGCTTTGAATCAGGCATTTGTCATTTGTAACATGTTCCCCTCCTTTCTAGTTATTGCTGGGTAAACCAGTTCAAAAACGCTCATTTCTGCCTCATTCTTCATCCTCTAGCCCCATACCTCTCCAGGATGGTCAGAGGCCACCTTAGATGGTCCTGGCCTGCCCTGCACTAACTTCCCTTCCTCCCACCCCATGAGCCCTTTGTGAAGAGTAGACTCTCTCCCTCCGCTCCACTGCCCCAGCGACTTAGCTGAGTTCATGACCATTTATAAAAATAAACAACAAACATAGTGGGCTGTCGGGGGAGACAACGCACTTTGGAGACAGAGGATCATGAGTCATGGTTTGGGTATTTCTCTGAATTCTAGTCTTGATCAAGTTACTGAAGCTCCCTGTGCCTCACTTTTTTCATCTGTAAACTGGGACTGATGGTATGTATTATCCACCTGACCTGGTTGTTGAGGAGATAAGCCCAAATTGGAGCAGGCGTACAAAAGCCCAGGAGTGGAGAGCAGATTGTGCTCGAGGGCTGGGACACAGCAATTCCCCCGACAGGGCCCTGACCGTGGCAGGGAATATAGACCCATGACCAGCCCCACACCCCAGAAGAAAGTCAGATGAAAACTGAGATCACTTATTTTCTAAGGTCCTTCTTTCCTTGGGGAGTGACTATTTGCATGGCCAGTGTAAGAGCGAATGGATTCAAACAAGATAATGGGAACAACTGCGGAAGCTTGGTCCAAACAACTTGAGTTGACCTCCTTAAGTGTAGCCTCCTGTGGTGATAGGGCACAGGAAGTGAGGCGAATTGTTGCCTCTTTGTCCAGTTAAAGCTGAGTTACCGCTCAGAGAACCCTTTAGATCCTTGGATGAAAGGAGCTTTCTTTCTTTCTGCCCACGATTCTAGAACACCGACCCTGTGGACACACCTTTTGTAAAACTGCCAAACAAAACCACATGGAGTATTTATAACCAAGGAAAAATGGCTCGGACCTCCCTTCCCTCAGATAGCAGGAGCGTCTTACGTAAGGGGCACTCAGTGGTGTTCACAGAGCCAACAGCATGAGTCACTGACCCCTGAGGTCATTCTGGCTCTTCTCAAAGCAAACAAAGTTCTGTTTTATAGATACAGGTAAGAAGTGAAAGAAAAAAGAAAAAGACAAAAGTTAAGAATCTGAAGGCACCCAGTGAGCAGTGAGGACAAGCACATTCTCTGTTCATTGCTGGATTCCCAGTGACCCTCACAGAGGCAGCACATTAATGGTTCAAGGCATTTGCACCAGCGTGTGATGTAATCGTCACAGCTCAGCAGTTTGCTGAAGGAACCACCCAGCCACTTCTTACAAGCACATACATATCCATGGTGCAAATGCTCTCTGTGCCTGTTCCCTGGGCACAATTCACAACAGAATTTAGAACTGCACCCAACACGCCTCCCTGCACTAAATATCTGTCATGGCTGGTGTGTGGTTCTGTTACAGAAGCCCCTAGGCTATTCAGAAACTCTCAGGAGGTCAGAAGGGCTCCCTTTGTCCAGAGCTCTGATTAAAGATTAACAGGCTGGAGTATTTGGGCCTGGCAGGGCCTAATGTAGGCTGCTGTCTCCTCTCCAGGGTGAAGGAGCTATGTGGGGCAGGCCCAGGGCCCACCGGATGACGAGAACAAAAGCCACCACACCCAGAGGCAGGATCCAGCATCCTGATCCCAGCTCTCCCTAACCTTCTCGGGGCCTCTGTTTCCTTGGCTATGATATAGTGGGGTTGAACCTGACTCCCAGAGTACATGAGAGAGGAGGTTTGCGAGGGAGTTGGGCTGGGGTCTGGCCTGCTGCTAGGGCCCTGAGCCCTGACTGCCGCACAGAAGCACAGCGGTGCAGCCCACTTCTCTGACTGTCAGGGCTTCCAGCCTTCCTCTTCAAGGTTGCTGAGGAAGTTCCAGTGAGTTCCATCAGGAAGGTGTGCTGGGGAGGGATCGCAAATGGCAGATGCAAACACTAAGCCACAGGAAGCTCCTCATGGGACCACCAAGTGAAAACTGAACTTGGCCTTGCTCAGGGGAGCAGCCTACCATGTTTTTGTTTTTTGTTTTTTGTTTTTGAGACAGAGTCTTGCTTTGTTGCCCAGGCTGGAGTGCAGTGGCACGATCTCAGCTCACTGTAACCTCCGCCTCCCGGGTTCAAGTGATTATCTTGCCTCAGCCTCCTGAGTAGCTGGGATTACAGGAGTGTGCCACCACGCCCAGCTAATTTTTGTATTTTTAGTAGAGACAGGATTTCACATGTTGCCCAGGCTGGTCTCGAATACCTGACCTCGTGATCCACCCGTCTTGGCCTTCCAAAGTGCTGGGTTTACAGGCGTGAGCCACTGCGCCCGGTCACCTCTTGGGTTTTTATGTTCCGTGAGAAGTTTTGTTGTTTTCTTCTTTTTAACGAGAGGATTTATGAGAATTCCTGCATTTTAACATCCTGACACCGAGATGGAAGGCATTCTGAAACTACACGTAATCCAGAAACGTGAACTTCCACCTCGTACCCAGAGGCCTTGCCCAACATCAGGTGCTCTCAGGCTCCAGATCCACTTTCAGTCAGGAAAACAAATGAAAATACAAAACCAAGCAATTGAGCGAGCCATCTCTTAAGGACTGAATTATCGGGCATCTATACTGCTCTTTACCCATTTTTCTTTCCCAGTCAGCAACGCTGCTTACACTACACATAAGATAAATGCAACCTAGAAATGCAGCCTTCCCATTTTTGTTCCAAGCAGGTGGAAGCTTCTCCCTGCTGCTCTGTGGTCCTGACACACATACTTCTCAGCTAAAAACAAATAAAAACAGAAATGGCCCCACCAGCACTAAATAAAACACCACATATCTCCTTTGGTCCAATCACCCCATCTCACGTGGCTGAGCGACGCCGGCAGAGCATGGACCCCTGGATGCTGGGTAGAGCATCCTGCAGCAGAGATTCTCTCGCTCTATAAACAGGCTGCAACCCGAGGAATGAATGTGCGCCTTCTTCTAGGGCCGCTCCTACCCTTTGCTTGCACAGCCTCTCTCTGTGCTCTGGTTCATTACAATGCTGAAGTCACTCTGCTTATCAGGGACCTTTGAGCTGCAGAGCACTGGCAGAGGCTGTGAGGAGGGACAAAAGAAACAGACTGTATTTCTGGCCCTTCTAAGGAAGAAGAAGCAGGTAAAGTGCATATAAAAGATATGTTACAACATACATAAAGAAATGCAAACTCCTCTGCTGTGAACGATATTCTCAAGTCCTGGGGACTATGGGATTAGTGAACATGTCAACCAGGTAACTCAAGGAAAGCTTAGCGGGGTGATGAATCCATCACTGATCCTACTAGCACGGATAGTCAGGTGCAGACATTCCAGTCAGTAAAGGCTTGCCCTCCAGTGCGCATGCTAGTGCAAGCATCCCAGGGTAGGAAACTGTAGGCACGTTTGTTGCAGTAGTGTGGGAAAGAGAAGTAAGAAACAGGGGTGAGCCACGGGGAAGGACTTACCCATGCAGAACATCAGCGTCCATTCACACATCTGTCCCTTTAACAAATGTGCATTGCCTGTTCTGACACTGACGTGGGCATTCATGCATGCTGACGAGTCTGGCTAATTCTGATAGGCAATCAGCAACCAAGCAATGATACAGTCAGAGTAGCATTGGAAGAAGAGATTTTTGAGATGACATGAAGAAAGGCTTAGAGGATAATAGAAGCTGGAAATGAAAACTCAGAAAATAACAAGACTTCGGTGGGTTTTATTTAGAAAGAAAATTAATGACACAAAACTTACAGAATTTTGGCCTCATTGTTTTTGGTCTTTTTAATCTGCTTAACATGTTAGAAATAGACACATAACATGCTATGAGAAAATAGAGAGGACCCGGGCTTGGTGGCCGGAGCTTGTAGTCCCAGCTACTTGGGAGGCTGAGGTGGAAGGATCCCTAGAGCCCAAGAGTTCAAGGCTGTAGTATGAGATGATCATGCCTCTGAGCAGCCACTACACTGCAGCCTGGGCAATGTAGTAAGACCCCATCTCTTAAAAGAAAAAAACAGAGTGAGGTAGGTATTCACTAATATTAGTTTATGAAAGGCATAATTTTTTTCCAGCAAATTCAGTAAAACCTGGAGACCATAACCTGGGATACTATCCAAAATGGTCGTAGATCCCACACGCTGTCCAACCACCTACCAACTCCACCCTACAGTCTTTGTAACAACAATATGGTTTGGATGTTTTGTCCTCTCCAAATCTCATGCTGAAATGTGATCTCTAGTGTTAAAGGTGGGCCTAGTGGGAGGTGTGTAAGTCATGGAGGTAGACCCCTCATTATTGTCTCGGTGCTGTCCTCATAGTACTTAATGAGTTATCACTGTATGGGCTCACTCAAGATCTAGTTGTTTAAAAGATCCTGACACCTCTGCCCTCTCTTTCTTGCTCCCTCTCTCACTATGTGACATGCCCTTGCCTTCCCCCATGATGGGAAGCTTCCTGACACCTCACCAGAAGCTGAGCAGATGCTGGTGCCATGCTCGTACAGCCTGCAGAACCATGAGCCGACGAAACCTCTTTTCTGTATAAATTACCCAGCCTCGGGTATTCCTTTATAGCAAAGCAGAATGGACTAAGATAACAAGCTAAAAGTGAAATGAAACAAAGGCAATAGCTACTGGCTGAAGGAAGAGTCAACTGTCATGTTTGGAGCGTAAGTCAAGCCTTCAGAATAACCACATGGCCTTTATTTCATGGCACTGTCTTAAAGTACATGACCATACTCCCAGAAGCTCCCACCAACTGGCTTCTCACAGCCTTCCTTCACTGTGGCTGTGCTTACCTTCTGGTCTGCCCAGCTCCAATCTATCAAAGACCCCACAGGCACAGACAGCATAGTTACGGCTGAGTGGCTGCCACACCTTCACCAAGCCCGCAGTACCAACTTTTGACCCAAGCGGTGTCCCTTGAGCCTGCTCACATCATGTGGCAGCCTTTTGTCTGCGTAAAAATGTTTCTTCAAACTCTCTCTGGCAAAGATTCACTCAGGAAAGGCAGCTGCCTCTCACCCTGTCAGATGCTATGTTCTGAAACACATTGGCCAAGAAGCACTATATGTGAAAATGCCTCGCAGGGCTCCATGAGCTTATGAGCTGCAGGAAAATAAAACAATATTTTAACAGGCTTTCCAGCCAACAGGGATCCTGGGACTCTTATATTAGGATCCATGACTAATCCTGTCAAAACTAACACTGGCTAGAACAATATTTAGCCAGAAAAATTGCTGAAATCTGCCAGTGTGTGGTCCTCCGTTTAAGGGCTCCTTAGGCTATTATACTGGGCTGGGGTTTGGGGAGCAGAGGGCTTTTCAGAGAATGTTTTACCTTACATGGAACAATTCCTGATGTATCCCAAGAAAAATCCCATTACCAACCCAGAGCCAGGCTGAACATTTGCAGGGGTCTTTCAGGCATTCTCTTTGGAGAGGGCAAACTGAGGTTTCCCCGAATGACATGTTAATTTTGTTCTTACAGCCTTGGGGTTAGCAAATTCTGTGTCATGTGCCAAGATTTCGAGCCTTCTCCCTGAGCCATAGAAGGGAGGCAGGGAGGGGAGTGGCCATGGCTCCTCCCAGTGAAGGAGGAGGGATTAAAATCCTCCCTGAGCTCCCAGAACTGATGCTGGCTCTCCAAATGCGATGGAGAGAGGGACAGCACCATCCAGGAGCTGAAGGCAGTCAGATGTAAACTGTCAGGTTGCAGCAGCCTCAGCCCTCCTTTGGGCTGTTTTGTGTCTCTGCATTATGTCTTCTTTTACTCAAACACACACATGTGTATGCACATGCTCACACAAACACGTGTGTTACACATAGGCTCACATAGGGACACCCTTGTACACACACTCATGCAAAGACACATGTACACATACACTCATGCAAGCAAACACACACACTGATGCCACAGGCACCTGTGTTCCCATATTTTACATCTTTTCATACTCTGAATACATGCATACAGACACACATATACACACACCATCACACAGCACACACACCCCTGTGTACACATATGTTTACATAAGTCCACACATATCCTTGGTAGGGGAAATGGCAGAGACAGGCATGAGTGCACAGAGCTGAGCAGAGAGAGGCAGAGCATTTGGTTGTGTCTACAAAGGCAGTCTGCACAGGCGGCCCAAGTCGAGGTTCTAGGTCAGGTAATGCTCATGGAATCCCAGTTCCACTATGAGCCAGCTCAGTATTATTGGGTTAGTAACTTAATCTGAGGTTGGGTTTCTTTTTCTCTAAAGTGAAAATGACACTATCTACTCATAGGATTTTGTTTTTCCTGGGGGATTAAATGAAATGGTTTATGCTGAAGCTCTTTGTAGAGTACATTGCCATGAAGAATCACAAAGGAACCAAGGAAAAGGAAAGATGTGCATCCCTATTTACCCCTATCAGAAGATCCTTGCAGATTTTGAACCAAGGATAAAAAGTTAATGAAAGTCCTACAATCAAAGGACATAACTCTATCTAAAGCTCAGAACTGCCCCATCTATTTGCATGCTACTGTCAATCCTTGTACGTCACCTGGTGAGGGAAGATGTGCCTACACGGGTGTGAGACCTCGAACTGACTGGAAATAACAGTCCATTATACAATAACACAGAGTTATAAAACATACAAAAACATGCTGTTTTTATTTGAAATTTTGGTGCTCTGTTCATCATCAATTTTTTTGTTTGTTTGTTTTGTATAGGGTTTTGCTGCTCTCTCACCCAGGCTGGAGTGCAGAGGTGCCATTAGGGTTCACTGCAGCCTTAACCTCCCTGGCTCAAGCGATCCTCCCACCTCAGCCCCCCAAGTAGCTGGGACTACAGGCGCACGCGACCACCCCTGGCTAGTTTTTGTATTTTTTGTAGAGACGGGGTTTCTCCATGTTGCCCAGGCTAGTCTCAAACTCCTGGGCTCAAGTGATCCACCCACCTCTGTCTCCCAAAGTTCTGGGAATACAGGCGTGAGCTACCATGTCTGGTTCATCATGGATTTGTTAAATTATTTTGTGTAAAAATAATTTTATTTTTAAAACATATTGAATTAACATATTATTTATTTTAATTACTAAGTTATTTGGTAATCAAAGAACGGGCCCCCTTAAATTTTGCCGGGGAACCCCAGTACCTCTTCTCTTCCCCCAGCTTCAGGCCTGGCAAACTGCAGGTGCGTG
>NW_012113808.1:3116559-3120427 GCF_000951035.1 Colobus angolensis palliatus
TTTACTAAAACAAACAAAAAGGTTTCAGTGGCTCAGTAAGATTAGAATCAGGAAGAGGGATAAAAATGTGTCCTGCAGGTATCAAAGGTCACAGTAACTTGGGCTAAAGGCTCTTCTCCAAACCTCCCTGGAGTCAGACACGTGCGGGGGCATGATGAGGCGCTGGACAACAGTGAACACTTGGAGAAGGAGTCCAATAAAACCTCAGGTCATTAACCACAGCCAGGGTGTTCTGAGCTGAAAATGACTCATACAGAAATCCCCCAGACCAAAGCACAGGATGTCTTAGGCAAAGCAGAGTTCCTGCTGCCCAGGCGAGGGCCTGGGAGCTCCCAGGGCTGGCCCTGGAGGCTCTGGGATCACCTGGACTCAGTTTACCCCCTGCCTCCTTGGCCTAATCCCAAAGTAGAAGAGCATAGTGCTGATAAGCCTCAAAATGGAATTAAAATGAGGAGTAATTAGAGTAACAGCATAGCTCAGGGCATATGGAAATTCTACAGAACCGTGGTCTCATCCCAGCCTCTGGGGCCCCCACTGTGTTTATTTTAAAGTTTCTTTATTTGGAAAACCATGGCAAGGCAGGGGCCCTCAAGCACTTGGACAAAAACACAGAATGTCACACTAAAAGCACAACCTGTGTGTTGATGCGCACACACACATAGGCATGCCCACACTCATGCACACACATATTGCCAGGCCCAGCGTGCAGAGAAAGGCCCACCAGCCCCAGTTCTCCGCTCCTCCACCCCGCAGAGGGAACCTACACTGTGCGCGCCACTCACAGGCTTCCCCTCCAGGGCACACGACTGCACACCATGTGTGTTTGCCTTGGGTTTCTCAGAAACCTGAAGAAAGTGCAGAGCTAGTCAGCTGAGGTCTGTGTTTATTCTTTCCATCTAATCGGGAAGTTTCCTGAGTACCCCATGCCAAACAGTGCTCCCTGGAAAGCAGTCAGAGCCCAAGAGCCAGAGCACAGAACCCCACCATCCAGGGAGACAGTGCGCAAACAATCACAGCCAACAGGCCCATGTGATTTCACAGCGGCCAGATGGAGACAAACCACCCAACCCGGCCAAGAGCCTAGCAGGCTGCCCGCCTGCGACCTACTGGGCAAGGCACAAACAGCCAGGTGAGGTGTTCTGAGCCCTGGCACTTTAGGGGCTGGTTGGTCAAGACCCACAGAACCAGCACGACAGGCCCCTGGCCCGCTTCCCACGGGCCCTGCATCATCATTTCAGGGACACAGTCCAGAGGAATTGGTGTTGGCAACTCACTTCTTCAGCACCTTGCCTCCCTCCAACACTAGTTCTCCCTTCTCCAATGCCAACTGGAGCTTTTCACTTTGGACTCCCTGAAATGTCTTTCATCCCACCCTTATTCCACCCTCTGAACCCACCAAACAGTGAATTTATTCTGTGCACTGCATTTCAGCTCCTTGTAGGGTTTAACTGATTTTCTCCAGAGCCTTCTTTTCTCCAGCCTGGCTTCACTTTCTGTGACCATTTTGTTTACCTCATCTGGATGCCTTCATTTACCAACATCCCTTAAAACTAAAACTACTGTTTTAGAGCACAGCTTGGAGTTTAGAAGGGGATCAGTGTCAAGGAAATCTATTCCATTGCTACCGTTTGGGTATTTGTCCTCTCCAAATCTCATGTTGAAATTTGATCCCCAGTGTTGGAGGTGGGGCCTAATGGGAGGTATTTGGGTCATGGGGGCAGATCCCTCAGGAATAGATTAATGCCCTCCCTTCGAGGTGAGTGAGTTCTCATTAGTTTCTGAGACAGCTGGTTGTTGGAAAGAGCCTGGCACCTTCCTCTCCTCTGTCTTTCTTCCTGTCTGACCATGTGATCGCCGCACACTAAGGCTCCTCACCTTATGCCATGAGTGGAAGCTCCCTGAGTCCTCACCAGAAGCAGATGCTGGTGTCATGCTTCTAGTACATTTATAGCAATACAAATGAATTAAGATACGTTTTCTGATTTTTCCGTTTTTAATACTATTTGATAACAAATAGGAATTTCAGTTTCTAATTAACAATCAGAAATTTCAAGCCCATGACCTTCCTAATTCTATCATTCCTTCTACATTTATTACTGGTATTCTTCTGTCAAGCAGAACTTTCCTTTATCAACTGAAGTTATCTGGCTACCATAAAGTATATTTCCCATCGGAAGGGCAAGATTAACGATTATTATTCTTACATGACCTTCAGATAAGAAATTGATTATTTGCTTCAGCAAATAGTGCAAATGGAGGACTTTCTTCTCTCTCCCTCTCTCGATGATTAGTATATGATTATTATAGATTCATAGATTTTCTCCATTTTAGAAATGGAGAAGACATAAAGCTAGGAGAGATTTTCCTCTTTCTTTTTCCTTTTTTTTTTTTTTTGAGTTGGAGTCTCTCTCTGTTGCCCAGGCTGGAGTGCTGTGGCCCGACGTCAACTCACTGCAACTTCTGCCTCCCAGGCTCAAGCAATTCTTGTGCCTCAACCTCCTGAGTAGCTAGGATTACAGGTGCGCATGACCATGCCCGGCTAATTTTTTGTATTTTTTTTTTTAATTTTTGTAGAGAAGGGGTTTTGTCATGTTGACCAGGCTGGCCTCAAACTCCCAACCTCAAGTGATCTGCCTGCCTTGGCCTCCCAAAGTGCTGAGATTACACGCATGAGCCACCGTACCCAGCCAGTTTCCTCTTTCAATGTTACGTAGCTAATAAGTGGCAGAGCTGGGACTAGAACCCAGTCCAGTCTAACACCGAGACCGATCTCCTAACTATTATACTCTCCTGCTTCCTCATAGCCTTTTTTTTTCTTTTTCTTAATCTTTACTTTTCCAAATATTGAGTTTGAAAGTACAAATTCTTGCAGTTCATGTGGTTAATCCTAGACCCAGATACCTAAGTTAATGTCACCTTTGTGGAGTATTGTCTATTCTGAGATTTCATTCACTCTTAATCATCATTCTATTCTTCCCCATTTTCAAAATCATGCTCATTGATAGAGGAGAAAGAAGCAAAACAGAAGCTGATAGCTCTGTGGTTTTTTTGGTTAACATTACATTTCTTTCCCAATCAGTAACCTACCCCTTTCTCATTCATCGTTTTTTTCTATGAACAGAGCTATATATGTCCCAAATACAACCCAGAGAACTAAAAGAACTTCCAGATAAGATACACATTCCCTTCTTCTCCCAAATAGTTCTCCACTGCAATTCCACCAGCAGCTTCATGGATTTACTCTAATCCATAGAGTTCCTTCTCTCTTCTCAGTTCTATTTAATTTCTTTTGAAGTACCTATACCCTTCCACATAGTATATGTTTCATATAATAGCAAGTAATATTTTTTCTACTTCATCTTATCAACTTCTGTATCTGTTTATGCTGACTCTAAAGCAGACTATCTCCCGGTTCTAGGATAAGAAGAGAGGTGGGCTTGATAACTAGATTTTTTTGTTGTTGTTGAAATAAAATCACAAATATGAGTCACTAGTAAATAAATAATCAACTAATGTATTTGTGGGTTAAATAAAATCATGTTGACTGGATGTAAGTCAATATTTAGAACATCAATATTAAATAATAGCTAACACCTTGTCTTCATGTACCATGTATGAGGTATCAAAATAAGTCCTTTGCCAGGTGCGGTGGCTCATGCCTGTAATCCTAGCACTTTGGGAGGCCTAGGCGGGTGGACTGCCTGAGTTCAGGAGAATAGCCTGGGCAACACGGTGAAACCCTGTGTCCACTAAAACACAAAAAATTAGCTGGGTGTGACGGCGTGCACCTACTAGTGTCCCAGCTACTTGGGAGGCTGAGGCAGGAGAACTGCTTGAACCTGGGAGGTGGAGGTTGCAGTGAGCCGAG
>NW_012113808.1:3120916-3164417 GCF_000951035.1 Colobus angolensis palliatus
GCCACACCCTGTAACACTGTCCCTTTGCTACTTGGAACATGTTAGCCAATGGAAAGGGGTCTTATGACAGAAAGCCACTCATGTACAATACTGTCACATGAATTCTGAGAAGTGGACTTCCACTTTCAGTAAGGATGAGTATCTTGGGGCTGTTTAATGCTCTTGCCAAAAATAACTTAGAAAGCTGGATAAAGTCTTTTAAAAATTATTCTCCATGCATCAGAGAGTCACTGAAGTGAAGGGGACTAGAGGGTCCGAGATGCTAAGGAGGGAGGACCCATGTAGAAGTGAGCTGACTTTGTGCAGCTACATTAACCCTTGTGGCATTTGCTGATTCTGGGGACCAGTTATGAGCTGAGAATCTGGGCTCTGCATAGGCAAAGGCTGCTTCAGGGGACAGAGGGTCAGCAGAGTTTTGGGAATTTTTCATGTACACTAGAAGGACCAATTATCTGGATGAGAATGAAAGGGCAGAGAAGTGGGCTTATCCCACTGCCTGGCTTCCTCTAAAAAAAAAAAATTCCTCCAAATCTGAAGCTAGGCAGAGCAGAAAGTTAAAAGTAAGCAGACATCTCAGAAAGTAGATCTCCATCATTCTTATTCCTTCTGCTAAGTACAACTAAAAGCCCAAGACAGTATATACAAATAAGATAAACCTAAGAAGACTTCAAAAGGTGGAGAGAGGAAGGCAGATGAGTTAGGGATCTTAGGACCTAACAAATGACATGGTGATAAAATCCCTGTTTGTTTTGATTGTTGTAGTTTTCTGTTAGTTCGTTTGTTTGCCTCATGTATTCCATAATTGGTGCTGAAGAAGCCAGAAATCTAGAAATGCCAATGGGCACAGACAAAAAGAACTTCCAACAAAAGGCTGTTCTCTCTAGCCAGAGAGCCAGGAAACGGCAGCCTCGCAAGACAGGAAACACTTAGTTAATAATTACTTGACCTCAGCCAAACACTACAGACCTCAGCCAAACACTTACCCTCCCTCATTCACGCCACCAAAAACCAAGTGGGGAGTCTAGACTTCACCATGGCCAAGCTATCACAAGGCACCCCAAAACTCCCACAGGGGTAGTGCCAGAGAAGGCCAAGTAAGGAGCTAAGACTTGAATCCCCACTGGTTGGTGTGAAGTCCCTTCTTCTCCCACAGTGTCACTGGGGAGACTATATGTTCACCCCACATGGCAGTCTTGAAACACCTCCACTTGGGTGTCAACAGAGGCCAAATGGGAACCTGAACTTTTCTACTTCAGCTGGCAATACTGAGGCAGAATTGAGTGTCAGAGAAATCCAGGTAATGTAGGAGGTTTAGATGAGACACAAGGTATCATAACATCAGATGAAACTATATAGATTCTCACTGAAAATCACTTGTCATACCAAGAGCCAGGAAGATCTCAAACTGAATTAAAAAAGATAATCAGTAGATGCCAACACTGGGATGACAGATGTGTTAGAATTCCCCAATAAAGATGTTAAAGTAGTCATCATAAAAGTGCTTCAATAGTACATGAAAATGAGAATTTATTTAATGCCACTAGCTGTACACTTTAAAAAGTGTACTTGGAAACTAAACAACACACTTCTAAAATGGTTAGAATGTATTTTATCACAACTTAAAAACTTCTAAGAGCTTCAGCAAGCAATTATGAACACACTTGAAGCAAATAAAAAATAGAACACCTCAGCCATAGAGGATATAAAGAAGGATTAATCGGAAAATTTAAAACTGAAAAACACAATAACTGAAATGAAAAGCTCAGTGAATGGGCTCAAAGAATAACGGAAAGAATGGAGAAAGAATCAGTGACCTGGAGGTTAGAACAATACAAAGCTCCTAGTCTTTACAAGAGAGAAAATTGACTGAGAAAAAAATGAATACAGGATCAGAGACTTGTGGGTTTATAACAAAATATCTAAGATTTATGTCATCAGAGTTCTGGAAAGAAAAGAGAAAGAGGGCAGCACTGAAAATGCACTCAGAAAAATAATGGCTGAAAATTCCCAAATTTGGCAAGAGACATAAACATACAGACTCAAGAAACTGATTAAACTCCAAATGGGATAAAAATAATGAAATCCACACCAAAACACATCAAAATTAAACTTCTGAAAACTAAATATTTTGAAAACAAAAGATTAAAAAACAAAGATTATAAAGCAAAAGACAACAAATTTATAATCAGAAAACAAGGAGGCCGAAAAGAAGTGGCAAGATATTTTTCAAATGCTGAAGGAAAAGAACTGTCAAATCAGAATTTTTTTTTTTTCTTTTTTTTTTTTGAGACAGAGTGTCGTTCTGTCGCCCAGGCTGGAGTGCAATGGCATGGTCGCAGCTCACTGCAACCGCTACCTCCCAGGCTCGGGTGATTCTCCTGTCTCAGTTTCCCAAGTAGCTGGGATTACAGGTGCCCAGCTAATTTTTTTATTTTTAGTAGAGATGGGGTTTCACCATGTTGGCCAGGCTGGGCCTGAACTCCTGACTTTAGGTGATCCATCTGCCTCGGCCTCCCAAAGTGCTTAGATTACAGGTATGAGCCACCATGCCCGGCCAAATCAGAATCTTACACCCATAAAAACAAGCAAACAAACAAGTCTTCAGGATTAAGGGGAAATGAAGACATTGTCAGATGAAGGGAAACTAAGAGGATTTGTCACGAGCAGACCTGTCCTAAAAGAATGGCTAAAGGTTGTTCTCTACGTAGAAAGAAAACAATAAGAGAAGAAAGTTTGAAACATCAGGAAGGATGAAGGAACACAGTAAGCAAAAAAAAAAGGGTAAAATACAATAAACTTTCTTCTTCTCTTGAGTTTTCTAAATAATGTTTGACAGTTGAAACTAAAACTATAACACTGCTTGATGTGACTCTTAATGTATGTAGAGGAATACTTGAGACAAGTATGTTCTAAATGGCAGGGGCAAGGAATGTAAAGGCAGGTAAGATTTTTTTGCTTCACATAAATTGGCAAAATATGACTATAATAAGACTATATATAGACTACCATAAGTCATGTATAGAAAATGTAATACTTAGAGCAACCACTAAAAACTATACAAAGAAATATACTCAAAAACGCTATAGATAAATCAAAATAAAAAATTTAAAAATGTTTGTTACCCACAATAAGGCAGGAAAGAGAAAACAGGGAAAAGAAAAGCAGAGAGAACAAACAGAAAACAAAAAAATAAAACAGCAGACTTAAGTCCTAACATATCAATAATTACTTTAAACACAAATGATCTAAATACACCAATTATAAGACAGAGATTGGCAAATTAGACACCGTGACCTAAATACAGGTTGCCTAAAGACATTCACTTCTAATACAACAATATAAGCAGGTTGAAAGTAAAATAATAGAAAAAGATATATTACACAAACATTGACCCAAAAAAACAAAAAGCAGCACTGACAACATTAATATCAGATAAAATAGACTACAGAGCAAAGATAATTACCAGAGACAGCGAGGGACATTCTATAATAAAAAGATCAGTCCACCAAGAAGACATGGCAACCCTAAATGTAAATGCACCAAACAATGAAGCTGCAAAATATGATAGACCTGAAAAGAGAAAAAGACAAATCTACAATTACAGTTAAATACTTCAAAACCCCTCTTCCAACAATTGATAGGAAATTTGACAGAAAATTAGCAAGTATATAGAACTCAACCATACCATCAATCAATAGGATCTAACTGACATTTCTAGAACACTCCATCTGTGATGATTAATACTAGCTGTCACCTTGACTGAATTGAGGGATACCTATAAGGCTAGTGAAGCCTTGTTTCTGGGTGTAACCAGAGGAGACTGACATGTGAGTCAGTGGACTGAGAGAGGAAAACCCATCCTCTACGTGGATAAACACCATCTAATCCACTGCAGATGCAGCCAGAAAAATGCCAGGCAGAAGGAGGGAGATATTCAGCTTGCTCTTGCTTCTTCTCTCTCTCCCTCCCAAAGAAGAATTCTTTTTTCTCCTCTAGCCCTTGGACATCAGACTCCAGGATCTTGGGCTTTTGGACTCTGGGGCCTGAACCAGCAGCTTCCCAGTAGTCTCCCAGGGGCTCTCAGGCCTTTGGCCTCAGACTGGAGCTGCAATTGTTGGTTTCCCCGGTTCTGAGGCTTTTGAACTTGGACTGAACCACACTACTGTCTTTCCAGGGTGCCATACTTACCAGCTTCTCTACTCCTCCAGCTTGAAGATGGCCTATCCTTGGACTTCATCTTTGTTATCATGTGAGCCAAATTCCCCTAATAAACTCCCTTTCATATATATCATATTAATTCTGTCCCTCTGGGGAACTCGGACTAATACACCATCCAACAACATCAGAATATACATTCTTCTCAAATGCCCATGAAACATATACCAAAATAGACTGTATCCTGAGCCATAAAACAAGTTTCAACCAATTTAAAAGAATTAAAATCATACAGAGCATGTCTTCCTATCACAATGGAATCAAACTAAAAACCAATAATGGAGAGAGAACAGGAAAATCTCCAAGCACTTGGAAATGAAACAACATATTTTTAAACAATCCACAGTTCAAAAAGGAGATCTCAAGGAAAATTGTTTAAAATGCATTGAACTGAATAAAAATTAAAATACCACACACCAGAAGTTGTGAGACACAGCTACAGCTGTACTGAGGGGGAAATTTATGGCATTAAATGTGTACTTTAGAAAAGAAAGTCTGTTTCAAATCAATAATCTAAGCTCCCATCTGAAAAACCTAGAAAGAGAATAGCAAAATAAATCCAAAGCCAGTAGGAGATGAGAAATAACAGAGATAAGAACAGAAATTAAAAACTGAATAATGATGGGAAAATAAATGAAACAAAGAGATGGTCCTTTTTTAAAAAACACCAACAAAATTGGCAGAAACTCTACCAAGATTGACAAAGAAAGAAGAGAGATGACACAAATTGCCAATATCAGGAATGAAATGGGATTTCACTAAAAACCCTACAGACATCAAGAGGATACTAAACACTATGAACAACTAACTCCACATACATAAATTTGACAACTGAGTGAAATTGACCAATTCTTCAAAAAATACAAACTACCACAACTTAGTCAATATGAAACTGATAATTTGAATTATCTACAACTATTATGAAAATTGAATTCATAATTTAAAACCTTCCAAAGAAGAAATCTCCAGACACAGATTATTTTGCTAGAGATTCTATTAAACAGATTATAGAAAATTAACACCAATTCTACACAATTTTTCCAGAAAATAGAAAAGGAGAGAGCACTTACTAATTAATTTTGTAAAATCAATATTCTAGTTTCAAAAGACAAAGCCGGTACAAAAAGCAAAATGATATACATATATCTCTCATGAATATAGAAGCAAAAATCCTTAACAATATATTAGCAAATAGAACTCAGTAATATGTATTTTTAAATTTATACACCATGACCAAGTAGGCTTTATTCTAGGAATGCAAAGATATTTCAATAATTGAAAATCAATCAGTATTAACATAACCATAGTAACTGGCAAAAAAGAAAATACCAGGATGTATAATAAATAATTTGTCTGGTCTTTGTCCTTGGTTCTTGGGAGGGATTTTTTACAACCTTCTTATCACCAGAAATTTCCCTGATGATATGAATGCCTTTGTTATTCATTGCGGGACCATAACTGAGTTTATCCGAATGAGGTAACTCATGGTGAGCATTAAAAAAATGCTCACTAGAAAGTTTCAGATTGGGGGCTGGCCATGCCAGAAAGACGAACATGTAATTAAAGGTTTGGAACTTTGAGCCGTGTGATATCATCCCAACCTCCCAATGTTCAAGGAGGACAGAGAAGCTGGAGTTTGAGTTCAATCATGTGACAAATAATTCCATCAGTCATGCTGACATAATGAAACTCCAGTAAAAACTCTGGACACTAAAGCTTGATTGACCATCCTGGTTAGTGAACATATTGATGTGCCAAGAGGGTAAGACATCTTGATTTTCTAGGAAGTGAACACAGAAACTCTGTATTCATAACCCTCCAAGACCTAGCCTTCTGGATGTTTTCTTCTTGCGGGTCCCAATATGTATCTTTTATAACAAAACTTTATCATAAGTGTAGCACTTTCTTGAGTTCTGCGAGTTGTTGTTCTAGTGACTTATTAAACTGGAAGAGGTGGGAGGAGCCACTACCAATTAGTCAGACGTGGATGGCCTGAGAAACCCAGAACTCATGGTGGTATCTAAAGTGAGAGCAGTCTTGTTGGGACTGTGCCATAAGCCTATGAAGTTTACACTAACTCTGGGTTATTAGTGTCAGAATAACATTAAAATACTGCATGTTATTATATCAATTGATGCAGAAAAAGCATTTGACAAAATTCAATATCCTTTCATGATACTCTCAGGAAAATAAAAATAGAATTTCAACTTGATTTTTAAAATGTACAAACAAATGAACAACAAACCCTATAGCTAACATCATGCCTAACAGTGAAAGACTAAATGCTTTTCCTTTAAGGTTGAGAATAAGGCAAGGATATACACTCCCACCACCCATATTCAATATACTGTTAGAAGTTCTAGCTAGTGCAGTAAGTCAAGCAAACACCATATTGTTTAAAAAAAAAAAAAGGAAGAAATAAAACATTCCTTATTTGTAGATGATATCATTGTTTTGTAGAAAATCCCAAGGAACTTTTACAGTAAGAGATGTTAGCAAAGTTACAAGATATAAACATACAAATATTAATTATAATTCTATATTGTAGTAATGAACAGACATACACTGAAATGTAAAAAAATAATACCATTTTCAATTGTCCCAAAAATGAAATATTTAGGTGTAAATCTAATAAAACGTGTACAGAACTTGTTACTGAAAACTACACAATACTGACGAACGGAATCAAAGATGATCTAATAAATGGAGAGACATATCATGTTCATGGATCAGAAGACTCAACATAGTAAAGATGTCCATTCTCCCCAAGTTTATATATAGATTTTCTATCAAAATCCCAGCAATAATGTTTTGTAGGCATAGGCAAGATTATTCTAAAATGTGTATGGAAATGCAAAAGAACTACAATAGCTAAAACAATTTCGAAAATGAACGAAGTGCGAGAAATCCATTTACTCTGTTTTACAGCTGTGAGGTATTGGCAAAGGGGTAGACACATGCATCGATGGAACAGAATAGAGAACTCAGACATAGGACCACAGAAATATGCTCAACTGGTTTTGACAAAATGCAAAAGCAATTCAATGAAGGAACGATACCTTTCTCAACAAATGATTCTGGAGCAACTGGACATCCATAGGCAAACAAATGAACTTCAACTTAAATCTCACACCTTATACAAAAATTAACTCAAAATAGTCATAGAGTCAAGTGTCAAACTTAAAACTATAAAGCTTTTAGAAAAACTACTAGGAGAAACCCTGAGATCTAGGGCTACACAAAGACTTCTTATACTTGACACTGAAAGCACAATTCATAAAAGGAAAAATTGATAATTTGGACTTTGTCAGAATTAAAACCTTTTGCCCTGAAAAAGACTTTCTTTGATTAAAAAAAAAAAAAAAAGACAAGCTACAGAGTGGGAGAAAATACTGGCAAATCATATATACAACAAAGGATTAGTATCTGGAATAAAAGAAAAAAACTCTCAAAACTCAACAGCAAAAGCAACTAATCCAGACAGAAAACAAACAAAAGATATAAAGAACAGTGAGATTTGAGACCTTGTGACTAGTTTTGTCCTATGGGCTGTGAGCAGAAATGATATGTCCCTTCCAGTCAGAGTAGTTAAGAGTGGGTGTGAGATTTCGTGTTTCCTCTCTTCCCCTTCCTAAACACCATATATTGAAATTCGGGTACCACAAAATGGAGTGATCTGGATCCCTGATTCACCTTATTAAGAAGAGATTCTCTTATTAGTTGATCAGCTTACACTGGACATTACATGAGTAACAGATAAGTTCATGGTGTTTCAGGATCTTGGGGGTGTCAGTTTTCTGGCTGGAAACCTCTGTGGCCACAGCAGCTTTGTCTAAGTCCTGTGTCCAGGAAGAGGTACACAGACAATTGAAGGGTGAACAAGACGAAGATGAGCTTTATTGAGTGTTACAGCAGCTCAGAGGAGACCTGCAGTGGGCAGCTCCTCTCGATAGGCAGGTAATCTGTCAAGTGTTCAGTTCGCAGCAGAGAGGAGGCCCTGGAGAAGGTGGCTCCTCTCTGCCAGCAGGTCATTTCTGCAACTCTCAGCAGAGAGGGTAGCTCCTCTCTGCAACTGGTTGTTCTGTCACCTCCAGCTGGCCATCCAGTCTTCTCTCCAGTCTCTTCATCCTCTGGCTGTCCTCTGCCCTGCTCTGGCTGAGCACAGGGTTTTTATGGAACTCAGAGGGGAGGAAGTGGGTGCCAATTGGTCCATGGGCAACCATGGGCAGGCCAGAAGAAGCACCATGAGTTCCCACTCCGGGCAGCGGGACTGGCAACCAGGACCCCAGCCTTCAGACCTTTCCTGGCCTGAAGGTGAGAACTTACTGGGGACCTGCCCCATCCTGCCCAGTAATCAATCTGCCTTCCACTGCCATTCATGGCCCCTGGGCCTTGGCCCTAACCCCTGCTCTGAGATTAGAGCAGGCACTGGAAGCAGCCTAGGGGCCTCCGGGGGGCCACCCCCCAACACCAGGCTCCAGGGTATCTGCTCCTGTTGCTTGGCCTCTCTCTGCTCTCCTGGGGAAGTGTGGGGGGTCCTTCCTGGGGCACCCAAGGGTTCAGGCTGCAGAGACACCCGGGTCCTGCACCTGGGAGGGCAGCCACAGCTGCACTCGGGAAGGCAGACCCTGCCTGCTCCCAGCCCTCCCCCAAGAGCACAGGGAGGCTCCGATGCACAGCTGCAGTTTGGGCAGTTGTACTGGGCAGGGCTTTTGCCTGCTCATAGAGCAGGAGGCCTAGGTCTGCAGTCGTGGTTTGGGCGGCTGCAGCGGCACCTGGGGATCTCCATGGAGTGTGCAACTCCAGCCACAGCTCCCTGCTGCAACCAGCATGATGGTAGCAGCCGCTGTCATCAATGGTGTGTTAGGTGACTGCAATTTCTGGAATTATTTGTTACTGCAACCATAACCTATTCTGCACTGACAAATATAATGGATAAACTATAATGTAATAGTTTAATCAACATTTCTATATCATTGGACAAATTACGTAACTTTGCTTTCCACAATTATTTATAATTAGTGATGTTGCAATGACTCTCTTCATCTATGTATATATTTAGTGCAAGTTTTTCATTGGAGTACAGCAGAAGTGAAGATTATTTCTTTAGAATTGTTTCTTTAGAGTATTACCAGGTAAAGGGGAATAAAGGTTTCTATTATTCTGCATATCAGTGCCTTTCAAGTGTCTGATACATAGAATTTGGTCAACATGACTTTGTTGAATGAATACTTTCTAATACTGGCCACCACCAATCTTGCCAACTCTTACTATTACCATGTTTTTAACAAAGTTAATGGGCATAAAGTGATTCTTTCCTGATATTGCCATTTGCATGGCTTTGGTAGAAAGTGAGATTGAGCATCTGCTCATATGTTTGTTTGCTTGTTGTAATTCTTCTTTTACAAATTTCATGAACAGGGAGGTTTATATCTGAGAAACAATGATGATGTTACTTCTCTTTGTTGGCTTCCCCCAAATAGAAATCAGCCATACTGGAAGGTGAAAAGTATACTATCACTTTCTCTAACTATAATTCTTTACCTGGAACAAAGCCAACTCTTGCAGCTGAGGTTAGCTTTAATTAACCCTTTCAGCTGAGATTCTCAAATGTTACTGCATTGTGTTCATCCAAATGTTTAATTAACTGTGGTGATGATTAATTAATAGGCACCATTTCTGTCATCTGGAACAAGCTCCCTCTACCTCCTGGCCTTCTCACTTCTCCAGTTTAGTTAAGATCTCTATGAATGCACTTGTCTTCTTTCTCAACCAAACACCTTATTTTTCTTCCTCTTTCTTTTTAATGTTAGTGCTTAGCGGAACTCAAGGTAGGGAAACTGCTGCCTAGGAGAAGCCTAGGAGAATTCAACCGGATGTTCTGCATTAGTGCTACCAAGTTTTGTTACCTCACCGAGTGGGCCAATCCTTTATTGCCAAGCCTCTGAAGTCATTTATTTGTTTCTGTTGTCTGTGAGCAATAGTAATGTGTTTATTAGAAAGTATGAAACTCCTCCTAAATAACAACAAGGCTCTTCTTGCTTCCGCCAAGGTCCGCTTTCCCAGCCCCTGTTCCTAACACAACTTTTTAAAAAATAGAGATGGGGCCCTGCTATGTTGCCCAGGCTAGTCTTAGATGTCTGGCATCAAGAAATCTTCCTGTCTCAGCCTTCCAAAATGCTGAGATTATAGGTAGAAGTCACCATGTCCAGCCAATTCTACTCACACTTCTTTGCATATACCCTGACCTTACATCACTACATGAATTTATATAAGCTGGTCCTTCTGCCTGGAATATCCTCTCCCACCTGATATTTTCTCTCCTTCTTTAGGGCACACTCTGAGGGCAACACGTCTGTGAGGGCTTCCCTGCTTTCAGGGTCCAGAGCACGTCATTCCCTTCCCCACTTTCTGTAGGACATGCCATCACTGGGCACTTTCTCATGGCATGACTCTTCCTCCAGATTATAAGTTATCAAGAACATATCTTCTCCACCTTTTTTTGTTCTTAGCATCTATCACAGTGAAGAGAAAGCATGTAACAGTTTTTGTTCAATGAATGACACTGGTCAAACCAGTTAGCAAAAATTTTTCACTTCCAACTTCTGACTAGGCCAGACATCCTCTCTAAGCAGTCATCAAAAACAAAACCAAAGTGATCCTTTTTGAGCAAAAGCATCTAGAAAAACATCATAAAGCATGGGGCAAGTTATAAATGCTTTGATGAGGTGCTCAGTGTCCGTATTCCAGACCCTGTGTGGTCTTCATTTCACCCATCAACCTCACCATGACCTTAGACATTCTGAATTGCTCTCCATTCACACGGGGAAGGGGTCTGACCAAGTCTGTGCATGCTTTGAAGAAGTGCTAGATCCAGGACTGGACTGAATCCCACCATCCCTCATAATCCTCACAAAACTTGAATAGCTTTCTAAAAGCTGAGGATGATTGTTACGCCTATATGACGTGAAACACATAACTGGTCTTTTCAGTTAAAATCATTTATGTTGACAAAGCTTCGATAATCTGGCCAGACGTAGTGGTTCATGCCTGTAATCCCAGCACTTTGGGAGACTGAGGCGGGCAGATCACTTGAGGTCAGGAGTTTGAGATCAGCCTGGCCAATATGGTGAAACCCTGTCTCTTCTAAAAATACAGGCTGGGCATGGTGGCTCACACCTGTAATCCCAGCACTTTGGGAGGCCGAGATGGGCAGATCATTTGAGGTCAGGAGTCCAAGACCAGTCTGGTCAACATAGCGAAATCCTGTCTCCACTAAAAATAGAAAAATTAGCTGAGCATGGTGGGGTGCACCTGTAATCCCAGCTACTCAAGAGATTGAGACAGGAGAATCACTTGAACCCAGGAGGTGAAGATTGCAGTGAGCTGAGATTGCACCATGCACTTCAGCCTGGGCAACAGAGTGAGACTCTGACTCATTAAAAAAAAAAAAAAAATTAGCCAGGCATGGTGGCACACGCCTGTAATCCCAGCCTCTCGGGAGGCTGAGGCAGGAGAATCACTTTAACCCAGGAGGTGGAGGTTGCAGTGAGCTGAGCTGAGATCGAGCCACTGCACTCCAGCCAGGGCAACAGAGTGAGACTCTGTCTCATTTAAAATAAAAAAAAAATTAGCCAGGTGTGGTGGTGCACGCCTGTAATCCTAGCCTCTCGGGAGGTTGAGGCAGGAGAATCACTTTAACCCAGGAGGTGGAGGTTGCAGTGAGCTGAGATCGAGCCACTGCACTCCAGCCAGGGAAACAGGTGAGACTCTGTCTCAAAAAACAACAACAACAACAACAACAAAAAACCTGTAGTGTTTCTTCCAGATGAATTTGGTTGATATTGGATGTTTCAGCACTTTCACGGCCTGAAGCATCTTGATCTGACCTATGTTACGGGTGGGGCTTACACAATGAGGGCCACCACTACCTGTTTGAGTAGGACAGTTATCAAATGCTATTCCTTGGACACACTATGGAATACTACTCAGCCATAGAAAGGAACAAAACAATGTCCCTTACAGCAACTTGGATGGAGCTGGGGGCCATTATTCTAAGTGAAGTAACTCAGGAATGGAAAACCAAAAACCGCATGTTCTCACTTACAAGTGGGAGCTAGGCAATGAATAAGCAAAGACATACAGAGGGATATGTGATGTAATGGATTTTAGAGACTCAGGAACGGGAGGGCGGGAGGAGAATGTGAGATTAAAAACTTCATAGTAGGTACAATGTACACTACTCAGGTGAGTGGTGCACTCAGATCTCAGAACTTGCCACTGTATAATTCACCCATGTAAACAAAAGCCACTTATACCCCAAAAGCTATTGAAATTTTTAAAATAAGATAAAATGCTACTCCTTGTAGCTCATTAACTGCTCAGACTTTCGTGTAGACAATAGAAATGATTGAAGAGGTACTGGAGGAAGGGAAGCAGAAAGACGAGAGAAATTTAACCCCTTTTCAGGAAGCAAGGCTCTACCTAGAAACAAAGGTAAAGGTATGATTAATAGGGGGAAATTACCACTAACAATCCGAGTTCTCACCCAGAAGACCAATGATTTAACATCCTTGGCTCGGGTCGTTAAAAATCTCCTTGACACAAATGGAGAGCTTCAGACACTCAGGAGAGTACTGCCCTTAAGGGGCCAAACGCCCTAGCAGGGGACTGCAGGGGAACAAAGGTATCTCCCAGCCTAAATGAGGAGCCTGGGTTTTGTGCTTGGTATCTCATCCTATGATCAGGTTTTAACAGCCTCAGTCATTAGGAGTAAAACTTCCCAGGAGCTTTTTGCCAGAAATGGGGTGTGTTAAGTTCCAGACAGTTCAAGTCAATAGGATGGACCATTAACTCAATGTTTTTGTTTATAGTTGAGTGGGAATGAGTAAGTAATGCCCTTCATCCAGAAAGTTCTCAGAACACAGGATGCAGGAGGCGTTTTGAGCTGTCTCCCTCGTGTGTGAATCTGCTGCGTTATGACAGTGCCTTTGTGAACTTTGGGCTCTGATACCTGCTAGGCTCCTGTACTAATGAGCCTGCACATTAAAAGAAACATGGAGCCCGAGATGAGAACACTACAAAAGCAACCACAATTTTATGACTTCACTGGCAACAGAATGTTCAACTGACAAAAATAGTTTTAAGTGACATTTTGTCCAAGGAAATAATAAAATAACAGAATAGCACTGACCACATGCGAGATAATCTGAGGATTGGATGGACTTGAATATTTAAAGACCTAACTGTGTCACTGTTCACGTCTCAGACATTTGAATGCTAAATAAAAAATGCATGAAAAAAACCCAGATTTTCTCTATCCTAAATAAATCAATCAGTTGTAATGTCAGTTGTAATAGGGTGGCAGAATTGTGAGGGCTTTTTTCATTTTCTAAACTTCCTGATACATTGTTTTACGGTTTCGCTAATAACAAGAAAAAGATAAATTCACCTAACAACAAATTAACATAAACACTTATCACATGTTTTTAAACAATGGCATATATAGGTAAAAAGATGAAAACATACACTGTGTTTCCTTAAACAGCATAACAGCGACATTAAAATTCTTGATGCTCTGCAAACTTCCTCAGTCAGGTGCCAACCTCAGGCAAACTGAACAGAGTGTATTAATACCTTAAATTTTGTTGTTAGATGTCACATAAATATTATCAATATTCTTGATTGTTGCACAATTGTTAAAATACAATCATTCATGCATATATAATTACTCTCAAAACCCTACTTTTTTATGTGTCTTAGTCTGAGGCTAAATAATTATTATTTAAAGACTTTATCTTTTTCTAAATTCTGCTAAAATATACATAACAAAACTTAGCATTTTAACCATTTTTAAGTGTACAGTTCAGTGGCATTAAGTACATTCACATTGTTATGCAACCATCACCATAATTTATTTCCAGAACGTTTTCATCTTCCCAGTCAGAAACTTTGTCCCCATTAAACAATACCTCCCGTTTTCCCTTCCCCAGTCACTAGCAAACACCATTCCACTTTCTGTATCTATGAATTTGACTGCTCTAAGTATATCATAAAAGTGGAATCATACAATATTTGTGACTGGCTTATTTAACAATATCCTCAAATTGCATCAATGTTGTAGCCATGTGTCAGTATTTTCTTCCTTTTAGGGCTGAATAATATTTTGTTGTATGGACATATCATGTTGTTTATCCATTCATCAATCAATAGATACTTGTGTTGCTTCCCGGCATAGCTATTGCATATAATGCTGCTATGATGAGTGTATAAATATCTCTCTGTGTCCCTGCTTTGAATTTTTTGCATATATACCCTGATGTGGAATAGCTGAATCATATGGCAATTCTATGTCTATTTTTTCTTTCTCTTTTGAGATGGAGTCTTGCTCTGTCACCCAGGCTGGAGTGCAATGGCACGATCTCAGCTCACTGCAACCTTCGCCTCGCGGGTTCAAGTGAG
Organism: Colobus angolensis palliatus; assembly: GCF_000951035.1. Classification (NCBI taxonomy): domain Eukaryota; kingdom Metazoa; phylum Chordata; class Mammalia; order Primates; family Cercopithecidae; genus Colobus; species Colobus angolensis. The sequence continues at coordinate 3,135,593 of NW_012113808.1, forward strand.
TCTCCTGCCTCAGCCTCCTGAATAGCTGGGATTACAGGTGCCCACCACCACACCTGGCTAATTTTTGTATTTTTAGTAGAGAGGGGGTTTCGCCATGTTGGTCAGGCTGGTCTCAAACTCCTGACCTCACGTGATCCACCCGCCTCGGCCTCCCAAAGTGCTGGGATTCCAGGTGTGAGCCAGCCGCTCGGCCCTGTGTCTAATTATTTTGAGGAACACTATGCTGTTTTTCACAGTGGCTGCACCATTTTTCATTCCTACCAGCAATGTGCAAAGGTTCCAGCTTCTCCACAGCCTCACCAGCACTTGTTATTTCCTGCCATTGTCTTCTTCAAGAACACCAAATAATGCACGGAATTCTGCCCCGGCCCTGCACCATGTCAGAAGGAACCTGACCCTCCTTCTGAGCAGGTCCCAGTGACCTCTGCCAGTGAGGCCCACGATCAGGCCCATCCATCCCATCAGTCCCCAGCAGCATGGGTTCTGGCTGCTGATGGACAAAGGGAGGCCCAAAAGGCTAATGAGAAAAGTGGTGACTCGGTTTGTAAGCCTATGGGAGAATCCCAGTCCCTGATTTGGCTTCCCCGGATCTTTAGAACTCGGCTGTTAGCTGTCCCATGATGTGCTTTCCCTGGATGCACAAGGTTGAAACCCCAGAAAAAGGCACACCTCTGCATGCAGCCCCCAGGCCTGAAAACACTTCTTCTGCCCCACCTCCCAAGAAGCCATTCACAAGAAAACTCCCACAGTGACCAAATGGGTGCCCACTCCACTTCCTCTGCCAGGGCACTGAGGCATCCATTGGCCCCCAGGATCCAGCTGCCCTGGAGAAGAGGTTCCTCCAGCCTCTCTCCAGGCCCCACATGGACCAGCTGTAACCCCATGCCCGCTATAAATCTCCCACCTCACTCTGCAACCCCCCAGGAACCTTCAGATTTCACCTGGCCTCCCTTTGGCCCCTTGTGGCTTCCCAGCCAACTGAGTGGGAAAAGGAGGGCCCAGAAAGGACCAAGGTGGCAGTGGGGGTTCTGATGCTTGTCCAGGTCAATGACTTTCCTGCCTAGTGCGATGTCCGACACACCATGAAGCAGAGTTATGGGCAGCCATCTTTCATGCAGGGACAACAGCAGTTCCATTCATCTCCAACACGCATTTCCAAGGCTCAGAAATAAGAACCATTGGCTATGATTTACGGAGAGCCCAGAGAAAGGGGGGAGGTTTTTTGGCCAAGAGTCTCTTAGCAAAGCAAAAGTGTTTTGTTTTGTTTTGTTTTTTCACTTTCAGTTTGCAGCTCAGAAAGCCCAGCCACCCTTTTTTTGTTTCATGCAGGCACTGAGAGAGAAGGCAGCCCAGCAAGGTAAACCGAAACAAGTAAAGGCTCTGCAATGCAGTCCTCCTCACTCAGCCTCAGCAGGCACAACTGCTGAAAGCTGGGAGGCCAGAGATAAAAGGGATGAAGCCATTCCTTCCTTATACACGGACAAGAAGACCAGATGCTGTGGTCTGAATGCTTATGTACCCCCAAGAGTCTTACACTGAAATTAGAACTCCAAGGCGATGGTATTAGGAGGTGGGGCCTTGGAGAGATGATTAGGAAGTCATCAGGGTGGAGCCCTTGTGAATGGGTTTAGTGCCCTTATAAAAGAGGCCCCAGGGAGCTCCTTCTATCACGCGAGGACACAGTGAGGAAATGTCATCAATGAACCAGGCAACCTGTCCTCCCCAGACACCAAATCTGCTGATGCCTTGATCTTGGGGACTTCCCAGCCTCCAGAACAGTGAGGAATAATGTTTTTCTGTTGTTTATAAGCCACCCAGTCTATGGTATTTTGTCATAGCAGCCCAAATGGACTAAGACATCAGCACATGCCTGCCCCTGGGAAAAGGAACTCCTAAAATTTCAGAATGTCTAAATGTATTATTGTAAGATGACACCCCAACCTGGACCCTAAGACTCAAATCCACAGCTACATTCTGAGAGGCCTTGTGCCTCCTCTCCAAGTTCCTGTGTGGACCGTCTGTCCCCACCCTCCCATCCAATAGTGCACTAATGACTTTGTCCTGCTGACCTGTGGCCAGAACCTCACTGGGCCTCCACTCACTGCTCTCCTGCAGTCCTTGCAACAATGTGGTGCATGCTCTTGAGGACTGCCACCCTCTAAGCCCTCTTTGTCATTGTCAACTGTGGATCTTCTGATCACCACCCTTCTTTCCAAAGGTACCTGACTCACAGTCATCCTCTCCCTCCATCCTCTTTCCTACCCACCCCCATTCCTGCCATTATGCTAAGTGACTTGACTATGTGTAAGAATGATTCCTGAAACCAGGTCAGCCTCCTGGTCTTGACTTTCTCATGTCAAATGCCTCTTCCCCACCTTCGTGACACAAACCCAAGCTCCCTGTGAAGCTGCTAAGCTACTGCTGAGGAACTCACCGCCTTCAAGAGCGCTGCCTCCCTCTGGCATTGTTCTAAACTCCTCACCTGCTTCACCCCTGCCTGCTGGCATCTGCAGCAGCCACCTTTGCCCACTGGAAAAACTCCAAGGGGATGGCAGAGGCCAGCCCTGAACTCACCATGCCTCTGAACCAAACACAGTGCCTACCTCCTCAGGCTTCCGGTCATATGCCCCATTTTCTTAAGTTGAATACACTCCTGACTGATGCAGGGCCTCCACAAATTCATTAGTGTCATGAGGGCATGTGGGCTTTGTTTTAAGCTGAGAGACACAGGCACAGAAATGATTGTCATGAAGAAAGAAGTTTGTGCTCACAGTTTCCTAGAAACAGGAGTTACAGCACAACACAGAGAAGGAATGGGTGGGGCAGGGCAAGGCAGGCAGGTTTAGAATTGGCTAGTTTGAATAATTTCAGGGCTGTGGGGCATAGGGGCTGTCCCTGGTTGTCTGGTACCTAACCCTGAGGTGATTAAGGCACAGGATAGTGTCCCAGAGTGTGAGAGCTCCATATAGGAGGCGGTTGGGAGCGGGAGCTCTGAATTGATTGGTTTGCATTTGAAAGGTGTGCTCCTGGGAGAGTCCTTTACTACCTGTTGATAGCTGGAATTCTCCCAGGGTCAGCAAGGCCCCATAATGAATACAGTTGTCATTTTCTCAGTTGGGTCATCGTTGGACGATATCTGTTTATTATGCCTCTAAAACGACTCTGATCTCCTCACTATACTTCTCTAACTCAGATCATCACTATTCCAATATTTACCATGGGCCCCTAACTGGCTTTCCTATTTTCTCTCTTGCTGTTCCCAGTGCAAGCAGGCAGACCTTCCTAAAATGTTATTTGGATCATATTAAAGCCCTGCTTAAAACTCCTCGATAGTTTTCCATTGCTTTTAGGATAACTCCAAACACACTTAATTTCCTGTGCATCTTTTTTGTCTTTTCTATGAAACGGGAATCATAAAATAACACTTAACTTGCATGAAGAGGCTACACTGCATAATTTCTTAACATCTCTTCCAGGTCAGAATCAATGATTCGATGACCTAAACATTTTCACCCCCCGCTGCGCTGCAGGTGGTGCAGGTGGAACGCCCCCCTACCCCCCGCGGCTGGGTGTTTGTATCTTTCACTCCATCACTCTGTCTTCCTCCTCTTCTTCCTTTTCTTTCTCATTCTCTTCCACTTCATTTTCTTCCAACGTCTTCCTTATCTCAGAACTCTTGGCCAAACTTAACCTCCTTGGATCTTTTTACAGGAGCCCCTATCAGTTCTCACTCATCATTTGAAGCAAACTTCATTTAAGTATAAATCCCTGCAGAGCAATTATTAAGAATTAGTAAGCCTTTCCCTGTGCCAAGCACTGTGTCAAAAACTTTATCTCTTTCAATTCCCACAAGAACATATTTCTTTATAAAACAGACATTATCTTCATGGTATAGATGAAAAGACTGAGGCTTAGATAAGGGAAGTGACTTGCTCAGGGTCACAGAGCAATTGGCTGCTCCCACAGTTCTGTCCCAAACTCATTCATTTTTAAGAGTTTCTGTATGCAGAAGCTGTACACTGGCTGCGGGCACTGGCAGCCACCTGTCCTCTCAGGTCTGTTCCTGTTCCTACTAGAGCCCAATCAGGTCAATAAAATATTATTTTAGTTTTCTTTCTTATGCAAAGGTGTATTAGTTAGAGCTTTTCAGAGAAATGGAGCTGATAGAGTGTACATGTATATAATAGAGAGATTGATTTTAAAGAACTGGCTCATATGCTTGTGGGGCTGGTAAGTTCATAAACCGTAGGGCGGGGAGGCAGACTGGAAATTCCAGCAGGAGTCGACGTTGCAGTCTTGAGTCCAAAGGCAGTCTGGAGGCAGAATTCCTACCTCTTCAGGGGACCCCAGTCTTTCCCCTTAAGCCCTTCATCTGATTGGTTGAGGCCCACCCACATTATGGCGGCTGTCTGCTTTTCTCAAAGTCTGCTGATTGAAATGTCAATCTCATCTTAAGAAAATACCCTCATAAGCAACATCCAGAGGGATGTTTGCCCAATTATCTGGGCACCACGGACCAGCAAAGTTGACACATAAAATCACCCACCGCAGAAGGCTTAAGTCAAAACAAAACCAGTTGTCTGAAGAGCTCTAAGTGGAAGGACAGCACTCTGGTGAAGACCTGAATCATGAAAACCCTGCATTCAGGCCGAGGTTCCCTCCCCTCTTGGGCTGAGCCCCAGCAACTTCTCACCACCTATGTGCTCACCGGGCGGCTGCCGCCCTCCTCACAAACGAAGCTTTCGTTTCCTCCAGCCGGCACCTACAACTGGAGACAGGAGCTCTCATTAAGTTGATCTATAACTTTTCAATTTGAGGTGGCAGGAACCGCCTCTGGTTCAGACTCACCTGGTCGATGGATTGACAAACCAGTACAGAATCAGTGGGGACAATAGCACTATATTTTATTAGCTTCTGGTGAGGCAGCTGCTGGTTTCCTTTGAGTCTAATTAGTAAATGACCATGTGAAATTTGGTTAGTAGAAGAAGCTGGAGAGGCAAAATTTAAAAATGCTTTTCCTCTTCTAGGATGCTACGTCACCTTTGCTGGTACTAGCACTGGCAGCTGCGACCAGTTAAATGGTGACACCTTGATCCTGGCTAGTTCCAAATAACTGAGATGAGAGAGCAATTAACTGGTTATTGCATTTTCTTCTTGTCAATTGACTAGGAATTTTGGGAATCGTCTGTTTCTTAGAAACTCTCTGCCCAGTGCAGGACACATCCTTATCTAAAAAGGCTCATTTTATGTTCTCTTACTGTTAGCATTAGCTGTATGTATTAGAAAACCCAAATAACAGTGGCTTAAACACACAATGATCTCTTCCACCGTACACAATTCTGGATGAGACAGCCCAAAGATGATGCGCTGTTTCCATGAAGTTATCAGGCACTTTCTTTTCCATCATCCTCAGTACTTGGTTTCCATCTTCAGGGTTACTGCCAGGTCCACGGTGGCTGCTGGGGCTCCAGCCATCAGATCCATCTTTGCAAAAATAAAAAATAACAAGAGTAGAAGTCTTCTCTAGATTTTTGGTCCACCTTTTAGGAAGCCCTTCCTAGAAGTCCTTCTGAACAATTTTCAGTTATATCATGTTGGCAAGAACTTAGTCACATGACCATAACTTGCTATAAGGCAGGCTAGGTATAATTCCACCCAAATGATACAGGAGTTGTGGCAATAAGAAGGTGGACATGAATGGATATTGGGCAGAAACTGGCAGTCCTAGCACTACTTTTCTTCCTCCTTTCTGTCCCAACAAGTCTTGCCTCCAGGTCCCACTAACGCTACTTACATTTCCGCAACTGAAACCATCCTGTTAGTGAAACATTAAGGATGAAATCATATGATGCCAGAGGCTTGCTTCAAAATAAACAGCAGAGGCTAGTTGTAGTGGGTGAGTGCATAGAGACCACAAGAACCATGATTAAAACTGGATGACGTATACACGGGGCTTTATCTTACTAGCCTTTCTGCTTTTGTGTGTTTAAAATTTTCTGACCGGGCGCAGTGGCTCATGCCTGTAATACCAGCAATTTGAGAGGCCGAGGCAGGCGGATCACCTGAGGTCAGGAGTTCAAGACCAGCCTGACCAACATGGAGAAACCCCGTCTCTACTAAAAATACAAAATTAGGCGGGCGTGGTGGTGGGTGCCTGTAATCCCGGCTACATGGGAGGCTGAGGCAGGAGAATAGCTTGAACCCAGGAGGCAGAGGTTACAGTGAGCTGACATTGCACCAGTGCACTCCAGCCTGGGCAACAAGAGCAAAACTCCATCTCAAAAAAAAAAAGAAAAAAAATTCTACAATAAATATTTTTTTCAAAAACACACATGTCCAGTTTTCTGATTTTTGTTTAGACAACACTGCAAACTCCTCATAGATATTTGTTCAATGAATGAATGGATGCTCTCCTTTCTGGAAGTTCTTCTTGCCCTGCTGAGATTCCTTAGCCTCTAAGGCCTGGTGCAAACAACACCTCATCTGTGCAGCCCTATCCCAGGCTATTTTCTTCTCTTCACTGTCCTGTCACGTGTATGATACCGTTACTATGGTATTTATCACATGGATTGTCATTATCAAGTCATTGGCTCATCACTGATCATCACTGCATTGTCATTGTTAAATTCATTAACTATTATCTGTCTGTCTCACCAAAAACCTTCTGAATTCTGGGAGAGTGAGCACATTTCTCAGCCACTTTCTGCCGCATTTGCCTAGCACAGTGCCTGATATATACAGACAACTGTGAATAAATGCCTGACTTGAAACTGGCTTAAAAGCAAAACCTAGGGTTTAACTGGGCCTTATAATCACTTAGTCCAGTCAGCAGACATGATATGTTTGTAGTAGCAGTGAGACTTAGAATTATAGTGCTGGACCTAGAAGCCTTGCTGATTGAGTTATAGACACTGAAATGATGCTAAAAGTCAATCATCCAAAGGAAAGGAAACAGCGAGTGAGAGAGGGTCAGTCAGCCAAGCAAATGTCAACTGAAAGAGGAGAGGGGGCTCTCCGAGTTCTGAGAATGGATAACGTCATGAAAAAGCACAAAGAGTAAAGACAGGCAGAGCACAGGCTGAGTACATTATCTTTTTAATTGTTTCAGGGAACGCTTCATGCCAGAGCGTTCCAGTAAAATGCATAAACACGTCTCAAGGGATATGGAGGCTTGACCTGGTCGTTTAGCATTTTAACAGCTCTCACTGTGCCTTCCAGGAAGCGGTGCCTCTGTCTCCAGTCTGTGGGTTTGGGGCACTCAGATTTCATGACCATGAGCTCCTCAGAGCCTCCGTGCAGACACCAGCCTGCTGTGAGAGAGACTCAAACAAGTTCCTTCTCATTTGACAGGTAGAGAAACGGAAGCCCGAAAGTTCAGAGTTCCAGGAAATCTCCTGCAGCTGACCCCAAGTACCAGTGGTGAAGGCTCTTGGCTCACAGGGACAGGCAAAGGAAGACAAAGAAAGACTAGCCTGAGACCAGCACGCATGTTCACAACTAAGCCCATCAGTCAGCTCCTTGCTCAGTGCTTTCTCCTTCCTACCAAAGAGCGGGAAAGCTCACCTCCACAGCAGGCCCAGGTCACCTGAGGTGGAGACAGTGGGAGGTGACGAGGGACCCCAGCAGGACTTGGGCACCCACAGTGGCTACTGGGGTGAAGAATGAGAGGAGTGAAGAAGAAGAAAAGAGGGAGGAAGGGGGACATCTGCTAGCAATGTGACCTTGCACTTGGCCAAACAGGACTGTCCTAGACCCTAAGGAGGAAGGAGAGAAGGCAGCATGTGTTGCCCCAACTGTGGGCGAAGCACAGGATACCTTAATAACCCACCCTCCACTGCTCTCCTCACCCCCAAATCTCAGTCGCCATGTTCCTAGACTCTGATTGAGGGTTGTTATCTTTGCTGCAGCTTACTTTATGTTAAGGTGAAATGTTTGATATCTGCAATGGAATATTATTCAGCCATTAAAAAGAACAGAATCCTGTCATTTGCAGCAATATGAATGGAACCGAAGGTTATTATTTAAGTGAAATAAGCCAGGCACAGAAAGACAAATATCACATGTTTCTCTCTCTTAAGTGAAATCTAAAAAGTGAATTTTCATGGAGATTAAGAGTAGAATGGTTGTTACCAGGGGCTGAGAAGGGAAGCAGGGAGGGGAGGATGAAGAGAACTTGGTTAATAGGTAAAAACATACAGTTAGATAGAAGGAATAAGTTCTACTATTCAGTAGTATAGTAGAGAAATTATAGTTTGCCATGATTGATGGTATATTACAAAATAGCTAAAAGAGAAGAATTATAATGTTACCAACGCAAAAAAAGATAAATGTTTGAAGTGATGGATATCTCAGTCACCCTGATTTCATCATTACACATTGTATACATGTATCAAAATATCATATGTATCCCCTCAAATATGTACAACTATGATAGGTTAATTTTTAAAAATATTTAAAAATGTATATTAACTATTAGGAGGCCCTAAGGCCTGCCTCTCTCAGCTCATAAAAGGGAGTGAGCATCCTGGGAGCAGTGGCTGTGAACTGCATCAAGGAGGAGGCAGGAGAAAGCTGCCTTCTTCCAGTCATGAAGGACCTTGCATTTTCCTGTGTCGAAACACTGCTCCGCTTTTGGAAAGGAACCAAGTTCTGAAGACCTCTGTACCTGAGGACAAGTTGTGAAAGAAAAGGCAAGTCATAGGTGCTGTGTGTTAAATTACCATCTCCTCACACCAGGTCCAGCAGCCGCAGCCAGACCACCAGGAGGAAGGGTGTCCTCTGTGAGGGCCTGGATGGTCCCCCATGCTGCCAGGACCAACCTTTGGGTCACTGTCCCCTGCTGAGTAGGTCTATGCAAAACTATCCCCAAAGGTCAAAGAAGCTGAGAAGTTGAAAACAGAGACTGACAAATTCAGTTTCTCAGAAAGAAACACTTAATAGGGACTTTACGAACAGAGCCACATCTCAGGCAGCCACAAGACAAGTTGGTGGATCCCTGCTCCGTTACCCCGATGACCCAAGGCTATGTACCATATAGAATTTGTCTAAGGGCAGGATGTATGGGAAAAGTGTGTTTACAATAACATCAAGATCGTTTTGACATAAGGGCAGGAGTTAAGGTAAGTACATGAAAGTAAAAATCTTAGAGGCCTTCCCTGAACTGGGGTTAATCAGGAGTCAACGTGGCAGATGAGCATCCAAGATGGAGCTGCTTTTGTCTCCACGAGAATGTGCCTGGCACGTACTGAGGCCTTAACACAGATTTTTGGAGAACAAGGCAGAACTAGAGAGTGAAAGGAGGTGCAGGATAAAAATATGCATCACTTCTCCTCCCCAGAAAGCAGTTGCTTCATCTCTTTAATTCCTCCCAAGAGAGCATAAATTAACTTGTAGTTTTAATCGCCTTGTATTTACTCTAACTCAGCAATAGAAAGCTCTGTTTGGTGGGAGCAGGGAGGCAAGGTCTCCATCCTTATCGGAGAGTGGCCCAGTTCCAAAAACAGGGGATCCCACAAGATCTGGGCACACACAGACGTGCAAAAAACACAGTTCAAAGTGTTCTTTGCTGTGTGGATGCGAGGGTTAGGGACAAAGCGAGGTTGCTCTGGCTGCCACAGTGATGATAACCCCCTGTACCAAAGTCTCCAGCATTGAGAGAGGAAAAAAGCTTCAAAGCTGTTACTTGACAAGATTCTCTTGGCAAGAAACAGAGCTGTGTTTCTCAATCGACTTTAATTCCTTTGAGCAGGCGAAGCCTGACCCTTGGTTTGCTAGCTCCATGTCAGATGGGAAGTGCTTATTCCACTTCAAAGTCAGAGGCACAAAATCCTGTCTGGGGGATAAACTGGTCAAGTGGCTCACTGCTGTCCCCTGAGGGTAGCTGCCCTGGCCTCAGCCCAAGGCCCAAAGGCTGGTAGGGGGTTGTGAGAGTGTGTGATAGCTGTTTTCCCTTCCAAATATTAAGATTCATCCTTCATCAGAAGATATAATGTTTATTCATATAACTAAACAAAATATCACATTTTGAGAATGATTCCCAAGTTGGTATAAGGAAACTAATGTTCTTTGTTCAATCGAATCTGAAGTTTTCCTTTATTGTACATGAAACAATGAGTTCGAGACTCCATTAATGTCTGAGGGCTGTTGGCATGCTCCATCCAGCCCAGTTCATTACACTGAGTTCTGGTTGAATGCTTTTCTCTGAATTTGACACAATCTCAAATGGAGCTCTCGGCGGCTATCTACAAACCAGGATGCAGTCCCCCACCAGACATTATTAACTGCCAGTGCCTGGATCTTCGCACTTCCCAGCCTCCAGAACTGTGAGCAATAAATGTTTCTTATTTAAGTCACCCATTTTATGTTAGTTTGTTATAGCAGCCTGAGCTGGCTAAGACAAGACATAATAATAGTATCTACATATAGAGTTATGGAAACAGTTAAATAGATTAATATTGTACACATAACTCAAGAACACTGAGCCTTCCCCTTTCAACCCATCTGAGCTGGTTGTCACAGACAAAGAACACACAGACACACACACACACACACACACACAAGAAAGGAGAAAAGGAGGCTACTTCTCAAGAGAAAAGGAAGCTACTTCCTTAAAATCTTCTTTAACCTGAATTTCCTCTCTCTCCAGCTGCCCCGTCTCTTTTCACAGCCCTCTTTGCCAACCTCCCCTTTTGCCACCAGTGAAAAATAGACTAAAGAAGTACAAGAGTTGATGTGGGCTGACTGCAACCTGTTAATCCAGAAGAGGTGGTTTGTTGGGATGGACTGAGGTGTAGAAGGTATAGATAGAAAGAAGTGGACCGATTGTAAAGATATAAAGGATGTAAAACTGATGACATTGGTGACTGGGAATGGAGTCAAATGTACAGTCAATCTTCATTATTTGTCGATTTCATATTTGCAAATTTACCTTCTCACTGCAATTTGTTTGTAACCCTAAAATTAGTACTTACGGTGCTTTCATGGTCATTTGCAGAAATGCACAGAGCCCTGAGAAATTTGAGTTGCTCTCAATGCACACATTCCTAGCTGAGGTGGAACAAGGTGACGCCCTGCCTTCTTGTTTCAGCTGTCATACTGCATCAAGTATCCTTTTCAAGGTCTATTTAGTTACACAGTACATTTGTGCCTTTTTGTGCTTTTTATTGGTGATTTTGCTGTTTTAAATGGCCTCTCAAAACAGAGCTGAAATGCTGTCTTTTGTTCCAAAGTGCAGAAAGGCTATGATTTCTCTGTGGAGAAAATACCAGTGTTAGATAAGCTTTGTTCAGGAGTTAATTACAGTGCAGTGAGTTCAGTGTTAATGAATCAACAATGTATGTTGAATAAGATATCTTTAGACAGAAACAAATACACAGCAAGGTTATGTATTGATCAGTTGATAAAATTGTGACCAGTTGTGCACAGGAACTTAACCCTTTATTTCCTCTAGGAGCAATGGTTTGGTATTCACTAATTCAGTGTTCACGGTGACTTTATAGAACATAACTACTGTGAATAAGGTGAATCAACATAACTTCCAGCCAGCGTTCTGGCTTGAACAACTGGGTGGATACGGGTGTAATTTGCTGAGCCAGGGCTCACCAGGGGAGGACAAAGTTATTATGCAGGAAGACATGATAAAATCCTGGAATTTTCCCTGGGACTCCGGGACTTTATTTTGGTATCATAAACACCTCTGTAGCTGCAAACGTCCCATCTTCTTCTGCGATGTTACCTGGATGAAGCAAATCAAGAGATACATTCAAGATACTGTTGTCCCCCCCACCAACTAATTTAAGGAGAATACGTTCCAAGACCCCAAATGAATGCCCAAAACCTCAGATAGTATCAAACCCTATATACTACATATATATGATAAAATTTAATTTATAAATTAGGCACTGTAAGAGATTGGCAACAAGAAGAAGAGGAGCAATTGTAACAATATACTGCAACAAAAGTTGTGTGAACGTGTTCTCTGTCTCTCTTTCAAAATATCGCATTATATTTTGCTCATTTATTTTTGAACCAAGGTTGACCATGGGTTACAGAAACCACGTGTATTAGTCCATTCTCACACTGCTATAAAGAAATACCTGAGATGTGGTAATTTATAGATAAAAGAGGCTTAATTGGCTCACAGTTCCACAGGCTGTACAGGAAACATGACTAGGGAGGCCTCAGAAAACTTACAATCACTGCAGAAGGCAAAGGGGAAGCCAGCATGTCTTACGTGGCTGAAGTGGGAGGAAGAGAGAAAGAGGGGAAGTACAACACACACACTTTTCAACAACCAGATCTTGCGAGAACTCCCTCGCTATCATAAGAACAGCAAGGAGGAAATTCACCCGCATGATCCAGTCAACTCCCACCAGGCCCCACCTCCAAAACTGGGGATCACAATTTAACGTGAAGTTTGGGTGGGGGCACAAATCCAAACCATATCCCCATCGAAAGCAAAACTTTGGATAAGAAGGGACTACTGTACTTCATTGAGTCCAACATCTAATATCATTATCCTCCCTGCCTTCTATCTCATTGAGCTCCCCAATTTAATCTTCCATATTCAGAAGGATGAAAACTATAAGGAGATGCCCTCTATAAAATGGGAGCTTTGCACATAGAATTTTGTAATGATCTCGGAGTTCACTAACAGCAAATTAGATAGCAGAAGGAGAGGGTGACAGAGATGTGTAGAAGACTGCTGGGTAAGATGAAAGAGATGAAACTGTCCTCAGCCACGCCAGCATCTTGTAGAAATTAACCCAGGCTGAGTGCCTGGAAGATAGACCAAGAGAAAGGATTCCAGGAGAAGGAAGCATAAATTTGAAATATTAAGGAGAAAAGAAAGGGAGGGAACAAGGGAGAGGGATAAAAAAGAAAGAAGAAGAAGAACTTATAAAGAGAATTCAAACCTGCCTGCTAAGTTGAAGGGGTATAGTTTTGTCATTTACCTGAAACTCACCTGACCACTGTGAGGTTTATCACCTTGGAATTTTTATTTTTTAATGTTCTTATTTTTATTTTTTCTGAGAGACAGGATCTTGCTTTGTCACCCAGGCTGGTGTACAGTGGTGTGAACATAGCTCACTGCAGCCTCAAACTCCTGGGCTCAAGTGGTCCTCCTGCCTCAGTCTCCTGAGTGTTTGAGACTACAAGCATGTGCCACCACACCTGGCATATATGTGTGTATACACACACACACACACACACACACACACACTTTCTGTTTTGGTATGGTCCATCAACCGAGAATGTTTTTTATATATTTAATAGTTGAAGAAAAAAAGTCAAAGGAAGAGTATTTCAGGACGTGAAAATCATGTGAAGTATAAGTTTAAGTGTCCTTAAGTGAAGTTTTATTGGAACACCACCAAGCTCATTCCTTTGCCTATTGTCTACAGCTGCTTTCAAGCTGCAACAGCAGAGTTGGGAAGTTGAGACAGAAACCACATGGCCCAGAAAGCCTAACGCATTTACTATCTGGCCCTTTACAGAAAAAGTTTGCCGACCCCTAAACGGGAGCTTGCCTTTTAAGCAGTACACTAAGTGTATGTTTGGATACCATGCCACAGGAGAAGAGAGGACAGGTCAGGGGACCCAAGGGCAGGAGCTGCATGCTGTGTGTACAATTAAAAGGCAGGGAGTGTTTGTGTAGGGGGTGTGCATGGAGGGGTTGAGGGTGGTGGGTACAATTCCTTAGGTGAGGTCCACAAAGTCAACACAGACTGTAAGCATGGGTGTCTTTGCTTTTTTAATGATCAAATGTTAATTTTTTAAAAAGCTACAAAATAAAATAGAATCTCAGAAATCAGTGCAACATGGTAGAATGGACATCCAGCTCTAAAAGTCCTCCGTTGATTTCTCTTTTAAAGAAAGCTTAGTCATTCGTCATCCCAGCTGGGAAGGCTGAGACCCCTGCCTGACATCAAAGCTGGAGGTCATGCTTCTCCCTGCCTGCCTTGGAGTGCAGGCTGGCCCTGCCTGGCCACAGCTGGCTCACTAGCTTGGGCTCCTCCAAGTCAGGTAGGCCTATATTAAGCCTTGGCCCTGTGGACCAGACAGACTCCCTCCCACAGGCCTGCACTCCACTCTTTCCCATAATCCACTTTCGGTTATCTTACCTTTTGTTTCCTTGCTGCTGAGTCTAAGTCTCATACAATTCATACTCCAGGAATAAACAGCCCATCAGTGTCCCCTGCAAGTTCCTCCTCTGTCCTGACAGTCTCTGCCCACAGAGGTGGCTACACAATCCCCTTTGATTTTCCACCTTGCTCCTCCTTGGCCTTGGGTTAACTTTATCTGTCTCACCTGTCCACACCTTCTCTGTCTCTCACACACGTCTCCCTGCAGCCACACGCTCACACACAGCACTTTTAATCCATGGATCTCCCTCTTCTTGGAGTTGTTCCTACAAAAGGTTATAACTTTACAAAATGAGCCTCTCGCTCCACACTAAAACACTACCAGGTTAGTGAAAACTTTACCTACAGATACAGATATGTATATCTGTGTAGTTAAGAGTCTGTGTGTGTTGGTGTACACATACCTGCATGTCTGTGTACACAGACTCACATGCACATATGTGGGTCTGCCTGTAGGTATGTGCACAGCCCCAGATAGCTCACATGGTCTCAGTAGCCAGGCTCAGCTCTAAATGCCCATGACACAGGTTTATGATTGATTCATATTTATAGCAAAAAGAGACCTTAAGAATTACCCTATAATTTTTACATTTTTATAATAAAGTTTACATCTTTAAAATGATAGTTTACCAAATTCCCTTTCTGAATGGTTGGCAAGGTTGGTGTCCTTCCCTATTTTCAAAAAGAACTGAGGGGTTACAGAAAGCAGAGAGCAGGCAACTTAAGTACGGCCACAGGTGGGGCATGAAGTAAGGGGCAGAGAGAGATGTGAGTTTGAAGAATGTTCATGGTTCAGACTACTGAGGGCTTTATAGTTTGGAGCAACAGGGTTTTTGTTCATTTATGAGTTCCCTGTGCCAAACCACAAATGGGGTAACTTAAAACAAGATAGGCCAGGCACAGTGGCTCATGCCTGTAATCCCAGCACTTTGGGAGGCCTGAGGTCAGGAGTTTGAGACCAGCCTGGCCAACATGGTGAAACCCTATCTCTACTAAAAATACAAAAATTAGCTGGGCGTGGTGATGCATGTCTGTAATCCCAGCTACTCAGGCGGCTGAGACAGTAGAATCTCTTGAACCCAGGAGGCGGAGGTTGCAGTGAGCTGAGATCGCACCAGTGCACTCCAGCCTGGACGACAGAGCAAGACTCCATCTCACAAAAAATTTTTTTAAAAAGAGAAATCGAGCACTGAATCAAGCACTTTAGTTCCTAAGAAAACAAACAGAGGTAGAAATAAGAATTATTCCTTTCTAGGCCTATTTTTTAAAAAATAGATAACAGTCACTCACAAATGTAGGCCCACATGCAAAGAACATCTCCCGTAGCTACCATAGTAGTGCACACAGTTATGAATAAGTTCATAAGTTCATCAGTGCAAGTGCATGTGCATTGGAACACCCAAGGCATATTTCTTTCTTTTTTTGTTTTTTTTGTTTTTTTGAGACGGAGTCTCCCTCTGTCATCCAGGTTGGAGTGAAGTGGCACGATCTCCACTCACTGCAACCTCTGCCTCCCGGGCTCAAGCAATTCCCCTACCTCAGCCTCCCAAGTAGCTGGGGTTACAGGCATGCGCCGCCACACCCCGCTAATTTTTTTGTATTTTTTAGTAGAGACAGGGTTTCTCCATATTGGCCAGGCTGGTCTCGAACTCCTGACCTTGTGATCCACCCACCTCAGCCTCCCAAAGTGCTGGGATTACAGGCATAAGCCACCACTCCCAGCCACCAAGGCATAGTTCTTATGCTTCAAGTCTGTTTTGTTAGTACACTTTGTTATTTGTTAGTTTTGCTAGCTAGTACACTGACAAATAGGAAGAGCTCACATAAAAATTTTTAGAATGCATAGTGGATAGCACTGGCCTTGGAATCAATCGAAAGTAAGGGAGGCCTCACAGAAACCAGTTTGCACTATTAGGGCATTTTTCTAGTGAAGAAGAGTATGAAGGATGGTGGGAAGAGGAATTTGCACTCCCTAACAACAGCTTGGGGGATGGGATGGGGAGAAAACCTGGCATCTGTTCAGACACTGGTCCTCCAGCCCTGGGCCCTGGACTTAGATCTCAGCCTCTCACGGAGAAGGGCTACAGGCAGGGAGAGAAGCTACCAAGTTTCACCAGATGTGGCTTCGGTGCCAGGAGACACAGAGTGAAGGCTCCTGCACAAAACAGATCCTACTCTGGCACCCTGAGGGCCTGAGGCAGGCAGTGCCCAGGAGGAGACAGCCTGTTTGGGAGAACAGCAGCTTCACCCAGCGCACCGGCCAGCTGGCAGCCAGGACAGGGGAGGCAGCATTCCTAGGAGGCAGCATCATTTGGGAGGCAGGAGCAGAAGACCAAGACTAGATAGGACCAAATTGCCATTCATGTGAGCCCTTTGGTACACAAAAGCCAATGAACCTGTAGAAACTCAGCTATCCTGTGCCTGTATGTGATGGAGATGCAATGCTATACGATTTGAGGTGCAAATGACATGGCCTTATCAGGCCCCAAGATTACTGCTTGAGTCCCTTGAAACTAGAAGTGTGGTATTTTCACTCCCATACTGTCTAGCGATCCCTGGACCCTTAGGGTATCTTGATGGGTGGGGCTCCTAGCAGCTCAGTCCTCGCCTGTGGCACTGGCTGGAGGTCTTGGTGAGTCCAAGTCCCCTGAATGTGGAAAAAGCAGAGCCTGCAGAAGGCTGCTCCTCCATTCCTACCTTGCAAGTGACTTTGGGATCTAGATTACCTATTTCAGGGCCTATTTATAAGCAAATTTCTTAGATGGAATCTTTTATGCCTCAAAATTTCAAAGGATTTTTAGTCAATTAATATCTTCCACCGCCCTACTAGATGGTTTCTGGTTGCAGTGAGAGAGAGACAGAATGACACAGCCTACAGTGAATTTCTTCAAAGATGCTCAGGAATTAGAGAATCTGTTTCCCCACCTCCTTTTCCTTTCTGGCCCTGTTTTCAGAGCTCCTTCCCATGTTACCAGACACATGTTGGCTTATCATTGCCTTTGACAACTAGCTCAGTCCCCGGTAGATGATTGAAAAGAAGTGAAATCTCCTCTCACTTTCCATCTGTGTGGTTGGGCCTCTGTCCCCAGGACCCCACTGAGACACTGAGAACCACCCAACTCGACTGACACTTTTCCACTCAGATCTCACTCCCATCCCCGCCCCCACTGCTCTCTTAGTTCAGGCCTCAATCACCTTTAACATGTATGTCTTCTGTAATCTCCAAAGTGATGATGTTCCTGACTCCAGTATGGGTCTCTCCAATCCATTCTGTCTTTTATTCCCAGGAAGGTATAACTAATTGCCAACCCTGAGTGTAGCAAGCTGAGTTACAGCCCCCAAAGATATGCAGGTCCTAATCCCCGAAGCCTATAAATGTTACCTTATATGGAAAAAGGGATTGTGCAAATGGGATTAAGAATCTTGAGATGTGGAGATAATCTTGAACCATGGCCTTAAATGCCATCACAAGTATCTTTATAAGAGGGAGGAAGGGTGAGATCACAGTGAAAGAAGGAGGTGATGTCAGCACAGAGGGATAGTTTGAAGTGTTATGGCCACAAGCGAAGAAATGCCCACAACCACCAGAAGCAGGAAAAAGCTGGAAACAGATTCTTCCCTAGAGCCCCCAGAGGCTATGCAGCCCTGCTGACACCTGGATTTCAGACTTTTGACTTTCAGAATTGGGAGAAAATAAATTTCTCTTGTTTTATGTCACCCTGTTTGTGGTTTGGCACGAGAAACTCACAGATGAACAAAAACCCTGTTGATCCAAACTACAAAGCCCTCAGTAGTCTCAACTATGAACATTCTTCAAATTCACATCTCTCTCTGCCCCTTACTTCATCCTTCATCTTTGGCCATATTTACTTTACCAGCTCTGTTGGAGCTCCTAGTCCATCCTATCTCTGAAACTCTCTGATGGTTCACCTGGTGAACACCTGCACATAGCTCCTGTCTGGTCTTAAAAGTCATCACCTCTCTGAAGCCATGAGAGTCTGCTCCCACCTGTTCAATATATGTGATTTTTAGTTCCCTGTGCATCCTACAATTTATTCCACTGGTCTATTTATGTTTTTCTCTTCTACTAGACTGGAGGATCCTTAAAGGCAGGGACTGAACCTTATTTACTTCTGATAATCCCTATTCCTGGTATAGTGATTGTCATACAGTGGAAGGCTAGTAAATGTTTTAATGTTTAATGCTTAAATAAAATCACTTCTGTGCAACAATTTTATACAGATGTTCATTCCTTCTCCTTCTTGAAAATCCTTCTCTGACTCTAGCACACATTTCCCGCTTGGTCCACTGTGACTTTTGTGATTGTCTTTCCTCATTTTCCTTCCCTGGCATTTCGTGTCCTATCCACCTCCAATGGCATTGCTTATAGGTCAATTTTCAGTTTTCCTTCTCTTTTAGCTCTCCCATATATGGTCTTTTTGAGCAATTTTGATCATTCTTCTATGTTGTCGGCTTCTAAACATGGTTCCTTCCTCTCCTGTGAACTCTTTCCTACCTGCCCACTGGAAATCTCTGCACAGATGTCCCACAGACACTTTGAGCCTAATATGTCAAAAACAGTTTTCTCCTCTTCTTCCCTGCCTATTAATCTGGACAAGAAGGGCCCCTGGGCTAGAATTCTGGAAGGCAAAGTAGGACATAAGAAGAGTAGGATGAAGTAGAGCAGAAGCCGGAGGCCTTGGAGTCAGGAACACCCAGTGCCAATGTCATGGGATAGTTCAGATTAAACTTTTCTTTGGAAGGCCTTGGCAGAGATGCAGAAACCAGACAGGAGACCACAATCAAGATACCAAACCGGGCCATCAGGGAGGGCTGTCCAGGAAGGAAACAGTGCACGAAAATGTTCTGCAGAGACAAAGCCTCCAGGGTCTTCTTATGGGGCACTCTAAGATGTCAGTTTGGGTAACATCCACTTCTACAGTTCCTTTTTCCTTTCACTCAGCTGTTCACATTAGAAACCTCAAAGTCATTCTTTCTCTCACCTCTCCTTTAACCCACTCTGCGTAGCAGATTCTAGGTTAAAGGGAGCTCCTAGTGTCTGTCCTTGGCTTCTTCTGCCCCGTTTCCATCGTCTCTTCCTGTCTCCTGCCTGGGGCACTCAAAGATCTACAAAGGGCCCCCGCCCCCCACGACCCCCCACCGTTTACAGCCTCTTCCCACATCAGTCACTTCCAACACAGCTGCCAAAATTCAAGTGCAATAAAATTGTTGGTGGTGTCCTGTTGCTTCTAGGATGAAATCTGAACTCCTAAGCAGGGCACTCAAAGTCCTTGACACACACCAACCCTCTCTTCTCTTCAACCTAGTCTGTTGCTGACTCCTGCTCTTACCTTGAACCCAACCTTGCCCAGCAACTTGCAAGCACTTTTATACTTTGGCGTATATCCACCTCCTTACCTTTCCCACTTGCACATTCTTGTTCATCTCTCAGAACTCCACTCCCATGCCACTCCTTCCTTACATCCCTGCTGAGTGCCTTCTGGTTCATCTCCATTTCTGAGTTCCTGTGTTTGCAGTCACCCCCAATCACTTATCACACTCTGCAGGGGTAGTTATTTCCACATCCATATGCCCCACTAAACAGTGGGCTTCTTGACAACAATGATAGTTTCTTATAAACTTTCAAACTCCTGGTAGTTGGTACGGAACCTGGCACATTACAAACACTTCACAATACTTATTGTGAACACCTCAATAAATATTTGTTAAATGAATGCATATGATATAAGCAAAGATGACAACTAAGAACAGAAAGGAAGAGAACATGTTATTTGTTAGACAGGCCTCAATGACTCAGTGCTCCCCCAAGAGCTCCAATTCACTAACTGTTCACTCTCAGGTAGAAAGGTTTTCATAGCTTTTACTGGCAGCTAAACAAGAGATCAGGAAGTAAATTATTCCTGCAATTTGTCCAGGGCTGAACATCAGGGATGATGCCAAACAGACCAACAGAAGGTCAATGAAGAAAGCGAGTGTGGGTCTCAGATCGTCAGAGCTGGAAGATTTTCAGCTCTCACCATCCTTAACTTACAGCTGAGCAGACAAGGTCCGGTGAGGCCCTGTGCCTTATTCTAGCAAGTGACAAGGCTGGGGGACAGAGGTGAGGACACAGCCACCGGAGAGGAGAGGGAAATGAATGGAGATGGAGCCAAAAGGAAAACAGAGTGGATTTAAGTGAACCTGAATTGCTTGAGTCGTCTTTCCTCTCTTTGGTAGTTATAGATTCCTCATGCACACATATATTAAATTGCGTGTTTGTGCTACTTTATAAAGAGTTTTTTTCAGCCAGGTGCGGTAGCTCACGCCTGTAATCCCAGCACTTTGGGAGGCCGAGGGCAGATCACAAAGTCAGGAGTTCAAGGCCAGCCTGGCCAACATAGTGAAACCCTGTCTCTACCAAAAATACAAAAAATAAGCCGGGCATGGTGGCAGGTGCCTGTAATCCCAGATACTCGGGAGGCTGAGGCAGGAGAATTGCTTGAGCCTGGGAGGCAGAGGTTGCAGTGAGCAGAGATCATGCCATTGCACTCCAGCCTGGGTAACAGGTGCAAGACTCTGTCTAAATAAATCAATAAAAGAGGTTTTTTCATACATCTATTCTGTAAACAAGTGTTTCTCTCTTTCTCTGACCAGATTAGAAGCTGCAGAGGAAGGGGTCTTCTGTGTTCTTTGGGTTACCATCTTGCTACTCTACAGACCCTTACTACACACACATACACAGACACACACACACACTCACACATGGTCCTAATGTTGGGTCTGCTTTGGCATCTAAGAACATGACGTAGACTTACAGATGACTGTCATTGCCATTTAGAGTAACCCATCTAATCCTGTCTGGTCAAAGGACTTTTCCTCTGTTCCTCTTCTAATTTTAGTTCTACTGACCTGATTAGCCTAATCAATTTTCTGTGGCCTCGCCCTCATTTCCTAGCTTCATTTTGAGCATAATTTCTCCTGCCCCCACCCAAGTCTTCTCTTAGTCTCTAATGTTGCCTTAGAACAATGATACTTTTCCACCACTGCCTAGGCCTAGATAACCATTCCTATGTTCACACATTTTCATATCCCCCCTACTGCAGGAATATCCCCCAAAACAGATAAGGTCTGCGGCCAACAGGCTGCACAGTCTGGTGCCTGGGGTGCTGGTCATTTGCCTTTTGCTCTTGGCTCCACCCCTCATCTTCCTCCTGCCAGCTCTGCCTCACAGGGAGTTGAGCAGGTCTCCAGAATCATGTGTGCCCACAGAGGTCTTGGCATAACTTGGGCACTAAGCCTTCTTGGAAGATGTCGAGAGCCATAATCAGCTATTTCATGGCTCACTGATGGGATACAAAGTGCGGCAGAGGCCAGTGCACACCCTCAGAAACCGCCCCAGCTTTCTCCAGTCATGCAGCCCTGGGCCTCTGGACCACCTGGACACAGATGTCCTTTCTCTCCCAAACTCTGAAGCATACAGACACAGAGGGCGACAACTGCCCCAAAGTGTGACCACAGCAGCAAACCACACCCTGTCAGTGCAACACTATGCAAATGTGTCCAGAATCTCCATCATGCAGATTAAGTTTCCTGAGGGAGAATGACACCGTGTGGTCAGCGCTAAGGACTTTGTGTGGACACCCAGCTGGAGCTGCTCAGCTCCTCTCAGCAGGCCTCTTCAGCTTCCCTTTGAAGGGAAAAAAGTCAAAGACTTCTTTTGGATTGTGCAGATTTTCTTTATCAGCAACCAAGACTCACAAGAACACACTCTGTGAGATGTATACCTGCCTAGTGGGACTGAAGAAGAATCTCAGGGGCCAAATGGAGTCTTCCCCTCCTTTACCATCCCAGTCTACCTTTGCTCCAGCAGGAGGGGAACCTCACCTCACTGTGTTTTTGAAAGAATTGAAGAACCGAGGAAGGGAACACTGCCTCAGAGGCTGAAAGTGGTGATTTCATCTTATAATTGCATAAAGTCAAATAGCTTACAGAGGGCTTTTGCACATGTCATTTAACATGATCTTCCCATTAACCTGTGAATAAGCTGGACCGGTCCTGTTATCCCCACCTAATGTCATATGCCAAAGCTCAGAGGTAAGTGACTTGCCAACAACATTGTCCACTTCAGCAACAGCTTGATAAAGGTACAATGAAGGTCTACTAAGTACAGGTGACCCTTGAACAACACAGGTTTGAACTGTGTGGGTTCACTTATATGAGGATTTTTTCCAATAAGTAATTGGAAAATTATTTGGAGATTTTTGACAATTTGGAACAACTTGCAGACAAAACTTGTAGCCTAGAAACACTGCAAAAATATGGCCGGGCATGGTGGCTTAGGCCTGTAATCCCGGCACTTTGGGAGGTTGAGGCGGGCAGATCACTTGAGGTCAGGAGTTCAAGAGCAGCACAGCCAACGTGGTGAAACCCTGTCTCTACTAAAAATACAAAAACTATCTGGGCATGGTGGCACCCGCCTGTAATCCCAGCTACTCGAGAGGCTAGGACACAAGAGTTGTTTGAACTCAGGAGGTGGAGGTTGCTATGGGCTGAGATTGCACCACTGCACTCCAGCCTGGATGACAGAGTGAGACGCCATCCCAAAAAAAGAAAGAAAGAAACATTGCAAAAATAGACAAGAGAAAAAAGTTTAAAAATAAAAAATAACTTCAGAAGTTTTTTAAAAAACAAAAAAGAAAAACATTGCAAAAAATACGAAAAAGTTAGGCATGTCATGAATGCATAAATATATGAGTTGGTCAACTATTTATGTTATTGATAGGACTTGGTCAGCAGTAGGCTATCAGCCATGAAAATTTTGGGGAATCAAAAATTATGCTGGGACTGTGCTGAGGGTCGGCCGCCATAACCCTCATGTTATTCAAGGGTCAACTGTACTCAAAGTACTGAGAATGCAAGGATCAATAGGTCAAGATCCCCTGTCCAGCTGGTATTTGCAGTCCAGTCTGAAAAAGACACACACAGCAACAGGAGCTGTGAGACAGGCTGAGCTGAGCAGTGGGGTTGAGGAGTGGATGGAGGATGGGGGAGCAGTAGAGAATCTGCCCTGGACAAGGAGACTCTAGGACACAACCTCAAGGACCAGGGAGATGACTTGACAAGGAAGGCCTGAGAACACATGGCGCCCAAGACACAGAGTCCAGAGCAAAAGGATCAGAGCGGGCCCCATTGGAGCACTGTGGAAATGGTGGTAACTGCCTGCAGCACAGCGGAGCACAGAGGGCAGAGGGCAGCTGAGCAGGCAAGTTGGCACCAGGCAGGGCTGTCACAGTAAAACGTTTGCTGAGGAACAATATTAAGGCTTCAGCAAGGGAGTAGCTTGGCAGATTTTATTTAAGATACAGCCATCATCACTCAGATAACTATTGGGAAAATGGAGTTGAACAGAGTGAAACAAGAGATAAACCAGTCAGGAAGCTAAATACCATAGACAGGAGACAGATGGCAGGAGCAGGAGGGTGGGAGAAAGGGATGGAATTGGATTGAAAAATATTTAGGAGGTAAAGAGTGAATGTGAGAATTAAAAAAAAGGAATGGTTCTAGATGACCTGAGTTTATGATCTAGGGCCACCTTTGACGGAGGCAGGTAATATTGAAGGAGGAGCAGGTCTTGGGAAAATGGTGACTTGGGTTTTGAACATGTTGCATTTGACAGATCTAGGAGACATTTAAGAGGTTCAGGACACAGCTAGAAATATGAGTATGAAACTCAGGGAAGACGCATCCGAGATGGAAACTTAAACTGAGAATGGGCACCGTCGCCCTAGGAGACAGTACAGTGAGGAGGGCTCATGCCACACTCAAGGCCAGGGAGGAATTGGCCAGAAACGTAGAAGCAGAGATGGAAGCCATGTCAGAAGCCAGGGGAGAGGAGTGAATGACAAGGCCAAATGTGGAAGAGAGGACTGAGAGGCGTCCCCTGGACTGGCCAAAGGGAGCTCACTGGTGACGTTGGACAAGCAAGGTCGAGTGTCGTGACTGAGTGCACTGTGGGTAGGTGGGTCTTGAGCTGGAGGTGATGAAGAGGAGAGAGAGCAAGGACATATTCACTGTTCTTAATGCTAGGTAGAGAAGGTAAGACCACAAATAAGGCAGTAGCAACAGGGGACATTTCTGTGCTGTTGTACTTAAGATTGGAGAAATTTGAGCCTCTGTTGATGCTCTGAAAGAATGCTTCACAGCTAGCGCCAGGAATAGGTGGTAGGGTTAGGGCTACAGATGAGAATTTTGGCTCCTAAATCCAATTTCTTATTCATATTCCAGGATGAAAAAGAGTACTAGGAGGAGAATGGGACTGAAGCAGGCAGATGGTCTCTAAGAGGAAATAGGATTGTACATTACAGTAAAACACATCCTAAGCAAAAAGGAGGCTGCATAATTCTCTGAAAAAGTTGGCAGTTGTCTAGATCTGGGTTCCCAAGGAGTGGGGCATGTCTACCTCAGACGGTGGCTAAATGCTATGCCAGTTTCTCATGACATGATCAAGAACTCGCTGACTCTACCCCAAGCTTGCTAGCGTGCGACCTCCTGCCTGCTCCATCTGCGAGGGTATTGATCGGACCATGTCAAGGTGAAGGTAACTTTGAAAATGGTTTCTTTCCTTGACACTAAATACCTTTTTTTCCCACTACCATCCCCCTCTACCCCTGGCCCTCGGGGCAAGTGTCTTTGTGGGGTGCACTGCAAGAACAGAGCAGTCGAGCATGGTGTCTAAGAGCCTGGGACCTGCAGCTGGAAGGCTCCACTGTCTATTGTTGTGGGACCCCAAGCAAATCATTTTATTGCTCTGTGCCTGTTTCCTCAGGGAGTATAAATACTACCTGCAAGGCACTTAGAACACTGTCCAGGACTGGGGCTCACAGGAAGTCCTGTGCCTGTGTTGGGCTATCATTCTGTCTCAGACCTGGGGATCTGCAAATTTGATTCAGTCCCTGCCTGCCTTTCCAACCTACACCATGAAACCCTGGTTAAAGTAGAAATCAGATACGAGTTTTCAACTCCAGTTTGATTTCCCAGTATAGACAGTTCCCCACTGAGATGCCAGTGGGTGAAATATAACCAGATTCCTCCATAATTAGTTTCAATTATTACACCATCTTTCTGGGTAATGAAATTATTCCTTGTCCTTATGGTTTTTACTGACACAAATAAAAAATTATTTTCAGTTTTATTGCTAGAATAGGAACACAATTCCCTAGAATAATCAAATTAATTCATTATCTAAGTATTTTACATATTTTTTACTCTGGGGGATATGAGATTGTTGCTATTTGACTATTTCTGACTGACAAAATGAGTATTTCATATGATTCAACCTAATATTTTCAACCACTGATGGAATTTCTATTTATGCAGGTGGGGTGGGGAAAATGAATTGTTTGCTGTCTAAGATAACAATAGAATTCCCTTTAGAGAGGGAACTATTTTTTCTTTGGGGAAATACATCAATGGACATTTTGTTTTTGCAGAAGATTAGAGATGAGAGAAGACTAAAGACAGCAAAATCGCTCTGCTTGATCTGAAGATCTCAGGGGTTCTTGTTTTGCTTTTATGAGGTGGAGAGTGAGATAGGGAGGCCTTGTTAAGTTTCACCTAAATCTACTTCCCAACATATTTTAGGTTTGGCCTAAAGGTTTCTCCGTACATATGAACTGCAACCTAACTGGATATGTAAATGAACTGTAACCTACTCTTGTGCCAATCACTGAGTTTTGGTCAATCAAAGGCAACCAACTGTTCAAACCAGGTTCAAATAAGGCAAACATCAGGCTGTAAACAATCCAGCTATTCCTATGCCCCACTTCTGTTTTCTGTACATCACTTTCCTTTTTCTGTCTATGAATAATCTTTGACCACAGGGCAGTGCCAGAGCCTCTCTGAACTCCTCCTGGTTCAGGGGCTGCCCAACTTGTGAATCGTTCTTTGCTCAGTTAAACCCTGTTAAATGTGTCTAAGGTTATTATTTTATCAGCCTAGGCTGCAAGAAAGCGTAGGCCCTGGTGCTAAGAAGGAGGCTGAACAGTGATGCGTGGTGTGGCTACATCATGGCAGAGGCGCTTGACAGGGAAGCCTCAGAGTAGCCACGTCCCCCACACACTCAGCTCCAAGTTGAACTCTCCATCTCCACACCCACCCAGCTTTCCTTACTGGCTTAGTAGCATTTCGGGGATGTCAGTACCAGAGTACTGTCTACCCTGCAGCTGAGAGAAAGGGCCCTCTTATGGGACGGGACAGGACAGGACTGCAGGGGCGTGAGAAGCAGATACTCAAATTCAAGCATTCCTTAGGGCTGCTCAGAAATAGTGCGTGACTGGGCAGGCGTTGGCCATCCTGAAACTTCACATGCAGTTCTAGGAGTCTGGGAGATTGGGCGACATCTGGAACTGTTCATTCTGAGAACGCAAATCATCTGCACCCTTGAAGCTTACTGTCTACATTAACATGACTTTGCCCTTACATGAAACACTTGTCCAGGAAAATAAAAGCTGCAAATAACTTTGTTTGTTTCAGGAACTTTCTGGAAGAATTCATTCAAATGATCATTAAACGATGAGACTTTTCAATAGATAGCATCAGTGACTATTTATACCTCAAGGTTCTTTGAATCCCTTGCCTCAAAACCCTCACATTACTGCATCCACCAATCCTCATACTATAAACCCCTCCCCTGCTGCACTGAACAACCTCTAAAACCCAACCCCAAAGCCTCATAAGTACCCTGACTTGGATGCCCCATCTGAGATGCTGCTATTCAGACTATCAGGGCAGGGCTCTCCCAGACCACAGTAAACAATGAATGACTTCAGCTTATTGACAGGTTGTAGGAGGGTATTTTTAGGGAGGTGGATTTTTGCTTGGAGTATGTATGCCAGGTGCTGGGGATACAAAGGCGAACAAAACTGAACCCCTGACTTCACAGAGCTGATGTTATGATGCAGCAGACACATTAAACAACTCATCACAAGTAGTTCAATAATTATTTAAATACAACTATGGTACATGCTACAAAAAAAACTACAGAGTCCCAGAGGAGTGCAGCCCTGACTGGTGTGGTGGGAAGCAGGGGCTTGGGAAGGAGCAACGGGGGTGTCTGCAGGGGAGGCAGAGGAGGTTACAACACAGTCCTGTACAGACTACATTGTTCATTTCCATGGTGCGGCAGGGGAGGACCTTAGGCTTATTAAAAGGGAGCCTGAGTTTGTAAAGTGGGAGAAACACTGCCCTAACCCACAGGGAAGGGAATGTAAAATATGGGCTGTGCACCAAAGTGCCTCAGATGGGAGGTTGGGGTATGACTGAGGAAGGTCTGGGGGACAGGGTTGATGCCGCCACTGCAGGACTCAGCAGAAGTGAGCCACTGAGTGCTTACCTGGTTGGGGGATGCATGGCTGAAGGGGCATTCTGGGGCCAAGTGAAAATTCGTATGGGCCTAGGCTTGGGAGGAGGAATCTTGGAGGGAATGTAGAACAATTGCCATATGGTGCCCTGGGAGGAGATGGAAGGTGAGGGCAAGGGAGGGTGTGGTTTTAAGTGGCCTTAAGTCATTCCTGAATTCCAGAGTCTAGAAGATGATAAAGGTAGAGGCTGGTGCCCTAGGGTATGAGAGATCACAACCAGTTTCATCACAGAGTGCAAGAATTGGCCTCGGAAATTCGGGGACAGCCCGCGAATAGAACTGGGCCACTAGGTCTAGACTGACTTGGATACAGCAAGGGAGAAAACCCTACCCTAAATGCAGGGTTCATTCATGGAATAGTAGGGATGAGGCAGGGAAAGTGTGCCGGGACTGGAGGGAGGAGGGATAGCCACACCTGTCTGTAGACCATTGGGTTGGGGCAGGTGAGGAGCATGTTAAAAGCCATGCGTTAACAAAGGTTATCTGGCATAGGAGGCAGCTCTGCTCTTCCCCAGGCTAAAACAAATCACTCTGCAGCAGGACGGGGTTGCAAGAGAACTGGGACAGGCAGGGAGACACTCCATGAAAGGCTGAATCCCTGGGGTCTCCCGATGGTACAGAAGGTGTGAAGTAGAGGAGGGGTTACTAAGGCCACATGTGGAGCCTGGGTTCCTAGGAAAGTGAAGATATTGATGACACAGCAGGAAGCCTGGGGGAAGTGGGCTTGGGGAGGTTACAACATCCTCATCTTGGAATGTGCTGAGTGTGAGGTAGTGGAGAATGTAAAGTCCAAGAAGAGATGGACCATAATGAGGCCCAGAGGAGTACCTGCTTCTCCAGCGGACCAGATGCTGACAGAGCCCCGGGACTGACTGGCTTGCTCCTTGGTTCCCGCAATGCCCAGCACCTGGTCTGAGTGCAGTGGCCTTGGTCAGTGTCTAATGTGGCTGCATTGAGCGTCCAAAGGCGGCTGCAGAGGTAATCATGGCGATCTGGTACCACTCACCACACTAGATGCCTGTGTGCATCTCCCCGTCACTGGGAAGTAATAAGCACTCACTATCAAGCCCACTTATGGATGGGGAGCTAAGCAGCTTATCAGCTAGAAAGTAGCAGAATTGGACTTTGAACCCACTCCCTCTGATGGCAGAGGCTGCTCCTGGCTATCGGCTTCCTGGGCTCTGTGGACACGGAGCAGAGAGACTGCAGGTTGTAAACCACTAAAAGAGTGCACGAGAAAGGGAGGCAAGACCTCACCCACTCA